>NC_056699.1:11143825-11518825 GCF_018831695.1 Puntigrus tetrazona
CAATATTCAAGAGCTGAGGTCCCACACACGTTCTAAAATACAGAGATGGACTGGTAAGAATTAGATCTAAATTGAAATGCTGTTACTTTGAAAGTCTAATGTGAAAAAACTAGGTAAAAAAGGCATAGACTGGCATAGTCATTGATAACCACAAATACTTCATGGTATTTTGTGTATCAATTTAAATTAAAACTGAATTCAACGTAATTTATTGGTCTATGAACTAGAAACTGATTGAAAGCAAGGTTTCGTCTCATCCACCTTCCCATTTTATTCTTTGTTTTGTTCTTTCATATGAAAGCTTTTTTCTGACATTATGACAACACGCATAGAATTTCTTATTTGTCTGTTTTGCCTGAACATCCAGTGGAGCAGAAGACTTTTTTTGTATAGAAAATGGATTGAAAATATCAACCTTCTTGCATCAAGTAAATGAGCATTTGTAATATTCATTTTTATTTTGATTTATTGAGATATGTTTGAATTGATGATGAAATTTCTTGGTTTCAGCCAATTTTAGTGAACTGGAATAATTTATCGCTTGAAATTCATCAAATTATCAGCGCTTTATGCAGGCATTTAATTAATAGGACTTATATATGGAGATTTACATCTTAATATTATTAAGATGATATCAAAGTTGATAAGTTGAGCAATAAATCACTGTTCAATTTTAGATAAGGTCAAGTATTGGCGCTTTCAAACTCTGCATTTTGTAAAAAGGAAAAAGGGAGCATGACACAATTAAACACATCCAATTAATACTGGATCATATTACAATTTAAATAATGTGTACAATAATGTCTTATTAGATGCTCTTGACATTCTCTCTCTGACATTTTTTTTTATAGGAGCACTGTACTAACTGCAAAACTCATTACGCTTGGTTCGCCTTTCTTAAAGAAAATATAGAAAGAAAAAAAGACTAGGGCATAACTGAAGGTCTGTCCTCTCTCTTCTGTATGGCCTCTCATTTCAGAACCTGACCTATTCTGGCTAACTCACTTACTTCTTTGTAATGGTTCGATCTTGATAAGGTGTTCTACGCTCTCACAAAGAAAGTTTGAAAAGCTGATGTGTCATCTTGAGTTCTAGACGGTAAGCCTCAGAGAAACAGACCGACTCACAGCAAAGTTAGGAGAAAGTAGTAGAAAGAGTTACAAAAAAGAAACAATCATATCAGTGCTGCAGGGAAGTAAGGAGAAAATGAGTAATATTCTTTCCATTAGATTTATAACAAATCTTCCCAACTGGCAGAGGGGTTAATGATGCCTCCTGCCCTCAGTCTAACACTTCAGCTTTTACTCTGGGCAATCAGTAGCATGCCTTCATACATTACTTTTTTATTCTGTTCTGCAAAGTGAAGACCTTTCCCCCCATAGAACATCTAAAAACTAAACTCCTGAGGGAGAAGACAAAATATACATACATTTTTCAACTGTTTACAGTCTTTAACCCATTCAGGCGCAAGTGATTACTGTGGAAAAACCTGTTCTTTTCTCATTGCCCAATAAAATTTTAAATGAACTGAAGTAAAGATACTTTATGCAAAAATTTAGGCTACTTGGCGTATGAATTATTACAGTTTAGGCAAGTCTATAGAAGTTGAGCTAACAGCAGCTAAGCCAATAACTGGCTTTGCTTCAATGTGACTATTTAATATATTTAAAAAATGGCATTCTGGTTTTCTAATACATGCGTGAAAGTAATTTCAGTATAGCTCAAGATATAAGAAAATCTTAATCAATTCACAATATACCAATCCAAGTCCCCTGGTCACGAGAAACCATCTTAAATGCACCTGTCTGAATAATTGAACTCACCATTAGTTTAATCATTCATTCGTACCAATAGTAAGTTTCTGAAATTGAATAATAATAAATATAATAATATAATAAAAAAAGGTGATTAAAACATTAAAGAAAACAAAGCAGTCAGAATTGTGAATTGTAGCTCAGAATTCAGAGGGGGAAAAGTCAGAAAACCGGATGTAAACTGAGAATTGCAAGAGAAAACCAAATTTTGAGCTTATAAATATGATAAGGTCTGTTTCATTATGCAAAAACAGCTTCCATAGTTTCTTTACCCAGCATTGTTAAAAAAAATCAAAAGGGTTATATTTTTCCAGAGTAAACAACAGTGTGCATGGGGACAGTGTGTTTGGTCACCACAGTTAAAACAACTGCATCTGCTTGGTTACTTCAAAGTAAACTGCTAGAATCAAGAAATAATTCAGGAAACTCATTCGTGATTGTTTCCAATGAAGCTATTACTCCATCTAAACAAGTTCAAAAGAAGCTGGAGTCAAATGAGAATATAAAAAGAATTTATAAAAGAGTGATTTGTCACAATTTATGGAATGTTAAGCTTATATATCTTCTATGGTTTGCAAACCGTGAGATTGCTGTGTGTGTGTCCCAAGAAATCAATAAATATGGAAATGCAGGAACATATAAAAGCTGAGATTCTTTCTCATGCAACGCATATATACACAAGTACAACCCTTGCATTGATTTGAGAATAAAGAGGTAAGAACTTTTTCCAAATAGAGAAGGTAAACTGCACTCAAGAAGAATGGTGGTGAATGTGAATAGACAGGCTTTAGGATGAGCTGCAAGCCTCTTTGATTGGGAAGAGATTGTAATTTCAGTCTAAGTCTGCAGAAGACAACAGAGGTCCATCCTTTTCATTCACTCCACCTCTTTCTTTTCTGTTGTTCATTTGCTTTTCTAAAAAGAAACACTTTTACACATTGTATGATGTAGGTGAAAATAGATTAAGCTGTACTTTCATTGCACAATGACCTTCTCATCCTGTGCTACAATGTCTTTATTAAAGCAAGGAGAACAGCAATTATGGATCTATAAATGGGTGAGAATTATGCATGCAGTCGTGTGAGAATGGATGTATTAGTGCTGACTGTCACGTCTGAGTCTCATCTGTGAGATGGACCAGTGCTAGTACAAAGACCTTGACTATATAGAGTAGAGAAGCCCACAAGGGCAGAGGTCAACAGAACATTGGCAGACTATTTATTTATTTATTAATTATAATAATTAACATTAGATCAATGCTGGTGCAAAACAAACAGTCCAATGAGAGATTTTCTATTAGATTTAGCAGAATGTCAATTCAGAGAGGCTGATAAATTGAGTGTTAGAAGATTTGCATTGTGAGGTTTTTGCATAGCTATCCTTGCCAAATGGTCAGGAGTAAGTGCATGTTTTTGAGAATTAGTAAACATCATACAAATGCAAATTCCCACAACTGAGTCACTCAGAAATAGATGCAATGTATCATAAAACATAAATAAAATCAGACTGAATTTTAGCATACAGAACTAACCATTTAGATTTATTCAATGTTATTTAATTGTCTGTATAGGTTGTTTGCACAAAAATACGTCGATCAAAGGTGAATACCACAACTGGCTTTGCTTTGTACTATTTTATTAGTGTCAGAATTGGTCTCAGTCTGTAGACGTGCATTGCGTTGTAATTCAATCTGAGGGAATCCAGAAGTGATACACCAACACAAGCAGAAATCATAGCTTCATTCTCATCATTTTAAATTAATTGGTAAGACCTGAAAACAGACTTCTGTGATATATTTACCTCATCTAAAACTAGTCAGAAGTAAGTTGTGACACCTAGAGAATGAATTTCATTTTAAAACCATGTGGTTTTAATAGGAGTCTGTTCTGGGAAGGTTTTCCTACTAGTTGACTCTGAGCCTACCTAATGATAAATTTAAATTGAATTTGCTCGATAAAACAGACCTGTTTCTAAGCATAATTTTAAAGAATTTGCTTGTGTTTCGGTCCCATCTACTATTCCAGTTTTAATGATATGCCGGTTTATGCTGATGAAAAGCAGCCCCACAGCATGATGCCCCACTGCCATACTGCTTTTTGGGGGAGGGGTTAATTGGGAGAAAAAGATTATATGTATCTCAAAAATATGTTTTACTGGATGTCACAACAGGGTCATAATTAGTGCTTCTTCCTCCATGGTTGTGCCTTACATCTTGTTTTGTACCGTGTGTTCCATAAAGGCCAGTGAAAAGCAGAACCCTTGATATGGTTGGCTAGTGCATGTTTACTCTGTATGCTGCTACTCTGAATCTCCTTGAAAATGGTTTCTCTCAGATATATCCTTTTGTATACCATGATTTGAAGGGCAACCTTTCTAAACACCGTAAGGAGTTTGATCTTGCTTTATATCCTGACAGTTGAACCAACCAGTGGTCTCACTGGGACATTCAATGGTATGGAAACTATGTAAGTATTCAGTGGTTATTATTGTTAGTAATATAATAACAATACTACATTTAATTATTTCTAAAATAAATATTAAACGAAATAAAATGTAAAAATGTGATAATATAAAGTTCCGAATCTAAAAATGCCTCTCAAATCCACTTTGAACTTAAGCAATTCACACACTCAATGAAGACAAAACATAATATAACATTTGACGTGAGAAGCTTTTATACTCATATTTAAAGGTTACTGAAAAGCTAAATATATTTTGCAGTCTTAACTGTGCATGTTACAAGGTGTTAGATTCAACATTTACCATACATTTTCTCCCTTTCTCTGTGAATAGACCCATTTCAGGATTGTTATCATCCGTCAGTTGAGAACCTCTGCTTTACTATATACTAAACATTTTTATACATTTTAGATGTAGATAATAAATGCACTGAGTGCCAAGAATAATTAATAATTTAAAAGTAAAGAGTGCACACTATAAAACAAACACAGTAGACAGATCACAAGGGTAGATAATTGCATTATACTGTATAATCACACACCTTCAAAACATTAAAATACGTGAGAAAGGCTGATCGTTTACTACGGTGGTTTGATCAATCAAATCTAAGTTTAATCAATTTCGCTATGCTCCACAGGGCCGACGTGTGCGCACGTGTGTGTGTGCATGTGTGTGTGTGTGCTCATGCATTGATCGCTTTTCTTTGAAGGTTCAGTTACTGGATTTGGACTGCACATAACAGGCATGAAAGATGACATGGAAGTAAAACATCACACGCCCAACATGAAAAATAGACTTCTGTGAACCTAATGGACCAAAAAACATCTGTTAAAATGTAGCCTTTTTAAACCAAAAACAACTGAAAATTATTTAAACTCACCTCGTGTTATTCCAAACTGACTGAAAATTCCATAGCTCCATGCATTACAATACACTGACATGGTGACAAGCTCCAAAAATAGGAACCAGCAACTCCAGTATTGCAGAGGACATTCAATCCACAAATAAACACACTCTGGAAAAATTTTTAAAAAGTCTTTAGGATTTATTTAAAATTACAGATAGTTCTGTTTTATTTCTTTTGAGAGATCCAAGACTTGAGGTGCCTATGCCTGTTTATAATAAACAAAACACACAATACAACGTAGTGTAAATGATTATTCAAAATTGTGAATTAAAATTGTCAAACTATGATTGTGTGTCATCAGAAATGAGAGTTTGAAACATCTGATAAAATATTGCAATAATTCATTGGTTATACGACATAACTTTTTGAGGTGAAGGTTTGCTTGTTTTATAGAAAAAAAAAAAAAAAAAAAACATTTTAAACTTTAAACCACCACTTGTGGCCAAAAATACTAGTCCACATATTTGTTTAGAACTGTTTTAATGTGTTTTACTTGTGAACAGGCTTGGCTCTGTGTATATTCTTGAAAAACATCTTGATGACTTTATTATGAGTCTTTCTACTTCCACAGAGATATTCATTTATTGACTGGAGTTTGATTGTGAATAGATTGTGATGTTTTTATCCGATGTTTAAACATTTTGCTGTGATGAATATTCAACAATATCTAAAAAGATTTTACATTTCCATAGATTTTACAAAATGCTATATGTATGTGTTGAGCTTCTGAAAGCAGTAAATATCATAATCATATCATTCATCCTGGGCGTTAGTGGTTCATGCCTCACTCTCCTGCATTTTTCTAGCAGCAATTTAAATGTAACAATTATTTACTGATAATCTGCCAAACTTTAACCTGTGTCTTTTTGCATAATGGCAAGATGGTACATGAGGTACAAGCAACCTTTTTTTTTTTTTTTTTAACAGCATGAGTAATATGGCTCTGTTTCCGATTAAAACCATATATGGTTCTTTGTAGGTTTTTAAACTAATGTTATACTTAGAAAACCTCCATAAATACCTATTTTTGTGTTTCAGAGAAATCCAACACAATAAGCAGGTCTGGAACGCACACGGGAGTGACAAGATAATGGCAGATTCTTTTCATTTTTGTGTGAACTACTCTAAGATTCAGCCTCGGGGCTCAGCATCCTTTGTAGTGTTCACCTCTGAGGTTTCTATTTGTGAAATGATTCTCGTTCTATTTGTGCATTTTCCTCTCTTACCACTGGAGTGACAATTTTATTTGCAGACAGACACATATGCCTATTTCCTACCACTTCCAAAACAGTGAAAAAAATCCTCAATTACTTCCCTATCCGCTGTAATATACATTCCTTTCTCTTTTCTTTTCTTTCCCCATGCCTCCCCTTCCACATGGATGTATGTTTGGAAGGGCAGATAATCGTATTTTGAGGGGAGAGCTGCAGAGAATGCATGAGGAAAAAGAGAGAAAGATAGATGATTATAGACAGAGAGAGAGGGGAAAAATCGACAGAAGAAAGAATAGCATCATCTGCTTCTCAAATGTTCTTTCTGCATTGAGAGCTGTATGTTTGCTTGCACTCTTCAAACTAAGAGGTAGCTGCTTTTACACTAAGAGATGGAGGAAGGGGAAGACAGAGAGAACGACAGAAAGCAAAAGGTCCTTTTAAAACATCATTACAGCCCTGCTGGCCTGCAGTTTGTCTGAACGGAGAAAGCACATTGTAGAAACCACCTTCACTAATCCTGCCAGTTTGAAATTCAAAACTCAAAGCACCGTTGGTAGAAAGGATGGAAGATGAAAAAATGAGGGATGAAGAAGAAAAAAGCTTAATGGGGAGACAAAGGTTTTATACGGGTGAGAGAGTGCTGAGGACGGGGTATTTATTAGAAGAGAAAACAGTGTACAGAGAATAAAAAAAGACAGACAGAAAGAGCGCCAGAAGATTTTGGTTGGTGAGAGAGGAATGGGGAGAAAGGAGAGACGGAGAGATTTTCTTTTCATTAGACGGGTCTATGCTAGTCGATAAGAAGATTTAGCTGGGTTTGCTTTTGTATGTCTCTGTCATTGCATCCTCCATTAGTCACTCTGCAGTCACACTGAACATCACAGTCACAGAGAAGTGTTTCACTACAACACAAGGTTTCATGAAACCCAGCCTGTCCTGGAGCGATACTTGAAATAAAACTAAAACCGCTTAAATCATTCAACGGCTAATGAAATGCAAACTACATTCAGTATAAACTGCTCAAGGTGTTTATCATTGTAAAAGCTGTGCACTATTTAAGAAATTTTAAAATACTTACGCAGTGTTCAATATCATCTGTCTTGCTAGTATAAAATGAGATTTTTGTTAAGGCCATAGTTGTAGAGATCATAAAATGTCAGTCAGGTAGTGGCTGCGTATGGCTAATAAAAAAAGTGTCTTTAGCAGTGGCAACCTCCGGGCTTTCTCATGAAGCCAACATGGAGGTGACTGCAACTGAGAGATAAAGAGTTCATCAATTAGCCGCTAGAGGCTGGCTCCAAAAGAGTCAGATTCATAGACTCCACATGTTAAAATTACGTTTACAGCACAAAAAATATGTTTACAGCCTGGCAAAGGTAAAAAGTGGTTTTGGTCTATACAGTTAAATTTGCCATTTTTGGCAGTTTATATGTGCTTAATTATGCTTTAAATTTCATGCATATTAGGGTGGCAACCTTGAGTGGACAGGTGGATTGCGCTGTTGTCACCACAGTCGAGCAAGGAGGGTGGGAGTTTCATCAACCAGTCTATTTGCCCATTTTCGATTATCTGAGAATTGGCGCACTCTGACGCAATCCCAAGATGACAGCCAGCTTCACCCACTTGAGCTTCAAAAACACTCTTCAGAAACTTGGGTGACACTACATCCATGTTTTTACAGTCTATGGCCTTTACCCATATTTGGAAGAAAACTTCAAAGTTGCACCTATACATAATTAAATTGCAGTTTCCAGCTGGGAAATGAACACTACGGTGGTAAAACACCAACAACCTTTATTCTTTTTCACAAAGATTGATAAAACATATTCTGAACCTGGTATTTTTCACATGCCTTAAAAACACTTTACCACAGTGCATGACTTTTGTAAATGACTAAAAATTCACACAATCAGATGCATACATATGGATTTTCTAATGTGGTGAATTTGCTCAGCAGCTCACCCAGTTCATCTTTGCATTTGCAATGCAAAGTGCTCCTTCTAAGTCCAACAAATCACAGTAAAACAGTTCAAAGACATCGAGAAACAAGCTAAAATGCCATGGTTAATTGTATAATGTATCTCATATATGAGTTTGTTTACACTTGATTAGAGATACAACATTAACATTTTAAGCAACATTTACTGGACATTTAAATTACAATACATAACAATATGTTGCCAGTTTCATGTTCTGTGTTTTGGATGCTATTAGTGTGCAAAGTCTAAATTTCATTTGATCTGAGATCAGTCACACCTGCAGCTCATCAAGTTAGCTATAAAGCCCCACGTGGAGAACAGCGTGTTTAGCTATGACTCCATGGCAAACAGACTAACGTTGTCTCTTTTTCCCTCTCAGACAGCAGCGTGTGACCGACCTCTGCACCAGAGCACCCACGGACCCAAGAAAGAGCACTTTGATGCACCGGAGCACCGGCGCCTTCCTCTTTACCACTCCTTTGTATTGTCACTACTTCAATAAATCCGCCTTTGGGGTCTTTATTTTGAGCTCTCTTGTCGTGTGATTCTTCATCCCTGCTGCAATCTATATACAAATATATATATATATATAATTTTTTTGCCCATTGAGTCTGGGATGTATTGTTTTATTAGGACACTAATGTACATATTTATTTATAACCCTATTCTATTAGTGCCAATTTGTATCTCAGTATGCACACTGCTCATAAATGCCTATAATAATTTATCCATAACAGTGCAAATGTGATATAGAAACTAGTTTAAAGTATGTGTGTGAATACCTGCACTGAAATGAATGTTTTCAATTTTGTTAGTCAGATTGAAGGAGATTTGACACCTGCCAATTCACATCTTTTGCCCTGCCAGCTCAGGCTGTCTCCCTCTCTACCCGTATCTCTTATTAAACTTATCTCTATCCCTGACTATAATGTAGTCTGCATTTGGAATGCTTTAATGATAGTCATTTGATTGACATGCAGACTGCGTCAAAGTGACGACATGGCTGTGCAACAGCAGCAGCAGTCTTCTAATTTCAAATCGCAAGTTATTACTCTACATGGAAAATATGGTGATTGGAGTCATTTGTTTTATAATAGCGTTAATTGGAAATCATCTTGGTATTACGGTTGTATCATTCTGCATCTTTTAGAAGCAGTGCTGATATTAGGATACCATTCACAGCATTAGAGATACTGGCTGATCCAATGAAAGAACAAAGCTTTAAAGTCAGAGATCAGATCAGGAGTAAAATGCACTAATGTTATCTCCAGAGAGCGAAAAGAGAGATCCTTACAAGAGGGTTCTTCAAAAACTAATATTCATATGAACTTGCATAGAGGACAAAATCTTTCCTGATCTGATAGATATGATTTTGGAACTTTAAAATCTAATAAAGTAATAATCAGTTATTGTATTTTTTTAAAGTGTTTTATAGCCATAAATTCCCTGAAAAGATGTGGTAAACAAATATCTAATTAGAACTAATTTTTTTATTAAAGTTACCTGACCATGCGTTAATTGTCCCTCAAATATTGTGAATTTGTATGTGGTCTTCTGCTATAGGTTATCTGCATAAATGTGACAGTTATATAAATGCTGCTGGTTCATTTTTTGAAAACTTGTATGTCAGAAAACAATCGGAGAGGCACAAAAATATTGACATGCTGGATTTAACCATGTTTTCCATCAAACAGCCCTGCTTTAAGTTTGTTTATAACAAAGCCATATTTTTTTTCTAGCAGACTGAGGATAAAAATATATTCTCCGGAATACCTGGGTTTTTGACTATTTACAGATCCTTAGAACAGTTCATCCCAGGTGAGATGAGAATGTGTGGAGCTTTTTAATTACTATGTTTTAACACAGAGATATTTTTTAAAAACATTCATGATCATAGGGAATATGGCCCTATCACTGGTGACATTCCCTATTTTCACCTTTGTTATCTATGGCTTTTGGGGGTTGGGGGGTGGGGTTGACTCACGTGCCACACAATCTAGCAACAGACAGCTAAAAATAGATCAGCCTCACTCTGCACCGAAACCAGAGAGCCGATGAATGAGCATGTTTTTAATATCCACTTCAATGAAAAATTCATGAGATTAAACTGTCGCACACATTGCCGTTTTTTATTTTTCACATGCTAAACATCGTTTTGTTTAAATAAAAATCTTAGCTTCTGCATTAAATGATTTCTGTATCTACAGGATTTAATGCCTCGTTTTGCAGTCCATCATCAAGAGTAAAAGCTGCAGATAAAGAAAACAGAAGCTGTGTGTTATCTATCTGCATCCAGGCTAGTGTAATTAAATAATCAAAGCTCTGATTTGAGCTGATTAGTTGTTCCAATTAAACAGTATATATTGTTATTGCCTTTTAAACACTTTTATAAAACCTAGATTGACTACACTTAATCTTCTACAATAGAAAAGAGTATTATTAACTATCTACCACAAAGGTTAAAGAAGAAGCATTGTGTAGCTTATTTTAATTTTGAGAAAGTTCTACAGAGAGGAGGCTAATCTCTTTCTGGCTATGGTAAGACTTGCATAAGTTATGCTAGCAGCTATAAGGAATACTTGTTTTGAGCCGATCAGCGAAGTTACAGTCAAAGCCAGGGCTTTCAATTAACAGAATGAACTGAAATAAGCTACATAAAAAGAGATATTGTTACATTTTGTTTGCTTTTTATAATAGTATTTGGGGGGTTCTCTGTATATAGTTTTATGCAGTTTTAGTTTGCAATTTGATCTTGTAAAGAAATAAATACTCAGAGATAAGCAATACTTTTCTGTTGTTCAGGCGTGGTTCAGTTTCAGTCCTGCCCTCCTCCAAAGTGACAGTGATAACCACAGCATTTTATTCAAAGTTGAACATTCTTCAACTCTTGGCAGAAATGCTAGACTACCATAATGTTGTTATGAAAAATGCTTGAGAGAAACATAGCAACCACAGTCTTCAACTCTCAGTAGTGCGCAAAAAAAAAAAAACACCTGAATGCTCAGCTCAAAAAGATGCTCAACACTCAGCACGCTGCTGCCATTTAAAAAAAAAACTGGCGCCCTATTTAGAGCAACTGAAAAAATGTGGGCCTAATGGGTGGGCCTAATTGTCCCAGAAAACACCTCACATTTTCTTTCATTTTTAAAAATGAATAAATTTAAATCAACTTTTTTTTTTTTTTTTTAAGTCTCGTTGCATCATTTTACTGATTTGCGATGAAATTGAGCTTTCATGGATGAACAAAAAGCATCGGCTGGAAAGGGGCAGAATGGGGTGCAATAATCTTTTAATATTGATTACTGTATATCATTTCATAATCGTTGGAGGCCGAAATTGAAAGAGAATTTCGATTAATTACGCATCCCTATAGTTAGTGCATTTATTACATTTATTATATCAAGGACCGATCATTTTTTTTTCTTCCATGTATGGTATCTTTTAAAAGTCTCAGTGGAATTGATAAAATGATCTAAATTTCACAGCATTCACTTATATTTAGAGAGAAAGATTAAAACTTTTGAAGAATTCTGTTCTGTTGCTGAGGGGTTTGTCTTCCTCAGGGTCTCTGTTGAAAATGTTTTCACTTTTCCACTCAGGTGTGACCTTGGGTTATGGATCGTGATCAAAAGACACCAATTTGTAGATTTCTTGTTGTGGTCTGGATACATAAGCATAGCGGCAATACAGTCAGTTGGGATTTCTGTAAGCAGAAAACCCCCACACAGTGTGTACACTGCAGGACTCTCAAATTGCTGTGTTTCTCTCAGCTGTCAGTTACGCATCTCATTCATCTTTGAGCAATTGATGTTTTGCATTTATCTGTATTGGGACTGAATTTAATCCTGAACTCAATTTTCATTGTTTATGTAACTGGCATGAAACATTTTTACATTAAAAAAATGTGATATATTATGAACTCTTCTGAAATCATTAGTAGATTAAGCGCAGTCTGGTATTGCCGCAAATCTTCATCCAGGAAAGGTTAAACTGAAGGCCCAATGAATAAAGCATATGACATATCATGTGGGACATTTTGATATCGGTCTATCCCTGACTGAGCAAGTTGCAGCTGTGTAACTAAGGAAATTACGTTTTTTGTATGACCGAGCATGTGGCAGTTGACTTAAAGGTTTTTTTTAATTCTGAATCCTCTGACTAAACTGATATGTTTGTGTTCGCTGGATCAACACGGTTGGGTTAAACAGGTGGATTTACAATTCCAATTTATATTCTGAACGTTTTTATAGGGAGTTTGTTTATAATTAATTTGCTTCAAGTTGTTGTCACGATGTGGTTGCAGGAAGGAGCGCTGGACAAGAACATAACTTTTACCAGTTTTTAATCTTCTACAAAAGAGCAAATAATAATAAAGACAGGCAGGTAGGTAGGTAGGCAGACTCAAACCATACACATACATAGATGAGACGGGACCTTTTGACATTGAACAAACAGGAACTTATACAGGACAAAAGGAAATAACTAAATTAACTAGACACACCTGAACACAATGAGACAATCAACAGAGGATAGGAAGTAGGACACAAAGCACATGGGACATGAAAAAAACAACAAAACAGTCCAAACATGTGACAGTTGTACAACAATATATTCCTAAAAATGTTGTGACTTTTTATTGCATTGGCAGTTTTTCTGATTTAATAATAAAGTGAAAAATATATATTTTCCTAGGTAAAAACCCTTTGAGAATTAATGTAAACAAAACAAAATTAAACAAACTAGAATGTAATAAATAATAACCAGAAACACAGGATAACAAGAACAGAACAGGACGAGAACTTACAATTTGCATAATTAGACAATTTGTAGTTTTTATTAATTTTTTGGTTGATGTTGTTTGGTTTTTGCACATGTACTAATGTAATAAATAAAGGAAAGTATAATAATATATTAGCTACGTTCTTAGCCTATTAAGTCAATAAATCCTTCAAGGCAACTACAGTTTTCTTGAGAAATATACATTCATACATACAGTACACAAGCATACGTGGATCATTCACAACAGTAAAACCACTGACAAAAATAGTGTGAGAAATATTGATTAATTGATTGGCATAGATTCATTTGAATTCTTGAATTCATTTTTCAAACGTCTTGTGTTGGAAGCAGTAAAACTGGTTGTTAAATAGTTAAATAGTGATGGCTAGACGACTGGGTCATGCATCCTCAAAATGCATCTCCACATACAGTGATTTGTACCAACAGTAAGGTGACCATAAGAGCCATTTTTCCCAAACGAATGCTGGCCAGGATTTCTATATTGCCTAAAATATCTAGGTTTTGATTTTCTTTTTGTGCAGACATCGAATCCTTGTGTTTTCAAAATGCTCTCGAAGGTAGTTAAATTCAAAGCAATACAGAAATCCTGTCAAGGGTGTATCAGGGGAAAATGGTATGTATGGTCAATAATCTTAATCAAGAGTAATGCCTAAAGTCAGAGGAAATGATAGATGAAAGACACTGCTGTGCAAGCACCAAACACTAACTTCCAAACTTCACAAAAACTATAAAATGATTCTTCAATTCTGATCACAATGTTGTTCCAAGGTTATCAAAGTTGTTGACCGAGGAAAACAAAGAACTCAGCAAAATCAAGTTCTGCTAGAACACACAGTGCCTCAGTTTTTTGTGTAGTCTCAGACCAGTCAGAATCCCCATGATGACAAAAATATCTGCTATAGCTCAAAAACACCAGAACTGAACCATGGGGCAAAGCAAGAAGGTTACATGGTCAATGAAAAAAGTTTTGCCTTTGCCTCCTAATTCTCCAGATCTCTTAATCTGACTGAACATCTATGGGATGCACTGGACCAACGAATCCCATCCATGGAAGTCCTACCTCAGAACTTGCAGGACTGCTGCAGGATCTGTGACTAATATCTTTGATGTAAAACATTGGGTAACATTTAGAGGTGTGGAGTTTATGGGAGACTTTACATGTGAAATTATCTGTGTTTGATTGGTTGAAACTACATTTGGGTGAGTTCTCCTGGTTGCAGGACTGAACACTCCTCAAGCATTTGAGATGTTACTTTTGAGGATGGGGAGGATGACATTAGGATTGGTACGGTTCTAGGTTCATATCTTTATAATATAGTTAGCTGGTGAACTTCCAGGACAGCTCTTCAACAAGCTCTTCCAATCAATTGTGGCTTCAGCTAAGCCTTGAGATAGAGAGAACGCAGGCTGTACTGTATGTATTTTTAGCATCGGACCCTTCACATTGTTTCATTGCCTGTAATTTGACTTGTTGCTCGGTCCTCACAAACAAATTACACAGCATCAAATATTTAGAGGACTCCACACGAACATATCTATTTTTATCCAACAAAGCCACCTCCCAGAGCAGACAGCTTAACAGAGGAGTTAGGGCACTTTCTAAAAACAGCATGCACGTTTTCAGGCAATGAGGACTCTGTGAGCAAGAAAGGTTTTAAACAGAGAAGGGCTTCAAAGCCTCTGCACTCCACCATCTCTCTCCCAAAGCTGTCGCTAACACGGACACTTCATATTAGCGTCAGTACCCACGAGACTCAGCGTGAGAAACCCTGACTGACTTCTTTACTACGGGCGACAAGCTGCTGAGACCCAAAGGAACTGAGCTGTCCTGGCTTTCCCTTCCTCATACCTCTTTTCTTTTTATTCCTTCCCTTAAAGTTGAACTTCTAGGAAGCAAACATTATTGTATATGCTGCTGACAACTGTATCCACAGATTAAGTCAGTCAGTGAGACCTAGAGACAGTATGGGATGTCTTCACAAAGTTCTGAGGTGACTGAGATTTCAGTTCTAATAAAAGTGCAAAATGGGCCTTATTACCATGTCATCTTAATTCAGGATGTACGCATGAACATTTATGGGATTTTTTTTTTTAATGTATGCGTTATGGAGATAAAGACTTTTTAAGGGGGCACTGTAGTTGTGCTTGCTCACCAAAACTATTTTGGTCAAAATATATATCAGTCAAAAACTTATAGTGTAACTTATAGTGTGTAGACAATTGAAAAAATTGAATGAATAAAACCTATTGGTATGTTACTGCCACTGTTCACTTTTCCAATGATCCGAGGTTCCAATGATCCGAAGGTTAACAGCATTCAAATAAGCACTAAGGCTAGCAAAGTTATTAATAAGCCACTATTGATAATACACTACACCATACTTTTTATAAAAAAAAATGCTCAAATTCAAAAGTCAAGCAACAGCTTTTAATCAAAACATGTCAGATATGACCAAAGCAGTGACACATTGAGTCAAAGCGATCATGTCATGACATTCACGTGACATTCATGTGACATTTCCAGATCCTGTTTCTCTTCTGCCTATCATTTTTAGTCATCGCTATACTCCTATAAATAAAAGGCATAAAAAAAATAATAATTGTGTTTAAGGTACATGAAGGCTGCATGAAGTCTCCTGAGTTAAATAAAACGCATGTACTAAAATACTTTCCTAAACATCTTTCCATATGCATTATACACTGCAAAATTTTCAGGGTCATGAATCCATTACACTCAAAAGATTTATTAAGAGGTAGGTTAGTGGAATACATTTTAATACAAACTGCTATAAAGTGGAATACAAAGCTAATGAGAATCTTAGAAATTATCACATATATTTTGACAAAACAGTTGTGATTCTCGATTTTCTTTAAGATAATTGTGTGGGAATAGATAATTACTGACATACAGTATATGCAAAGTGGGCTGCTCCATATTACAATGAAGATTCATTTGTGAAATGTACATAACACTATAAAGTCCCAAAAGTTTATTAAATAAACTTCATTTTCTCATTCATAATATATTCATTCTTGTTGAAAACAAATTTAGATCAATGTTACTCTGTCAGGAGGACTCTGAAAGTGAAATTGTTGACCAGTTAACGCATTCAACATTTTTTCTCAAATGAATAAGTGAAAATTGTCCATTAACTAATTGAGAAGTTCATCTCCAGCCAGCGATCATGTTGGCAAACTGGCACATGCCCAGAGCATTAGCAAGTGCTAAACGATTTGCAAAGTCTATGAGCTGAACATAGAGGACACGGCACTGAAACATCGTTGCAGATGGGCCGCTCCGTTGGTTTTGATGTGTGAGAGGGAATGTGTGCTGACATCATATGAATGTCCTCTCGTCCGGTACCGAATATGTCAGCCAGGCAATGAAGCCTACCAACAGTAGACAACACGTCAGGTCTTATTCTTAGATTGTGCCTCTGGTGTTCTTTGTCTGTAGCTCACACAGAGTTTCTCTCAATCTCTCAGACACACACACACACACACACTGGTCTCGGTCTACTGTCCTTATCCAGCTTTTTGCTTTTCTCCTTCACCCTTTCATTTCTTATTCATTTTTTCTACCTGTCACTCATTATTTCTCTTGACCTGTTTTTCACTCTTTCCCTCTGCTCCTTTTCTTTTTATCCATCTCTCTTAATCTTTTCCCATGAGGTTTATCTTTTTAATACACCTCAACAACAACCTTCCCATTCGCGTGCTGTTGTTGCAATCACAGGACTCTCAGGCTTGGCCACATATAAGTGTTCATGTGATGCTTCTCTGGTTTTAGGGCTCTTATTTATATAAAATATGAGAGTATTATATATAAATGAGCCCATTTAAAAAAAAAAAGAAAGAGTTCCTCCATATATGAAAATAATAACCATAATAACCTTTTAATTTCTGAAGATATTTTTGCAAAATTCTAATACTGTTCTTTAACACAAAACATAAGTGGAAACGTAAAAAAAAAAAAAGACATGGAATACATATGAGCACAAAGCAAGATGGAAAAAGGTCTGAGAAATTAACCGGATTGGATTGTGGCAAAATATGAGCTTTTCATATAAAAGTACAGTTGATACAGAGAAGTTTTTCTAGAGGATTTGCAGAAGATAGGTCCAGGATTTTAGATCCATAACAATGAAAGATCTGCCACCCATGGAGGATATAATCTAAGCCAAGGACAGCTGGTAAATCACAGACAGAAAACCTGAGGGTCTGTGCAAGAGTCTATGGATGTACAGAAGCATTTATAGCCAGATGGAGAGGGACAAGACCATAGAACATAGAAGCACAAAGACTACTGTACTGAGCTTTCAAGGGACAGATTGTGGACCTATACATTTAATTAGTCAATATTAGGTTCATTAAAATAAATTATAATTTACTTCCCCAAAAACTGGTTTTCATATTTTTTTAACTAATGAGCCCAAATATAATGCAGGTGGCCTTCTTCCTAAAATGTAATAGTCAAATAGATGCATGTGTGTATTTATATATACATAATAAATATATGATTGCACAAATCATTCAGAATCCAGAATGACCTACAGAAGAAGAGTATAAGGTTTTGTAATGAATCTTTTGCAAGTTGACTTTCCTAATAATGTGAGTGGCTCAGAACAGAGAAGCAGAGCTGTCAACAGAGCTTATTAACATTTAAAGGAAAAAGCTACAAAATGTTTTTTTTTTTACAGGGTAAAAAGGTTTTTACACCACCATTTGGAATTTTTAAACCAAACTATGTTACAGACTTTTCATTAAGACCCTAAAGAATGATATCAGCTTCTGGAAAATGGGCATCCAATGACCCCTTTACCACAAAGTGAGAATATTTTTTATGTTTTTGATGATTTTTGAGAATAAATTAACCACTCTGTATTAGTAATTTTGACCTAGAAATTATGTTGTTCCACTTGACTAAAACGTATTGACTTATTGGTCCCAATATGCTTTCCATATTATTTTAGGTAGAATATGGGGGGGGCATAGCATCGCCAGAGGTCAACAATTCAAGCCCTTTTCCTCACTCTGAAGTTAGACAGAGTTAGGTTAAAGGAAAGGTATGGAGATATATATATATATATATATATATATATATATATATATATATATATCCTATATATATAATATAGGAAATATTAATAAGGAATTAATTACTCTCAGACACACATGTAACAATTTGTGTTAATTCAGTAACCCAAACATGATAACATATAAAACCGCTCCTTATAATATTTTATGTAAGAAATACACACACAGTCCTAATGACCTTCATACTGTCCTCCTCAGTGGGGTGTGGTGGTGCAGATGGACTTGGAAAAGTATAACTGCAGAAAAAGTGAAGCATATGCCACATACCTCAAGGTTCAGCTGGCCCATATGCCATTAATACACACACACCTCAGCATTAAGCTTGACATCCCCTCTGGGTATTTTATCCTTGAAAGGGCAACATATAGAGCATTTGGGCTACCTGGACCTCCTCCAAAACTGCATTAAAAAGTCCTGCAAGCACATGGAAAAATTTGCATATTTACATTTTCACTGATATAAGCATATATTGTTTTCCACACACCAAGTTTTAAACTGTATCTTGGGAACCAAGAGAAAAAGTATCAAGACAACCATAAAAGTTCATGACTGAATGCTCAGAAGTCACAATAGATGGTTTATCTGAGGTGAGATCTGCCTGTCAACCTTTTTAGCCCACATGCATTTTTAATGCTGCCCATTTTAAATGACAGCGGGCCTTGTAAAACATTACACTGCAGCATTAAAGGCTTTAAAGAAGGTCATGTCAGTAATTACTTCCAGCTGGTACTTATGTTGATTATAATGTCAAGAGATCAATTGCCATTTATTGACAAATATGGTGGGAAGTGTGATTGATCAACCTGCTAATGTCAGCTAATTGTTATGGAGGGATATCCTGATCATTTAGATTTGACATTGTTCTTTGTTGTTTGTAAGTGCACAATACCAGATCAGTTATTTATCAATTCAGTTCGTGTCTCAGTTGTTGACCTTTTTATGTTAATACAAAATGTACATGTAAAAAAATAGCTGGAAATAAAAGCTGTTGTCAAATGTTCTGAATATTGGATTCAACAAAAGATATGAACACACAACAACAACAACATACAGTTACATACTATGAATATTTCAGTAATATCAGTATGAGGTCCTTCTGATTTGGTGTTTTTAATATGGCAGTGCAGGTCAAACCCACATCTGCAGTGATTTGTTCACCTGTCTCCACTTCATTATCATAGAGATCTGCATGTACTTTTTCTGTCAATGACCTTGTTTAAATATGTTTTAATACAGATTTTACACTGTAAATATTGTTTGTGCTGATTGTCAAATAGATATTTGTTCAGTATTAATATAGCTTCTTTCCCTTGGTATTCTCAAAATGTAATACTTTTTATTCAACACAAACAGAATTTGATAGCTGTTAACTTGACAAGGTGTAACAGGATCAGGATGTCTGTTAGCATGTAGCGCAGGAGGAGAAGTCGTGTGGATAACTTGTCAAAATTTATAGGGTGAAGCCAAGGTGTTGTGACAGGGTTACACCTGTTGGGTTTCTGTGGTAAATGGACTGCCACCAAGAGAAGATCCTGTGTTAACGCAAAATCCATTAACTGACATAATGACTTTCACAGCTTGAACTTTCTCTGTCTTGCACCTTAAATCAGACCTTTTAGAGACTAACAGAGCAGAGCTCTACGCTGCCCACCTGTTCTAATTTACAATTCCTATTCCTCTTTCTTGTTCGCATATTTTCTTCCCACTAGGGTTTTGTTGTTCAATCTGAGAAATGTAGCTAATTGTTTTGTGTAAAAGCTCACAGTGAGATGTCATGTAGAACCATCATTTCACCGTCAAAGACTGATCTTCTGAGAGTTCCTCTGTGATGGAAATATCAAAGCCACAAATGGGTCTTGCCTAAGTGTGGCATATTACTAATTCACAACTTGTAGTCCTTTGAGAACTCACTGAAAAGGGAGAAAAGGGGTTGAGTTTTAATATTGACTAACTCTTCTCAGCAAGATAATGAAATGATGGTGGTCATCTTGTTTCAGTGCTGATCTCTTTTAAAATGACTGAGTTTCTATATGCCCTGAGTTAATCAACTGGAATAAAATGTGAGGGTTTTAGAACCCTGAATGGGTGACACAGGTGAGATTTATTATGCGAGACCAGAAACTAGGATCTATAGCTTTTTCTATAAAAAAATATGCCAACTGCAAAAAAAAACTGTTCCTGCTAGAAAATTAGCATCACGTTTTTCAAAGTACAGTATACCAGTACACAGGTTTACAAACGTTTCTTCTTTCAGTGCTAAAACATAAATGCAAACATAAAACATAATGCAATGCAGAATTTAAAAATATGGGTAAAACACCTGCCTCTGTCTGTGTGTGTGTGTGTGTGTGTGTGTGTGTGTGTGTGTGTACTGTCATTTGTGGTTTATGTGGACACAAATTTGTTTAAATGACATGAATACTACAACATAAACATCTTGGTTACACATGACTGACGAATTGGGATCACACTACGTGAGACGTTTCAGTTCAGTCGGTCACTACAAGTCACGTCGGTGTGCTGGACTGAACTCACACACACACACACTAATTCACACCCATTTGAACTCCCTTTCACACACCCCATTTACTTCACATTCACACACCCCATTTACATAGTGCCTCAGCTTACACTTATAATTACATTTATTTATTATATTTATTATTTGACAGTTTACATTGTTTACTTGCTGTCTTTGCTGCTAGCGCTATTTCGTGTAGTCTATTGTCTTGTGTTGTATGTCTTGCACTGTGTTGTCTGAAATGTTTGCACACCATGCACTTATGTGGCTAGGACAATTACTTTAGTCCTTAGCTTTGTGTCTCGTTATGTAGCTCTGTGTTATTGTTATTTTATTTATTTGTTTTTGGTAACTCTGTGTTGTTTCTGTTGTTTTTATTGTTATATGTAGCACCAGGGTCCTGAAGAAACATTGTTTCATATCACTGTATACTACATCAGCTACATATGGACAAAATGACAATAAAAGCTTCTTAAATCTTGAATCTTGAAATCTTGAATGTGACGACTAATTGGGATCCCTACCAAAACGCCATGGATGTTGCCTCTTCCTGTCCTGTGGGAGCCTCCCAAGCCTTCTCAGGTTGGCATCCCATTCATTTGACTGGAACACTATGGAACGTCCCACGTTCTAGTAAACAGGGACGTACTGGAGTCCAGCCTTCACGTAGGAGGTCTTGGAGCATATACTCATATGGAAACTATTTCAGTGGCCATGACAACCCTTGTGCAAGTTTTTCAGTGCCTTAGACTGATGAACTGATGACAACGCTATAGTGTGTATCGCAGAGGCAGCTTCTCCACAGGCCGTGTAAGCACTGTGGATCAGAGCCAACAAGTGCCTACAGGCCCGGGGGGGAGCACAGGTACTCCCCGCCAAGTGGAAGAGGCATTTGGACACACGGGCAAGCATAGCAACCAATTCTGGATCTGCAGCCAGATCTTCATCTTCGGATCCTTCTGACTCACCCTCCGATGCAACGATTAACATCCAGTCATCGGAGAGAGCTCCAAAGGATACAGCTGGTACCCCGAAAGGGTTCAGGCTTTTCCCCTGACAGCTCCACTGGCTGTAGAGTGCTGGTGGAAGGAGGAGTCCTCGGTGGAGAGCTCCTCACAGTCACCGTAAGACCGGTCCACCCTCCACCAGAAGCAGCAATCCCCAAGAACAGGATCCCCCTCCCCTTTGCAGGTAACAGAGTCTGGTCCACATCTCTGTGACATGACTCATCCACAAAATCCACATAAGCATGCTTAAGGCCCAGACAAGCGAGGTAGCGATCTTGACCATCACCTGGCACAAGGTAACTGCTACATCCAGAAATGCTGCGGGTGGAAGGGCATCTTGTAGATGCGTCTTTAAAAGACATTCCACCCATGAGCTTGCTCTTTTAGAAGCTCTTTTAGTGCTGAAGCAAACAGGAGATGGCTGCTTGCACACAACAGGGGGTAGTGCAGCCTGATGTGGCAATCCACTCAACACTGGAACGACCTCTGCTGAAAACACTGTACCACCAGTCACTCTGAAGTAGGATGGGAGCAGAACATGTCATACTCGGCTCTGAAGTGAAAAGCTTAATGTGCCCTGCACCCTCTGCTCATTTATACTCACACTGTGATCAGCTACAGCTGGATGCAATCAGCGCATGCAAATGTTATTTGGCTTGTTTTAATACACTCGAAGTAAACTGGTCTCTCGAAGCAAGATCCCAATTCGCCGGTCATATCTGACGTGAATCAGAGTGACCGACTGAAAGGAAAAATGGTTTATGAGAACACTTCCTATGTTTACGTAAAACAATGAAATTTTGAATGGGTTAGGTTTAGGTGTAGGGTGATAGAAAATATTGTTTGTATCATTTGTACAGTATAAAAATCATAAACCATAAACCACAAATGCAAGTGTGTGTGTGTTAGTTCATATATAGTGAGCAAAGTTTATGCGCATAGTCTTCCACATACTGGTCTGGCATGTATATTAAATAATTTTATGTCGGTTTGGTGATTTCATGAGTATGCAGATTTTTCTTAAAACAAGGGTACACAAAACAAAACAAAACAAAACAAAAGTAAAGTAAAGCTCTGGCTTTGTGTGAATTTTTTGATGAGAGAAACATGACTGACATGAAATCAAAGGACACAAATAAAATTAATATTTTATAGAACAAAATAAAGAATGCTATTTAAATTATTAAAATTAAAAACTATTGATATTTAAGTTATATTTAAGCACATCGCCATTTGCCTTTTTTCTTCACACCTCTTCATCAGTTTGGATGGGAGCAGATACACATTTTTTTAGGTTTCTACAGAAAGACTTTGATTGGGTTCAAGCCCAGGCTCTGGCTGGGGCACTCAGGACATTTACAAGGATGGTATTCTGCAGGTCATGAGCAGAGACTGGTTTTCTCAAAACATGATTTTTTTGAAATGAGGTTTATTAGGCCTGAGAATCTCTCACAGTCTGATGATCCTTTAGGTGTTTTTTGCTTGCAAATTCCAAGTGTATTTTTATGTGTCTTCAGTATTGAGTCTTGCCACACTGCCATAAAGCCCAGATCCATACATGATCATGGAGATTAGCTACAGTGACCATCTGTTCTTGTTCGCCAATCAAAGCCCTTCTCCCTCAATTGCTCAATTTCTCCAGGAGGTCAGCTTTAGGAAGTTTGGTTTAGGAAGGTTGTTTCAGTCTTCTTCCATTAAGGGTAACAAAGACCACATGCTTCTGTGAATCTTCAATGCAGCATATGTTTAAACTCTTCCAGAAATGTGTGGTTCAATGCAATCCTGTGTTTTAGCTCTGTTTTTGCCACAGGTCAGTTTCACTCAAAGTGTAACATAAAAGAAATATGAATGTTCCTGAGCTAAATTTCATCTGTCCCAGATAAGAGTCTGAAGACCTATTTTTATGGAATCAATGGAATCATTTTGTTGTGGGTTGTTCACATGCCACCAGAGGTGGGGGCAAGTCACACATATTTAAGTCTCAAGCAAGTCTCAAGTCCCTAAAATTAAGTCTCAAGCAAGTCTCAAGTCACAGTACAAACAAATCAAGTCAAGTCACGTCAAGTCACCGGCTCACCTCAACCAAGTCAAGTCAAGTCACAGTATCAAATCTCTTTATACATATTAATAATGATGTTTTAGACATGACCTGTAGAATATAGTCAAAATACTCCTTTGTATACAAATATAAAAATATGTATCTTATATTTATGTTAATTGGAGTTCATCCAGCCTGGGAGATACAGATAATATTTAACAGATGTTTGAAAATGATTTTGCACTAAATAGCCTGGAAGCACGCTAAAGAACTAATGTGTGTAATAATACATGCTATTCAATTTAAAACAATTTGCTGACAACAAATCACCCCCTATATTAGAAATAAAACTGACATTTTAATTTTATAGACACCCTATTTTAACTTTAAACTCTATTTCTTTTACTTTGTACAATTGCCTACATCTTTCTGGAAAAATATTGTCATGGATCAAAAGAAGAAGCCTATTGCTGTTAATGTTTATGTTTCTTCCCCTGTAACTTATCGATTTCTTTGATTTTATCCTAATAAAAACTAAATTGACTTTTGTGCATTTTTTGTGAACTTAAAATATGTTAAGAAAATGATTATGCTAATAAATATACTAATAAAATGAAATATAGAAATAAGAAATTTAATGACAGGCTTACTCTATGACATTAATGCTGCCTGTAATGGTGGCAAATCACTGCTTTATCACAGAAGGGTTCATGAATTGATTCATTCGGAACTCATTCGTTCACAAACAAGCAAGAATGGGTAACTCAATCACTTAATCAATTGGTTCAAATACCTGGATTCGTTCAGTATTCAGTGTGTTGCTTAGAGACACACTTAACTTTTTAGCTGTGGGCAGAACAAAACCATTGGCAGCCAAGCTGAAAATATTAGGCCAGCTAAATATTGTATGTTATAAATATAAAAACTCATGCTAGGGCTATTTGAACAGCACATCTTGGATTTTGGCTGCAAGAGAAACATAATCTAATCAATAAAACACTTTGGTTTCCGTGGTACAATTCCATATATTGATTTGCAAAGAGAGATATTTGACAATAGTACTGCTGTGATGTCCCAGCTTTGTAAATGCATACATCAGATGTATATAGTTTTGAAGTGTTTATCTTAACATCTCGATAGATTCCCACTCCCTGTATTTGGCGCTCTGTGTTCCTGTGCTTGTGCAGTGTCATGGACTGCGCAGGCTAATGATCACCTTTGCCGCTGGTTCAGTGGCTGGCATTTTGTTTAAATTATGTTGCAATAATTTGCAATAATAAATACTCATAATAAGTTTAAAGTCAAGTGCAAGTCAAGTCAAGTCATTTTCTTTATTTAATCAAGCAAGTCACAGGTCCTTAAATTTGTGATTCGATTCAGACTTGAGTCAAGTCTGCATGCCACCTCTGCATGCCACTATAATGAGTATGTATCAAAATTTGTGCACGGATGGCCAAATCCAGCCATGTATCATCTGCAGCTCCTTTATGCCAGAAGGAAGTGAAGACTGTCGTGCCTTGTTTGCAGCAACTGCAGGGCCACAGTGCGACAAATGACCAGCAGCTACAACACTGGTGACCAGAGCAATGTGTCACAGCACACAGCTCATCGCAGCCTACTGTGTAAGAGCTTGCACAGCTGACCACCCAGATGACTAACTGTGCACCATCGCCAATAACACATGTGACAGGCCCAAGATCATTGAGATTGGACCATGGAAGAAAGTGGTCTGGTCTAGCAAGTTAAGATTCCTGATGCATCATGTCAACGGCTTGAGCAGCACAGATACATTAAATATTGTACCAACAGAAGCTATGACATCACTGTTGGGTTGGACACAGGCCGGTTTGCTGTGGGTGACATTTTCTTGCGAACCCTTGAGGCACATTTATCCCAACGTGAGGCATCTGAACATAGTTTAGATCCAAGTGAACTCATTCATGGAAACTGTGTTACCTGCTGGTAACGTTCATTACGAATATAATGTCCCACGCCACAATGCCAGAATCGCAAAAGAGTGGTTCGACTGACATTGTACCAGATACCATGGAGGTAGTTAGGTGGTCATAATTTTTATGTTTATTAAATATTTATGTTTACACTTTTAAGAAACAAAGAAAAGCATACATACCCATGTCTACAAAATAGCCATAGTGACAGCATTTTAACAACAGTATGTATGCTCAGTTTTAGAAACACACACAAAACAAATCCAATATATTACATAAAAGTAAAGTAACTTTAAAACGTATAAGTTACACTAGTTTATGACTACTAACTATAATTACTACACTAATTTGGATTTGCTTTGCAATACCTTTATCTTCTTTACTTTCCTCTACATACTAGAATACTAGACCAAAGAAAGGCTTCATGGGTCTTGCAGCTGTTCAAATCCTCCTCCGCTCCCAGGAAGATTGCTCCCTTGAGGAAACAGAGTTTTGTAGATTTCGTCCATCTCATCCATTACAACAATGGCAGCTTCTGTGTGTTTTTTTCTGGGCAAGACTTAGATCAAATGAAAGCTCGCCTGATCAGAAATGGCCCTTGAGGATGTCCATTGACTGGGTGCTTCTACAAAATGGATCCCCTTCACTCCCAGTCTACCTCACCCACCATTTTAAGACCCTCCAGCAGAAGATAACTCTGAGCCCACCATGGACCCTGAGCCAGAGCTTATGCCCAAGGTATGGCCAGTGTGTGCAGCCATTCCAGAAGAAAAGCCTGCCGCCAAGTCTGACCATGTGTGTGAGCCAGTTCCAACAGCCATCCCTAGGTCATTTGTCGCTCTACCTCAACCAAAGTTTTCCAGGCCTTCAGCTGCAGCTTGTTTCTTTACCCCTTCGGCTTGTTCAGTCTCCTCCTTTCCTTTGGCCCCACCTTGGCCACGCATCACAATGGCTTTTGACCTTGCTTCCATGGTTCTTTCCATCATCAACTCCTCTGTGGTTCCTTCCACCTCTAGTTTCTCCCTTGGTCTTTTTTGCCACCATTCATGACACTTGTTTCTTTTGCACATCATGGTCCCATTTAGGCACTGTCATTGTTTTATTCCTGTTATTTAAAAAATTGTCATAGTTTCTAGCATGACGCACAGTCACTTTTTTTCTCTAAGATTACTCTCTTTTTACTTTAACTATGTAAGTTAAGCTGCTATTTGAATCAACTCTGCTATACAATATCTAGTTTTTATATCTTGTTTCGTCTTGTTTAATAAATGTTTTGAAATTTGCTCTACTGTGTAAAGAACTAAAGTGTATAAAGCTATAAAACGAAGCACAGATGGATCATCAACAGAAAGAAGAATGATATGGATTGCTCTTTCTTCAAGTTTTACATCTTGTATATCTTGTATGTGTGTGTGTGTATGTTTTACAAACAACTTGTCCAATGATGGTTTAAAAAAACAAATGTCAAATAAAAGTGAAACGAGTCAAGCAATAAATTTGGATAGATTGAAGATGAACAGAAGAAATTAAAAATGAAAATGATAAATGATGGTTGAACTAAATATGTTTTGGCTGTCCCGATTAAATGATTGAACGGTGTAAATTACAGCATTTCATTTTGTCTGGGTAGCCAGAGTATGACTTAATATATATGTTTATTTTTAATGCATTCTATTAATCAACCTAATATTACAATATCAAGAGCAAGAATTAAGTTATTATGAAATTGCAGTACTAAGTTCCTGATTTGTTGCTTTTATTATTTATGTAGACAATTTACTTTAAGCAATTGCTATGCCACCTTTGAGCATCATTAAAACGTCTGTAATAAATTTCTTGTCAGGCACAGTTTTTGTTCTGGATTTACAGGCGTTTGATTTAGTTAATGTTTTATTTGTAAAAGTGTATCAAATTCTGATTGATTGAAGCAACTGCTTGGGTTTATGCATTTGACAGAAAAAACATCACATCACAGATACATTTAATAAGGTAAGTATAACCTGATCTTACAAAGGTATAAACATAAGAAAAATTATTGATTTTAAAAAAAGTTTTAGTAATTTCAAAGCAGAACTAATTTTCAAAAACTGGGAATGACTTCTTTTTACACACAACTATACACCCATACAAATAGTCCAATTTGAGCAGATGAGCTGGCTTTGCCCGCCGTGACCCAATTAACCTTTCATGCAAGCATACTCTTTCCTCTCTCCTTGATGCTAAAAATATATGCTTGCACATGTTAATAGAAATATGACTGGACTTCACTCTAAATAATATATTGATGGTGATTTAAGAGATTGATGACTAAGACATGTGCTGCTCTCTGACAACCAAAGCACCAGATGCCCATTACACCACTTTAATGTTTTGAAACAATGACTTTCTCTCAGTAAATACAACTTGCTGATCCAAATGCCTACATATGACCCACTCAGGCGCAATTTGTGTTTGTACCAGACTAAAACGCTGCCTGAAGGTGTTATCATGTACACATGTGATTTCTCACCTGTCAGTGAATACGCTCGGTGAACAAACCTAATGACTGAACATATTTATGTTCTGTCATGTCACTTTAAATAACAGCATGTAATTTTTGTGACACTAGCAACATCAAATGGAATTGCAAAAAATAAAAATACAAAAAAAAAAAAATATGCAATATATATATATATATATATATAATAATGTTCGCAAACAGGTTCCACAAACCAACATAACCTTTATAAGGAAACATCACTGTAGCAACTTTTAGTAGCATTTAAACAGCAAACATCACTCTGGTGCTGCATTCAACTTTTTTAGAGGATTCCATTCGATTTACGAGATCAAACTAGTCCAGGATGTCCAAGCTGATTTTATTAATTTCCATTCAATAAAAGTGGACAATGATCTACTCTCACACTCCGACAACACCATCATTCATTCTGCCTGTGCAAATTTTCTGATGCCATACAATATCTTTGTCTGTAGAGCAGGTCTGTTTTAAGTTGCTGTTTCTTTCCATGACATTCGAAAAATGCAATCAGCCCCTGATATGTGCACTCTTTTTATTTATTATGTATATAAATACACACACATGCAGTATCTATTTAGTAAATATTTATGTGTATATACATTTATATATGTATACTATATCGCCAAAAGTATTGAGTCACCCCCTTTCAATAAACAACTTTAAAGAGAGACTTTAAATGCAGTCCTTGAACCAAAAACTCATCACTAAACACCAATGACTTGGACATTCACTATATGGACAAAAGTATTTGGGCACCCCCTTCTGTAGAACAGAAAAAGACACTTCCAAAAACATGGCAACAAAGACAAAAACACAATTCAAGCATTTCAATTTGAATTGCATCCATATGTACAAGTAATTGGTGTTTAGTGATGGGTTTTTGGCTCAAGGACTGCATATAAAATCACACCAGATGTGTTCAGCTGGGATTAGGAGTTGGCTTTTTGCAGACCAGTCAAGTTCTTCTGCACTGACTCAATCAATCTTTTCCTTTTGAACCTGGGCTTATACACAGAGGCATTGTCATGTTAGAATATACAAGGGTCCTGTCCAAACTGTTACTATAAAATAATAAGCATACAATTTCCCAGAATATCATTATATTCTTTAACAATAAGATCTGTACTCATGCATATTACTGAAGTAGTCAAACCTGTTTGTTGAAATAAGGTGACCCAATACCTTTGGCAATATTGTGTACATTATCAGATTATATATAACATATCTATTTAATGACGCAATGAAACTAATGTATTTACAGACCCATAATTACCGTCTTTACGTAAACAGCCCAAGCCTATTAATGCACTCGGTCCATTTGAAATGTAATTCTGTACTATACAATAAAGGACAGTTTTCCTGCCATTTCTTTCCACTTCCGAGAAGCTATACCTCAAAATATCATCTACTGTATTGAACAGACATGCACACTCAAATCCTGCCTCAGTTGCACACAACACATATGCAGTAAAATTATTTACACCCATACACACACCTCATTTTAAGGTAACCCATATAACCTAAACCCGTATAAACTCAACACACAATCATGGCCACCTCATACAGGCTATCTTCATCTGTTTAATAACAGTTATAATTACGTCTTATCTGCACCCAGTTACAGCTGCCCAGCCCAGGGAGCATCTGTTATCAGAAGAGCACAGTTTGCTAAATAGCATGATGTGAATTCATGATATCTGGATGCTTATTAAGCTAGCTTGCGTGTTTGTGGGTTGCAGTTGTTTATCATCCTAATATGTGTGTACATAATGCATGTATGGGGGAGGGACAGCTCCAATATTATCTGTTGCCATATTACATACCCGTGTGTATATGAATGCATGTGAGTGTTCTACTTTCCTAATCTCAATAATGAGGACTGGGATATTATTAAGCTCGCTTATAATGGCAAATATAAATTACGTGTATGCATTTCAAACATACTTTGGGGACAGAAAAGTAGTTAACAAAATCAGATAAAAGTTCCATTTGGTGAAAGTTTCCAAAAGGGCAAAGTTCAAGAAGTGTTAAAAAAAGTGTTTTTAATGGTAGAGTTTGGGCTAATGTTAGAAAATACAATTAGCTTTATTAATAAACAACAGAAGCCAATATAGAGCATCCAGCTTTTTATATAGCTAGACAAAGAAGATGATGACCTTTTTAGAAATGTTTCTACAGGGGGTACTTCTGGGGACACATACTTTTGATGATGATGATGATAAGTATGAAAAAATAACAATAATTAATTTTATCATGCTTAAAGTTCAAGTTTGAGCTCAGTTTATTTTTTGAGCATTTAAAAGGCCACAGGCTGACCAAAGTGCTGTACAGGTCGCAGCAAAACCTGACATTCAGATGAAGTGCTGTACATTAAAACTAGTAACATAAAAGCAGCAAAACCTCACACTCTCAATTATAAATTAAAAGCAACTAAGAATAAATGTGTTTTGGGGACAAGCTTTGAACTCGATTTGGGGCGCCACTTCAAAGGCACTCAAGGAAACAATCTTTCATTTAAATTATCCAACTCAAAAAACCACCAATAAACGATACTGAACAAAGAACTCGGAAAACACCAGGCCTGAGACAGAGAGCAGGACGGTGTAGGGTCAAGGCAGAAGGGATGGATTAGCAGACCTGAGGGGATCCGTGAGGCCATTGTGGAGATACTACAGTAGGACCCAAAGGAACCAGATAGATGAAAGGACTAGGTGAAGCCAAAGGAGAATAGTTTCATAAGAGGAGGAGTGAGAGGGAGGCTAATTGGGAGTTTGTGACAGAAAGGTTTTCTGGGCAGGTGTATGCAGCCCACACACACCACCAAAGCACAACTCTCAGAATAGGGAGTGCAGCAGATAGGGGGATGTGACAGGGCAGGCAGACAGTTCGGGCATGACCTCCACGGTAGTGATGGGACAAACAGACAGTTCACAGGTGGACGGAGGAGCAGTCCATGAAGGACGGAAAAACAAAAACACTGTCCAAAAAAAAAAAAAAAAACTGGGGTAAAGAACACTGCTTTACTTTCTGAACAGCCCCGAGGGGAAAGGAGCAAACTGAAAGTTCAAACTAACAGAAACTGTGACAGTCATGAGGTGATTGCGACTTCATCTTTCCAAAGCCATACTTCCCTGTCAGCCTGCCATAATCCTAGCATGGGCATGCCAAATTCTTCAAATGCTGCATCGCCAGTCCTTTGTTTAACTTGTTTGCATGTTTCTACAGCTTGCAGCAGATGGATGCACGTGTTGACCTCTTTTTTTTGAACCTCCACCATTTAATAGGAACTGGCCCATTTCATTATTTTTTATGTTTTTTTGATGGTTCAATGCCAAGTTTAAAATGACCAGATGATGTTGGGTTGCGACTGTCTCATACTGGCCCTGACATTGACCATTTACCAAATAGTAATGGTATATTTATAAATAATAAGTAGCAGTAGTATTTCTAAAAAATAATTTAATAAAATATAGAAAATATAGAAAGTCAAACTATATGGTGTAGGGATTGTTTATAGTAATTTAAATAAACTTTGCTTTTAAATAATAGCATTCTATTTAAATTGCATTTTAGTGTGAGTTTGTGCCATGCCTGACTCACTGGTGTCATATCAGGTCTTAGCAAAAGAAATGCTGGAATTATCCCATTACTGTAGAATATAATCAGCACCCCAAGCAACTCTCAGATTACCGTTTGCAGTGAGATAGTCTTACTGCTGCGCTTTGGATCATGTTACAGTCTATTTTCTTTAAGGCTTAGTCATCCAGGATTATGAATCCTCAAACTGAAATGTATCCAACAGTATGGACAACATGATTCCACACGCACTCTTTAATGTTTCTCTCTAGTTATTTGAACGTTAATACAGTATCTCCAAAGTTTGCTCTTACAGGAATTTTTCAGGTTCAGTGTAAACTCAGCTCAATATTTTTTCCATAGAAAATTGTATTTGATTGATGCATGTAGTCAGCAAGACATTTTGAAAATATATATACTAGACATAGTATGTTCCTGTTGTACCTAACCAAACCCAGAAAACCATGTAAATTTGCATCACACATGCAATTGTAACAGAGTTTTGCTGTTTAAAAAACCTGGAATGATCTACTGTACGACACAAATAAACATTATGGTATATGAGAAAACAAATGCTCTCAAACTATAATACAAGCTGTACATTTTGTTTTTAAAATCCTTCACAAAACCTTGTTATTAACATTGTAAATCTACAATTAATTTTTAAATAATTTTTTTCAAAGTTGAAAACAAATTATAAATCATGATAAATGCTATTAGCGAAATATACATACACACACACACACACACACATATATATACACACCTATATACACATACACACACACACACACACACACACACATCATATATAAAAATAATATATAATCATATATAATATTATATTATATATAATTAGAGTTAATACTCCAATGTGAATGTTTTCAAACAATTGGCTGCGGGATGGCAAAAAAATGTACATTTTTCCCTCTCCTGACCAACAGAATCAGTCTTTCCATATGTCTTACTCTATTGAAAAAAAATAATAATAATAATGCAATCGTGTTTTACTACTTGTGCAAATGAGAACTTAAAATGCCATGTACCAAAGTTTTCATTCACCACTATTGAAGTTGGCCCGACTGCAACTTTCTCTTCTGAGGATCTTAAAAGTGAAAAGGGTCATTTGTACGTGCAAACTTAAAAGAGATAGTTTGTTTCCCCCAAAAATCATTTACTCAACATACATGTAGTTTCAAGTCGTTTTTTCCAAGTTGAAGTTTGTGTCCAACTATTCCAACTCAAATGTTAAGGTACTACCTTACCCTCTTTATCCTGTTTGCTTAATCTTTTTTTTTTTTTTTTTAAATCAAGCAGGTCTATCTGGCATCTCATTATATAAAGTTTATGGAAATCCTGGTCAGGAGAGATGATTTATACCTCTGTGAAAGCAAATTATGACAGATTTTTCAGAATACACTACAAACTAGTCCTTGCTAAACTATTGTGTTATGCTCATGAAAGCAGGTGTTGTTCATGAAAAGGCTTCTCGGATGAAGAGCAGCATTTTGTTCTTCACTGTCCGAAAAGTAGCAATAAATGGCTTTCAAATTGAAGAAAGCGTTCGCCTTCAACTACAAGGGCAGAAATTAGCAGTCTGTCTGTTTTAGTTGAGAGATGGGCAATATTAATACATGTATTGATTGTGATTAGATAGGAAATGACATTAGGTTCGTTTGTGACGCAGAGCATGAGGGAAGCTAAAAATAGAAGACAGCTGAAAAGCCACAAAATGATTAGAAGGGATAATGTAGGCTAAAAAGGAGGTGTGTGTGTTCACAGATGCCAGTGTCTGAATGTGAAGGATTTAGTTAACCAACCCAGCTTAGATACACACTCATTTTATGCTCCAGCAGAACATGTTGATACTAGAAAATCTTCAATGGTAAATGTTTCATCTCATGGGGTGTACTTGTCCACTTAATTTTAATGACCGAGTATTACTGCAATCCTCTAAAGAACTGGATTCATTCATCAAATGATGTAGTACTTTGAAGGAAGCAGCAGGGCCTAGCAGAATGAGTTGGAATGAGTTCACTTTTAATCAGGGTCAGAGTGACACTAGTCTGAATATACAATCATAGAATCATGGAACAATCATAGAATCATTCTCTTATCAACTATGTCCTTCTGAGCTGTATCCAACATTTAAAAATAAGTCATCATTTGGAGATGACTGGTCAAATGGATATTCAAATGACTTCATAAAAACATGTATAATTAATCACAAACAAAGCCTGTAGTTACACCCATTGATGCAGCAAAAAACATTGTCTCAATCTGCATTTCCACTGCAGTTGTGTAGCAAGTTTAGTGACAGTGATCAGCAGTTTTGGTAATAGTATGGCACTGAAAAAAGTACCAAGTACCAGGTACCCTGTGAAAAAACCCTCAAAAGTGAGCTGTACCCTACTGATGCCGAGGATCTTTTATTGCTGGTATCACCCCCATCTTTTAGCATCAAGTAATGTGTATATTCAGGAGGTGTCCATTTAAATTTCCCCCTTCATTACAACATGAAGAGCTTTTTGGGAATTTTTTTAAGAAACCCAGAATTCTGTTATAAGTGTTTTTTTGTTGTTGTTTGTTTGTTTGTTTGTGGCCATGTTAAGCATGAGCCAACATTTTATTGTATAAATAACTCAACAGACATGAAATTGTCTATTACCTATAAATTTGAGGCAGAGCTTTTTTAATGAATAAATATTATTGCTACAAAAAAATTGATCATTCTAATCAGGTTTTAAAATACATTTTTGATATTAAGAAATGTCACAATTTGTGTAACACAGTTACAAAATGCACATAATAAACTGAGCTCTCTTCAGGCTAACAGTCAACATTTTGAGCATTTAAAGGCCAAGCAGCACTGTTCACTAATTATTTGATGAAAAATGTGTTTATGGGCCTTTAAGGTTCATATATTCTTTCGGAAATGTATTTCTGATTTATGGTTATAGTGAATTATAGGTTGTGTGGTTTATGCAACATGCAATATGTGCATATTCTTGGTAAGCTGTGTTTTTTTGTTGCAGTTTGAAAGTCTAAACATACTGTTGTCTAGCTACACAAACATGGCTTCATATGCTTTTGTTCCCCTTAAGGAACACCTCCAGCATGACAGGCTCTGAACACATGTGTAAACTGTCCAACGGAAGGGTGAGACATCACAGGTGGGTGACAAAAGCAACCAGGAAGCTTTCTGTCGATCAGCGAAACTGTGTGTATGCGCATTCTATGTTCTGTGAGTCTTATTTATTGTTGTCTGTAAATCAAGAACAATACAGCAATATATAAGCTCCATTATGGCTAAAGCTGAGGCAAAGACAAAACATAAAAACATTTCTTACTATATCATGAGTGGGGATACACATAGTCTGCTATGTGTGGTGGTCTGCTTGGGAGTGAAGTGGCTTCCCCTGTGTAGGCTTTACTACCGAAAGGTTCTCTTTGAGGACGTCTTCACCAGCATTCCAGTGAACTTGTGGGGTTTGCAATTGGAGGAAATAGAGATGCCAATGTGGCTGGGTTGGGTGAGCGTGGTTACAGAGCAATTTCTTGGGTGGAACAGATGCTCACAAGCTATCTGTCCACCTGCATGCATCAACCAAGAGGCTTGTAAACAGGCGGCAGTGTTTTAGTGGTTTCTCCCTCACTGTTCTCTAACTACAGGGGCTGCTGGGTGGGCGCAGCCCCAGTCATGTACCAGCTCCTCATACAGCAGGGGTGGGGAATGTTGATCCTAAAGGGCCGGTGTGCAGTCAGACATATTTTTTCTAGGATTTTTTCTGGTTTTTCTGAAGACTGTAGAAAAGGGCAATTGCATTCAGTTTGGTTTTCTACCTCTGCCCTTCAATGGAGGTTTTTCCGGCACCCGGGCAGGCTCTGGTATTGGAACAGGAAGTAAACACTCTGTGAAGGACAGAGGTCATTGAGGTGATCCCTCATGACAGAGAGTCGGGGTTCTACTGCTGGTACTTCATTGTTCCAAAGAAGAATGGAGGGTTGAGCTCAGTTTTAGATCTGCGTCAGTTGAACCATTCGGTCATGCAACTGAAGTTCAGGATTCTCACCATCAAACAGATTGTCTCTCAGATCAGGTCTGAGGACTAGTATGTCATGATCAGTCTAAAAGATGCATACTTCCACGCATCCATCCTTCCCACAAAAAGGAAGTTCCTGTGGTTCACTTTAAGGCCAAAGCTTACCAATATCAGGTTCTTCCCTTCGATCTAGCACTCTCAGTCTAGCACTAGTAAGTCTCAGGACCCATTGCTCAGAGCTCCTTGTCACCACGTTACGCTAGTGATGAATGTGTCCCTCACCGGTTGGGGTGGTGCTCATGCACATCAGCTGGAGATGCTGGCCATGCTCACACAGTCCATTGTGCTTCAGGCCTTTTGTCCTCCTCCCTTTAGAGATCCTGACCAGAGGATTGATACCAAACAGACCCTCAGTTGGTGAATTGTGGATTCCATCTCTAACGCGCGCTTACAAGTGCTCTGGTATCCCCTTGCCTTTGGGAGTCAAGTTATGGTGGCTTCTAAAGCCTTACTAGCAGGTCTTTCGATGCAGTTGACTGATGAAGCTTAAGTTCCTGAAGAGGAGCGTTCCACGTTACATATATAACCATGGTTCCCCAAGAGCACGAGACACTGCATCCTAAGGCCATAGTTCCAGCATCCTTACCAGAGCTTGCTGCATTCCTAGAAGCTGACGTCGGTTTCACTGCATGTGCTTTACACTTCCTGGTCACTTGCATCACCCGCCCGTGACATCTCACCCTTCCACTGGACTGATTACACATTAAGAGCACGTTAAGAGCAGGTCATACTGGATGAGTTCCCAAAAACTTGTCTGATGCAACGTCTTGTTCCCTCTGCAAACCATAGTCACATACATTGCCAGAAAACAGTTCATAATCAATAGAAGTATGAGTTATATTCCATGTTTTCCCAAAGAGACATAACAGCATATAGCTTAATTGGTATCCAAGTTCAGTTTTTCCTTAGCTATACATATGGAACAGGAATTTTAACAGAACCTTTTTAGATTAAATGGATAGTTAAAAGTTAGATAAAAAAATAATATACACTTTTATGGAAATTTTTATGTAAGCCAAAAAGTAAGTTTTGCCAAGAATAAACAATATTTTAAAATATATTAATATAGAAAAGAGTCATTTTAAATAGCAAAAATATTTCACAATTGTACTATTTTTTGTATTTTAAGGTGACCATAAGAGACTTTTCAGCAGTAGTGTATGTTTCTTGGAGAAAGACAGAGAAAAAAAAAAAAAAAAAAAAAAAACGAAAAGGGAATTAGATTCGGATGACTAGAAAAATTAATTGGCCTAATAATTATGAGATTTAATTCTGCCAAAGTCTGTGCTGTGGTGAATGAAGGGAGCTCAGTGAAGCAGAACAGATCCAGTGGAGTAAAATTCTGTTCTGTAGGAGCAACACAACTATGCAAGCCAGACTTGTGTGTGTGTGTGAGTGTGTGTGTGTGAGAGAGAGAGGTGACAAATGAGTCACAGGCTACCGCCTACATCTAAATCATTCGTAATAGGATATAATGGCAGATTAAATAATTCTAATGTAGATGATCAAATCTTAGCGCACTGCAAATTGTCTGGGGACCCTGCAGTCACCCTTAAGTTTTATTCAAGTGCAAATTAATACACAAAAGCACAAAGCTACAACTACAATGTTTAATGTTTAGTGACAGTTTTTCTGCCACAAGTAGAGAATATTAAAACACTATGTTAAGCATATGATGTTTTAAAACCAGCTTCAGAGGGCAAAGTCTGGGTAGTTTGAGTGAAAAGCAGATATCAGAGGTCCTGCTGTCCTCTTGCATCAGAGCTCTGCTTTCATCTGCCATCAAGCTTCAGGGCAAAATCTGCTGACTTGCAGTCTCCACCCTCAAAGTCAGCGGGTGAATATGGTTGGGTAAAACTGGTTTTAGTGAAAACTAGGATAAAAAAAAAAGTTCATGAGGTCCAGAACTTTGTCTGTTTTTGATTCCATGACCTCTTTTATTTGATGTGTAAAGATGGACAATAAATCGCATTAAGCAAAAAAAGGGCAATACTCAAGAGGTGGCCGCTCCCTCGTCTACAGCGAATGTAGATCCTGTTTTAAAATAGCAGGAGGGAAAGTCCTACCTGCATAGCTTTTATGCATAGAGAGTTAGTTCTCCTAAATCTACCCTGAACACCTGCAGCTAGGGATTGCTCCGGATTTGCCTCTGGAATACAGTCAAGGGCAGGTCAAAGCTGAAACCAGAGCTGCACTGCCCTTTGATACAGTAATACACGTGAGCTATCTAGGATATCAGATTGACCTTGATGACCTCAAATCCTGCAGCCTAATAAAAACAAAATAAGACAGGATACATATTGCACATTTCATAATTCCACCACATTCTCCCCACATTATCACAGAGAATCATGCTGCTTGAGCTGTCATATTTCCATATTAGGTCATTTTATCTCTGACACCAGTAAGTGATTAACAAGACACTTTCATAGCAGCAGGGATTAATATCTGCCTCACACCGGGACTTCCTAATCCTAATCTATATGCAGCTTGCAGAGTGTTTCAGCCACAGTGATTTGATTTCCAGGGTGATAGATGGCCAGCTGTCTTCATGTGCTTATTCATGATGGCCAGATACTTTTTTTTTATTCTGGAGTGCTTGGGGTTAAATCTGGTAAAGAGTGCAGCTGATTCAATTATTCATTTCTCCCATGTTACTGCTCACACATCTGTTTGGTATAATAGGTCTTCTTAGAATCGCTCCAAAATGCAACATCTAGTTCTAGGTCAGTGCTGAAATATTTATGAATATGCAAATATTTGTTTAGAAGAGAGCCCAGTTCGAATATGTGGGGCCATCTTTCATTAGATCTCTTGCTGCATATTCAAAAGCGTCTATCAGACCAGTCCCGCATCACTCATGGAGTAATAGGGTTTTCAAAAATACTGTTGATGTAAAAGCATGAGGTAAGCAGACGGATGACGCCGTCGTCTAGTTTTAAGCATAATATTTGCATCAGCAAAACTGATCACAAGTGGATATATAGGTACACATTTGATCTATCTGAGATAAAAGATGTGCTTAAATTGACTTATTATTGAAGTGTTTATTGGTTTATCATAGCACAAGTGTCTGCACATGCATCCTTTGATCAAAAATGATCATGTGTCTTGCTCCTCATAACAAAATCCTTTCTCTGACGTATAGCAACACAAAGGCTATGTCCAATAGCTAGACAAATATAAATCTTTCCCCACCAGCAACCACTTCAAATAACATGTAATAATGACAGCAAAAAGTAAACAGCACCAACTCAATAATCCAATCAGTTCCAAATGGAAATCTTTCTTGCTCAAGAAGACATTTAGAAGAAGACTTCTAGAAGGTAAAGCAATATAGTTCACCCCAAAATATATATTTTTTTACTTTCATGGTCTTCCAAACCTGTGTAAGTTTATTACGTTGAACACAAAAGAAGATATTTTTGAAGAATGCTGGTAATCAAACAGTTGATGGTCTATTCATTTCCCATAGTATATATTTTCCCACTTTGGAAAAGCAAATTATGACTAAATTTACACAACCAAAGTCTGAATTTCAGTATTTCAGAATCTCAGAATTCTAAATAATACACTGATGAGTTGTGACGTTGGAAAAGGTGTTTCAATTTTAAACACGATAAAAAAAAAATTAAATAGGAGAGAGCCAGTTATTAATTAATGCTGTAATCATAATCACTCAAAATTCATCTAACTAAAACATTTAGTTGTTTTGAATTTTGTATTCAGATATCTTTTAAATAGCTTAGATTACTTCCATGTTACGTTTACAGCTTGTATGCATTACATATCTCAACAACGAATGTCCAACATATCACACGTCACAATAGGGAGAAAAGACGGTCACTATTTCCATTTCAGTCTGACTTTTAATTCCAAACATTATATTCAATGTTACTATTATAGTGTAGCTTGTTCCAGCAGAATAGATCATAGGCTGAGCAGCAATAAACATTTTTCAGCTAAATATTGACTGAGGAGGAATATGCATTTAAATTCATCAATACAAAACGATTTTCTTGCTGACAGATTTTGTCCATGGGCTTGAAGTAACAATCTTAGATATTTTATATTTACTTTGCACTCAAACACAAAATGAGAAAAGAGAATGAGAGAGAGAGAAAGATAAAGGAGAAAGTCAGACACAAACACAAAACAAGATGAAGGATGATGATTTAACATCAGATATTAAAGTAGTCTTTCAGTTTTTCCACAATTCTAAAGCGAAATTCTAAAAAAACTGAGCAATTATCCAAAAAAACCCAGGTTTCATGTGCAAACTATTACATATCCGTTTTGGTCTGTGCTTGACCTCACAGTAATCTGGTTCTTACCTATAATTTCTTTCCAGCTCTTTTCAGATCCTATCCATCTTCACCACTGAGAGCGATGAAACCAAACCGAGTTCAGATAGTCATTCACTTGGTTAATGGTGTGTGGGTGAATTGCCATCCTTTAAAAGATGGAGAACCACCCAAGGAGGAAGAAAGCAGGACAAAAAGAGAAACAAGAAATAAAAAATCATATGAAACTGCACTTCTTGTATTGGCAATCACCGGCATTACCAGGCGCAATCTGTCATGCAGAAAGAACCAGCACTATATATTTTACACAGGCTCAAGCCAAAATATGGGTGCAATCTATCATGCATTCACACAACACTGAGACAGGCTCCACAAGGTATTATATTATGTTAGCTGCAATTTACTCCATATGTGCTGCATTTAAATGTGAATCAATTGATTGGTTAAACTGCAATGGCAAAACACATTGTGCTTTATTCTAAATAATAAAAACATTTTCTTTTTACTTTCAATTTACAGACAATCCCTCAGGTCTGTTTTACTTAAAGCATTCACACTGCACAAGCATTGCTGTGCCTGAGGAGTTTCACACAAAGCATTAAATTAATCACAAAACACATTTACAATGCACTGTAAACCTGTTTATCAACACAGTCTTTTCATTGCAGTTTTTATGCATCAATATAAAATAATGGAATGAAGTATGAACACGTTTTTTAAAAATCTGACTGAATCCATATAATTTGAGTCATTTACAGCTACACTCTGGTGTTCCACTTCCATGTAGATTCATTTAGATGTAAATGTGATCTACCTCTTTTAGTCAGTTAAATTTCACAATGACCAAGTTTGTAATAAGCCTCAATGGCCCACTGCCCATAACCTTTAATATCTGGACGTTATGCACTAAGCCAGAAATCACTTTCCTTCATTCACGGTGTCTCATTCTTTCTTTCTCTCTTTACCTCATTGTGTACTTATTGCAGATCTACAGGATATACAGATATCTGGAGGCTAACCTGTTGGTATGTGAGCTGAAACTATCACTCAGTAAATCTGCATCTCAACTAGCTTGCCAGTGTATTACTCACCTGTCAAGATCTCAGGCTATTTGTGTCTCTGTGTGAAAGTCTGATCACAAATCAACATGGCTGCCACTTACCAACAGCAACCAATCTGGATGATACATGCCCTGTCATGTGACTTATTTCACATCTCATTTAATTCACCTCTGAATGTACTTTGATTTATTCTTAAGAAACAACAGATAAATTCCTCAACATTTGCAACTACTGGTTAAAAAAATATTTTACACTTTGTTGCATACCTCGTTGTTATTGCCCCCTTTTTTTATTAATGCTTTCAGAAAGAGTCTTTGCTCACCAATTTATCTGAACAAAATAAAATAAAAACAGTAATATTCTGAAACATTATTACAAAAATTAGTTGTCATTTCTTAAACATTTTTTCAAGTCCCCAAGTTGTCTGTTTAGTGTTTCTCTTGAAGAAGCTGTGTTTTTGGTCCACCACAACCCAAATTTTGTTAGCTGGGTTGTATGTACCAGTTGCCCCTGCTAGCAGATTATGCAACACCATTTGAATTCAAATTTGGATCACCTTTAAAAGTGGATGTGTATTCTGAAAAATATTATTCAGTAAATATGTGTGTTCAGTAAAGTATATTATTTAGTGCCTTTCATGTCACAGCTCAGTCAAGATAGTCACTAGTGAACAGCTTAGAATTGCGGGTGTGCCATCAACCAGCAAGTGTTGTACTGATGTCATTTCCTGCATTTTCAGATTAGATGATGTGTTCGACTTTGTGCTGCACATGCGAATCCGTGCATGCCTGGTTATTTTATCGGACTTCCTTGAGACAGCACCGATGCCATGTCACTGTGAGATAATGCCACTTAAGTATCACAAGAGCGGTTCAAGAGCAGTCTCAAGCTCTGATGATGACAGCAGAACATTATTGTCCAGACTCACCCATGACAGTGATGCACGTGTTTCGGGTTAATTCTGACAGCTTCAGTTCTGCTAATACTCACAAGCATAAAAAACTCTTTTCATGTAATATAATAATTAAAAAATATAAACCAACTGTACTGGTATTGAAATAACACTTGCTTTTGGTCCACTTGATTCTTGTATACATATATAGGTGCTGTAAAAGCAAAACATAAAGTATTAAATTAAAAGTTTAACTAAGTGCCCTGAAGAAAACAGAGTATTGTATGAGTGTCTATGGTATTGTATACACCTCCTTATACGTGTGAATAGAACATTCACATTGCCGTATGAGTGTTTGACCCGTCCATGTAAAAGAAAACTATATACCTGTGCCCCAGGTTTTTTCCTTTCCACACGAGTTTGGCGTTCATTTATACAGGGCATTCATTTATACATTCTCTCATGCCAGTGGGTTTTCGTACAAGTGAATTTCATGCAAAGGTGAAAGCTGAGGAAGATTTTCACCAGTTCCAACTCAGCCAACGCATAAAGAAGTTGAGCTTTCATAGTTAAAGCCAGTTTAAATAGCCACTTAAATAACAAAAAGTCATTGCTGAATAAAATTATTAATTTATTTTGAATCGTATAGCAATGTTAAGGCTCATACACACCGGGATGATTATCATATGCGAATATCGTCAGTGTTTGTCGCTGTTCATACTCAAGCGATTTTAACTAACGATGAGCCAACAGCGCTCAATGAAAACAGAAACACTCTGCAAGGTGGACCTGTTAACGTTTTATACTTCTGGCACTCTTTTGCAACACAAAAGAAGAGATTCCCATGAATTCCACTTATAAATTCATGTTTATAAGATTGTTGTATTTAGGTGCTTTATTGTTGGAGCATCCCATTGGTTGACAATCATATAAACCTTCACATTGTTATATTTATTTGTTGTGAGAACATCATTGATAGCAGCGATGGTTGTCCCCTCCAAATTTATGACCAGCCCAACTCGGAAACTCTGGTATCAAAATTAAGGTTATTATCAAAATGATCAGAATTGTCATAATTAAGAGATTCCAACATGTAAAAAGTGTTCATGTCCTCAGAAAACTCGTGATTACAATTTGTGAACTGGGAGCTTTCTGAGAGCTCTGGCTTGCACCACCTGACCACTGCAGGCTCTGTTTAGTCGTTAGAAAAGCATAGCTCAGAGTCTGAGGACTGAACAGCTCAGAGTAGAACGTCACATGTTGTCATCTTCAAATAACATCAAAGGGCAAAAGGTCATCAGAAATATACATTTACACACAAACTGACCATGGGTTGGGAAGAATTAAATATGTATGTGTGTAAAAAATGTGGTTGTGCCAAATTCATACACAGACTACGGTTGGTTGCTAAGACATGGAATAACAGAACTGGGTCAAACAGGTGATTCTTCACTGGAAATGCTTTGTAGTCTAGGAACTGTCTTAATCTGTGTCTGGGAATCCAGAACTTAGAGAGCTCATCTGAAAATCACCTCAAATTAAATGGACTATTTCTGAATCAGCTCTGATATCATCATATTACAATATACTAAACCCAGATTAGGCAGTGTCCAGCTCTAAAATAGCCCATGTCTTGTGTGAAAAAAAATGAAAACCAATTTTTAATTAAAATTGTAGTTTGAAGAAAGTTCTAAACACTAAATTACAGCCTCCACAAATCTGACCAACTCTCATGTTTCAACCTTAGCCACACTCAGACGGGGTCAGAGTAAATCACCCCTCCTTCCACGTAATACATTCAGTTTTATACATAGATATGAATCTCTTGGTTGCAGAGGGCGATAAAGGCAGGAGAGGCTCAGATTAGTGCATAATTCTGTTAGAGGGCAGTGTAAATCCTGGCATTTTTATATCGCTCATTCGTTCTCTCACGCACTTGTTCAGCCGGTTCGGTTGGATTAAACAGAGTGATGTCACCACAACATGTCATATTTCTAAAAGAGAGAGAGAGAGAGAGAGAGAGAGAGGTGGGCGTTCAGCTGGAACTATTGCATAAGCTTCAGTCTAATACTGTACTTTAATATTTTTATTGGAGTGTTGGTGATACTATTTGTATTTTGTCCCATTTTCTACTGTGCTATTCAAAAAGTGATGCATGATAATGGCTGGCATTATAATTAATGTCACACATAAATAAATAAATAAATCAAAACTAATTAATTAATTGCAAATATTAATTATATTTGTTTTTTTAGTAAAAAAACATATATATATATGCATATCTGTAAAAAAATATCCTATTTAGCCTATCCTGGAATTTATGCAATTGTAATTTTAAAAAACTATAATAATCATAAATGTATTATTATAATACACCTTTCAAAGGTTTAAGACAGAAAAAATACAAGTCTCAGGTCATTAGTATTTTCACCACCACCATCACAAAAAAGGCTTAAAGCCAGTTTCTAAAGGTCAGTTTCTAAACCAGTAATTTCTATCTTCCTGTAGGATGTCAGTAATATCAGTTTCAAACTGTCCTTTTGCCATTAAATGCAATAATCCATTGAGATTTTTATATGCAGAAGGAGTCTGACAACATGCTCCACAACTGGCTTTTTTGGATATACTTTTGCACAGAACTGCATCTACCACCAGTATTAGAATGTTATTTATAAAACTAATTAAGTAAAAATAATAGTCTCACTCAATGTTATGGCCTATTTCAATGTTAAAGAATAATTTAGATATTCTGAGCAAATTGTATTTTTTTATCTTTATGTTGTGGGGCCTCGATGAACAGACACGAACCATAAAGGGGATCGCTCTAGAACCAGGTCGTAAAATCGCGCATCCTCCGCACCCCGGACCATAAAGGCAATCAAGATGGTCAGCCGAGCGATGCAGAGCGCCGCAAAGTCTACCAAACATTCTCAAGGGACTGTCGCTGCAGTGAGCTCGGCCAATCCGAGAGTACCCATGTCAAGATTGGGATGATTGAAAACGCAACATCTGGTCGACAGCGCGATAACCCGTTCTGTGCACTGACCTGGGACCAGTTCTACCAAGCCACGGAGTCAAAAGGTGATAAGACTCCGCGGTGAATCAACGTGGTCAGGACAGCCTCACACTTTCAACCCCAGGAGGTTTGCTCTGTCCCAACATACATTCCTTAAAAGCGCGCCTTTTTCCTTTTCGCTACAATAAAGGAACGGCCAGGATACATAAAACTACTAAACGAACAATCTAAATGCTTTCCTTTCAAACAAATAAAGGTTCATCTGTAAATAACTGCTTCATAAATGTTTTGGGATGTATGTAGGAACCGCTATACACTCTTTAAATAATCCTCTAACAGAGCGTTCCATAAGCGCTAGATAATGCATGTTTGATATCAAATTGAAGCTTTACGATGTTTCCAATATCGTGGTGAGTTAATATGTGTGTTTGTGCAATGCACAACAGTGTATTCCACTTATAAGCTTTTTGATAAGGAACAGAAGTGCAGAATGTCAATTCTAACTGGGATAAAGTATGCACAAAACCGAGTCGAAAGCAGGTGTGGACGCCCCTTCGACCTCGGGATTGGACAACTGCCCAGGCACGGCCCAAAATTTGCACCTCAAAACGCAGGAACAGAGCTCTCTGAGTTGAGTCGAGAACGAGCCGAGTCGGAGTCAAGCGGAGTCGAGAAGAATTGGTCGCTGCAGGAATCGCCAAATGAAACAGAGAAACCGGAACTTGGAGAAGAACAGGAGACTCGAACCAGAACGACCCGATACCCTCGACTCCGGTCCGCTCCGTCACATCACTCCACGGACACTCACTGCCCTTTCCATAACCAACCCGATTCATCCAAAGCGAACCACCAAGCTAGAGAGACTTCATTCAAACGGCCCGGGAAAGCCCGACCACGTCATCCACGGACGAGCCTGCCCAATCAGCACGGGATTTCCCCAGACACGCCGAGTGGTAAAACTACCTTTCCGTCTCTACTGAATTGGCGCAGACACATATAAGCGAGGCTAAACCTAACTTTGCTTTGTTGGTGCTCTTAGTGCGATCTCAGAACTAGCTAACAGACTTTGGACAGACAATTATTCATTTCCCTTCCAACCCGTGAATGTGTGTATGAATGCATGTGTGTGTGTGTTTATGTTTAGTCTTCTCAGTGTAGTCTTGTAAAATAGTAGGTACTGTTTAATAAATTGTTTCATTATTTACGAATTCTTGTTTGTGTGTTATGTAACTGGAAAGTCAAACTCATGCCCAGACCTGTTGTTACCTGCTCGAGGTAAAGCGAAGAATCCAATTGATTTATTTTGCTGATCACAGAGTAAATTCATATTGGTAACATACATTTAAATTGCCCTAAAACGCTGGACGTATTAGGTGATTTAAAGGTATACTTGAATTGCATACCAACGTGAATCTTTTCAGATTCAATTCCCCAAACTTGAATTGAGAGCTGATTCAAATGACAATTCATAATTATCATAATTAAAATTAGGTGTGAAAACCCTACATATAATGGTGGAGAATCAAAGCGGGCAAGATTTGATTTTCAGTTCATAATTCATAAATTTGTGATTCGTGATTTCGTGGTTTTCTATTTTTTCCGGAAGAATAGATTAAGACACAGAGACAAATTGCTGTTATTTCGTACCTCTATTTTGACATGCGAACACGTGAAAGTGTGTGATTTGTGAAGATTTTGAAAACTGCAGTAATCATAATATTTGTCCATAGAGACAGAGATCCGCGTTAGAGCGCGTTGAGGAAAAAGCAAGCGTGTTCCTTGTTTATTTTCCATAAGGCCTTTGTTAATCTATGACAGTGCGCAGTTCCACTGTCATATGAATCTATTCCTCCTGGCAAGAGCTTAGAAGTAGCTAACTTGGTAATCCTTGGCCATTTAGTCACTGGAAGAAGTGAAACCGAGGCGTAACGCAGAGCGTCAGAACGCGGAAGTATATGGGAGAAGAAAATTCTTGATCAAGTGAATAAACTGTGCAGACCCGCGCGGTCCGATGACGTCATTGTTTAATTGCAGTATATGCATGTAAAAGTGCCTCACTTTTAGCAAGTGAAGTTGTCAGTGCTAGACCGAAGCTGATCGAGTTTACTCGTTGTTGCGTAAATGCGCCGTCATTTCGGTGGGCCGAACTCGCATAATAGCGATTGCACGTATCCATAGTAACGACGCCGAAGTCCTAGGACGCCGCGTTTCGAGTTAACCTCAAAGTGCGCAAGCGCAGTCCTCCGCGCCATATTTGAAGTTTGTGAACAGAGGCTGGATACCTGAATCTAATGTGTTGGCATTGAAACCTATGCAAACTGTTAGCATCAGGATAGCGCTTAGACCTCTGTCGTCCATTGAGTTGAATGCCGTGTGTGTTTATGGCGTGTTGAGTTCCATCGAACGCCGGAACCACAATAGTGGGCTTCCTCCTCCTTTCCCTTCACGTTTATTCCTTTTCCTCACCTTTCCCTTACCGAGAAGAATGTTGACAAATGTTTGAACTGCCATAACCGTTGGTATTAACAAGAAACGTTTTTTCTTACCCTTAGCATTTCAATGATACATTGCCATCAACAAGTATAACTGCTTTTATTAATTTAATGAGATCAGGAAATATTACCAATTTTCTAGCATTGCTAATGTGAAACCTTAATGTCATTTACTAAATGCATTAGGTTCATATTCATAAATTGCAACAATATTTGCTGATCCATTTGATTATAATTGCTTCGAATACTTTGATGATAATTGCATTGAATTTCAATTATTAACTGCCGTTATTGATTGAAAATTTTAATTTCAGCTGGTGATTTGGTTAATTATAATTGCCTTTATAGTCGTGATAACACATCACTTAAATATAATCCCTGGTTTGGAATTTTAATTTCAGATTTAGCAAATTAGGTGGCTCCTCCATAATTGCTATTTTGTGGATTTATTTAATTATAATTGCTTTATAATTTAATACCAATATCATAAATTTTCAATTATAATCGACTTGAACTTCCGTTTACTATTCCAGGCATAGTACCCGGATTCTATTGCAGAAGATACTTAGTGATTAATTCAGACTTGACTCCTCAGGAAGTTTGATCATTAATTATCGCTACCAAATAGAAATTTCAAGTCATTTGCAGTTACGTTGGTGTGTACAGTTGAGTGCCTCCTCTCAATCCTCTTTACAGGGTCTCTCCCTTGCTAGGGGCTTAGCAGCTAGCACTTCCCTAGTGCTAGGTTGGTGCAGTGACGGTTGTCTCGGAGGTGTCACAGCGAGTGAGGACCCCGCTTGAAGCGTGACCTTGTGCCAGCTGGGGGCAAGCCAGGCCTCTCTGTCCTAGCATTGTGAGTGAACCCGCAGCAGGCATCAGCAATTGTGTAACGGAGGAGGAGTCAACACAAGCTGACCTGGGCGGAGGCTCGGGTAAACCACCCTGTCAGCTGCTGAATCGGGAAACCGATCAGTACCCAGGGCTCTGCCCGCAGCCTTATCAGTCCAAGCCAGCCGTTGACGCACCTCCACCGTGGGCCCGCACCTTTGTGTCAAAAGCCGACGCTGTTTGAGAGGCTCACTGCAATACGGTCGGACAGAAGTCTGATTGACCTTACAGGAGCACAGGCGCCCAGGCGGGGAGCCACACCGCTGTACTCCGGCGGGTTAATCGCCCTCATCACCAAAGCCTAGGTCTAAACCCCTTTGCTAAAACCCATTTGGATGACACCCATAAGTAGGTTAGGGCCTATTCAACCCTCAGGTGACTTAACTCATCACACCAACATAGTAAAACCAACCATTAGGTATCAGGCTTAACAGCATCACACTTTGTCAACTTTGTTTACAGTGTAAGCAACTCTCTCTTCTCTCCTTCTTGTTCCTCTCCTCTGATCTGACTGCTGCTGCTGCTTCTGAGATCGCACCTGTGGGAACCAGGAAAGCAAAGAATTTAATTTGAGACATTTCTGATCAGTATCGGGTGAAACTTGACGACATTGTTTCAAATTGTTCATGCTCACAAACCTTCCCTTCTCAGCGTGTTATCCTACCCAGCCCGAAACCAAAGTCGATCGACGAGGAATCGTAAACACGACCCCAGGAACAATCTACTTGGTGCACGGAGTCAATCTAACCAACTAAAAGCTAACACTGTCATTGCTATTGTTTTATCCTCGCCCCGGAGGAGATTCTAATAGCAATCGCAGTCTTAGTACTTAGAAATCCCCATTTAGAAACTCCAAAAGCATCCTCTAACTTAGGAAAAGAGACAGTGATAGAGCCTAACCCCTCCTTCCTTGACCAGGAAAGAGTGTGTTACCTCCCCTCTCTGTCTCTCTCTCTCTCCCTCTCTATCTCCCTCTCTTACGTCTCTTACAGGTAGCTCCTCCTTTCTCTAAAAAAAAAAAGGAGAAGAAAAGAAGCAAGGACCGCCTGTTACAGGAGAAAGCACAAACGCCCAGCTATCCCTTCTTCCTGTTCTGTGTTGTCTTCTGTTCTCTGTCGTCCTGTGTGTGGTTACTAATTGTCTCCCCAGAAACGCCAGTTAGAAGCACACCCACCAGAGGATTACAGTCACAGAGAACCACACCCACCTGACACCTCACATTTAGCATCAACTGACACCAAACATCTACACCTCTGTCTTTCCTTGCTGTTGTCTGTTCTGCCTTGTTTGGTTGTTATTTTCTTCCAGGTCTCAGGTCAGTCACGTTTCCAAATCCCCTCCTTGCACCAAAACATGTCTCACACAGCAGACAACGTTGGTCACTGGGAAGACCTGGAAACATGGCTAAGTGTTGCAACCAGCAGCCTCCTACCCAAGGCCATGGAAACACTAAAGCATCAGACCCAGGAACAGCTGGATAACAACCTAACGAGCCTAATGAAACAGGACCCAAGCCAAGGCTACAACAACAAAGAGCTAGCAAAGATCACCTGCTCCCTAAGTCAGACCCTCATCGCTACCCTCAAACTGAGTGACAGGCACGCCGCCGATCTCCAACAGGAGCTGACATGCGCACAGCGACGCATCAAACAGCTGGAACTGGAGGCTCAGGAACTACAGGAAAAGCTGGATGAGGAGAGAAAGGACCCAGAGGAGATTACCACGCTCAAAGCCTTGCTAGCAGCTTCCACACAAGAGGTGAAACAAACCAAAAGAGACTTTGACAATGCTGCCAACAACCTCCAGTACGCAGAACAGCTACTGGAGAAGGCAAAAGACTGACATTAGAGACAAGGCCGGCAGAATCAAAGCCTCAAGCTCACTTGAACGAGTCAAGGAATCAGATCAGCCGCCTAGAACAACAGCTGGACTACGTCAAAGAGGAATCCGGACGGTGTCAAGGAGGAACTCAGACACGCCTACGACCTCCGCGCGCTGAGCCACCGAGGACACGAGAGGCACCAACGCCACCCCTGCCAAGTAGGACCGGGTCTCCGTGCTTGTACAGGCAAGTGAACAAAGGGGGAAAGAGGCGATGCTGAAACACTCACCAGCTCCTCTGAAGAGACATACCTCGCGAGAAGGCCTAAGAGAAGCGGACCCAGCCAGCCAAAGAGCATCACACGGCCTGGACCTAAAAGATCTCGACAAGATCGCCAGGAACATCGTCAAGTTCACCCCAGGTGTGCCAAGTAGTCCAGACGTTCAAACCTATCTACAGGACGCCGAATTCCATCTGGAAGTAAGACCTCACGTCACTGATAAAGATAGACTCTATTTACTGCGAGCAACATCCAGCCCTGATGTCACGCAGCTTCCTGGACCGCAACCAGCCCAGACAAAGGCTGATTACCACCTGCTCCGAGAGGCTCTCATCAATGAATTTGATGACCCAGAGTCAGAACAAGGACTAGTAGCGCCCTGGAGATCAGACAAGGCCGTCATGAGTCTCCGCGCAAGCATACTACAGCCAACTCAGGAGAGCATACCGGAACTCGCAACGAGCCCGAAATGGAACAGGACATGAACTTTAAGACTCTCTTCCTCAGGAACCTACATCCTGGGGTAAGCCACCATCTAGGCGTGCTTGCATGTTCGCGCACAATGACCATTCAGCAGCTGCGACTTGGCACACAAAGCCTACAGCAAACAAAAGATGGCTGCAGAGAAAGGCACTAAAGCTCCGACAGTCCTCGACTTCAACACACAAAGTCACGGACTGCCTCTAGAGGGTGCCCAACATCAAGACAGCTTCAAGCCGTCAAGAAAGAGTGGAACGTGTCAACCGAGAGCAAGACTTCCACGCAGGTACCAGACCCAATCAGAGAAAGCGGCCGCTGGGATGGACCACGTGAACGACAGCGCCGCCTGACGCCACTGGGAAAAGTCATGGGACAGTTCAAGACCGCAGGAAGGTCAGTGGGAGAGATCGTGGAATCAGTCAACCTCCTTTAGAAACCAAAGGGGGAAGAGCTCCTGGGATGGCAACGGAACCTCCATGGGTAGAGCACAAACACACCCTGGAGCAACCAGCCCAAGGACTCTAACGAAAGAACTTTCAAACTGAATCCACACAAGAGCAAAAGACATCACCGTTTTTACTCACAAGAACTGATGAAGAGCATGATGAGAGAGTTTTTCCAGCAAATGAAGGAAGATTGGAAGTGGGAAAAGAAAGAGAAGCCGGATTCAGCCTGACTGGCAGCCGGACGAGACAGCAGCGACCACCCGACCCAACCAGACACAGAGAATAGCACTTCCTCCCCGCACACTCAAAGAACCATAATGACCATAACTTCAGATGGACGAGAAATCCTACCTGAAACCCCAGCAATCGAGTTAGCCCCTAACTCACCATATGATGCTTCAAACCACGGCATCATCCAACAAACACCTGCCGCTGAAACCACTCTGGTTCCTGAAAGTGCTGTCCTGGTCGTCTGCCACTCGTCCGAAGAACTGCAGATTAGCCCTGATATCCTCCCCATCTCATCCCAAACTCCAGTCCCTCAACTCCTGGGTGATCTCATTGAGAGAGGTATAGCAAGAAAGTTTTACCTCTCCGTCATCATCGAACGCCACATCAGGGTCGAAGCCCTTCTGGACACAGGAGCTGACATCACACTAATGTCAGCAGAACTCCTCGGAAAAATCCAGGAAGGAGCAAAGACATTAAATGCCCCCTCAAACTTCAAAGATGTGAGCTGAACCTTCAAGCATACTCCCACACGGGTCTACAACTGACACAAGTGGCCCCAATCCACCTAACAGTGGGTCCGATGAACCTCATCCACCCAGTTTACATCTCACCCCTTAAGACTTACCCACTGCTAATCGGAAAGGACCTGCTTAATCGCTTGAGCCACTAATGGACTCTTTAAGCACTTGAAGTTGTGGACACAAGTCCGTGAACCTCTGCCCTTCCAGTCAGTAAACTCTCAGGAGTTGCAGTGCCAAGCCACAGACACCACTGCCCGTTTACAGACTGCCGAGGCAATGTCAAGGTCACAAGCAATTTCAAGTTCAAGCAGCAAGAACCAAGACAAAGACTCCAACGACCAAACAGATGCCCTCGCTAAAGCAGGTGCATTACATGGAGAGTCTTGGACGTTCCATTCCCACCCACCCAACCCAGCTGTGGCAGCCATCACCCGCCGCCAACACGCCACTGGTGTTGCGAACCCCACCTCCTCCCGTATCTCCATCTCACCACAGTTTGCTGCTGACGATCTCAGTACCCTTCAAGATGCCGGATCCAGCACTGCAAACCATCAGTGCACACATTTCTGACCAGCTACCGCCCCGTTTCTGACTTCGACCTAGCCACCTCCTCTGACCTCCGCCACCTGCACTCCATCAAGCACATGCTGCATCTCAAAGACGGCGTTCTCACGTATGTCCCTGAGCCACTCGCACGCCACGGCTCGTAGTGCCTCAGAGCCAAAGGGGATAATGTTGACATACGCCCACGATGCACCATGCGCTGGACACCATGGCGCCAAGGCCACCTATGAGACACTCAAACGAGTGGTATACTGGCCTGGCATGCAGCAAGGCGTGGCGGAATACGTGAAAGGATGCCTGGTCTGTTGCCAGTTTCAACCGGCGAATGCAAATCACCGCACACCACTGCAAAGGAAAGGAATGAGCCTTCCCATGGTCGGACCTCCAAATAGACTGGGTAGGACCCTGCCACGGTCGACACGAGGTAACAAGTACTTCCTCAATGTGGTCTGCGAGTTCACAAAGTGGATAGAGTGCCTCCCAGCTCCGAATGACACGGCAGAAACAACAGCCTACCTCTTAATGAACCATATCTTCTCAAGATTTGGACTGCCCTTGAGTGTCAATTCAGACCGAGGAACTCACTTTACCACTGAGGTCATGCAAGAAATGTGGAAACTCCTGGGTGTGCAAGCCAAACTGCACATAAGCCACCACCCCATCTCTTCGGACAGGTGGAACGTGCCAACAAGACAGTGGTCAGCATGCTGAAGAAGTACGTGTCGGCCAATCAGAAGGATTGGGATGTCAAACTTCCCCTGGTACTAATGGCCATCAGGTCCACTCCTCACCGGTCCACCGGAGTACCCCCATTCGAAATGATGACGGGGAGACGCATGACACTACCCTTACACCTGCTGTACCAACCGGTGACATGAACCTCGTCACTGCCTACACCACGCATCAGTACCTAGAAGAGTTGCATCAGCACCTGAGAACGACTTTCGCCTTTGCACAACAACAACTCCAAAGCAGCGCGGAAGGTCGTAAGGCTTACTACGACAGGAAGGCCTCATATCAGGAACTTGAGGTCGGAGACAAAGTGTGGTATTACAGTTTCGCCCAACCACGGCCAAACACCCCTCATCGATTGTCAAAGAAGTTCCTACCTCACTGGACGGGACCCCACGAAATCGTAGACAAACTGTCACCTGTTGCCTACCGAATCAAGATTCGACAGGCGCGCAGAGCCAGCCCTGCGATGGGTACACCGGAACCAGATAAAGAGGCACCAGGGCTCCAAGAGACAAGGAAAGGGGGGAGACCAAACCCACTGACACAGACCGACTATCGCACCTCACTGATGTAATTCCTCACCCACTAGGGAAACACATAGCCAGGTTTTTAAACACAACACCTACACGCTCCTTCACCGCACTGCTAGAACCAACACTCTAGTAACAAGGAGCTTCCCCACACAGGTGACCATTGTTTGTTGTCCTAACCTCACTCAATGTCCTTGTGTCCCTTATGTGTTGTCTTTTCCCTTCTCTTTCCCTCTCTGTTTCCCTTTTCCCCTCTAGGCCCTTTTACAGGAACACCCTTAACCATTCTCTCACGTCAGGTCCTGACAATAAGATTGACTCCCCGCACCAAGTCCATAGATCGAGCGCAAATGTCGTATCAAGTTTTTCACCCGATCTGCCCAAATTCCAAATTTCTGCACCACAGTTCAGTTAGCGATGGAAATGTTGTTTGTGGATGTCTGTTCTCTCTGTCCATTGTTCCAGTGCCCGATGACGTTCGCAACGGGAACCTCATCGCGCAAAAGGGGGATATGTGGGGCCTCGATGAACAGACACGAACCATAAAAGGGGGAATCGCTCTAGAACCAGGTCGTAAAATCGCGCATCCTCCGCACCCCGGACCATAAAGGCAATCAAGATGGTCAGCCGAGCGATGCAGAGCGCCGCAAAGTCTACCAAACATTCTCAAGGGACTGTCGCTGCAGTGAGCTCGGCCAATCCGAGAGTACCCATGTCAAGATTGGGATGATTGAAAACGCAACATCTGGTCGACAGCGCGATAACCCGTTCTGTGCACTGACCTGGGACCAGTTCTACCAAGCCACCGAGTCAAAAGGTGATAAGACTCCCGCGGTGAATCAACGTGGTCAGGACAGCCTCACTTTCAACCCCCAGGAGGTTTGCTCTGTCCCAACATACATTCCTTAAAAGCGCCTTTTTCCTTTTCGCTACAATAAAGGAACGTGCCAGGATACACATAAAACTACTAAACGAACAATCTAAATGCTTTCCTTTCAAACAAATAAAGGTTCATCTGTAAATAACTGCTTCATAAATGTTTTGGGATGTATGTAGGAACCGCTATACACTCTTTAAATAATCCTCTAACAGAGAGCGTTCCATAAGCGCTAGATAATGCATGTTTGATATCAAATTGAAGCTTACGATGTTTCCAATATCGTGGTGAGTTAATATGTGTGTTTGTGCAATGCACAACAGTGTATTCCACTTATAAGCTTTTTGATAAGGAACAGAAGTGCAGAATGTCAATTCTAACTGGGATAAAGTATGCACAAAACCGGAGTCGGAAGCAGGTGTGGACACGCCCCTTCGACCTCGGGATTGGACAACTGCCCAGGCACGGCCCAAAAATTTGCACCTCAAAACGCAGGAACAGAGCTCTCTGAGTTGAGTCGAGAACGAGCCAGTCGGAGTCAAGCGAGTCGAGAAGAATTCGGGTCGCTGCAGGAATCGCCAAGGAAACAGAGAAACTTCGGAACTTGGAGAAGAACAGGAGACTCCGAACCAGAACGACCCGATACCCTCGACTCCGGTCCGCTCCGGCACATCACTCCACGGACACTCACTGCCCTTTCCATAACCAACCCGATTCATCCAAAGCGAACCACCAAGCTAGAGAGACTTCATTCAAACGGCCGGAAAGCCCGACCACGTCATCCCACGGACGAGCCTGCCCAATCAGCACGCCGGGATTTCCCCAGACACGCCGAGTGGTAAAACTACCTTTCCGTCTCTACTGAATTGGCGCAGACACATATAAGCGAGGCTAAACCTAACTTTGCTTTGTTGGTGCTCTTAGTGCGATCTCAGAACTAGCTAACAGACTTTGGACAGACAATTATTCATTTCCTTCCAACCCGTGAATGTGTGTATGAATGCATGTGTGTGTGTGTTTATGTTTAGTCTTCTCAGTGTAGTCTTGTAAAATAGTAGGTACTGTTTAATAAATTGTTTCATTATTACGAATTCTTGTTTGTGTGTTATGTAACTGGAAAGTCAAACTCATGCCCAGACCCGTTGTTACCTGCTCGAGGTAAAGCTTAAGAATCCAATTGATTTATTTTGCTGATCACAGAGTAAATTCATATTGGTAACATACATTTAAATTGCCCTAAAACGCTGGACGTATTAGGTGATTTAAAGGTATACTTGAATTGCATACCAACGTGAATCTTTTCAGATTCAATTCCCCAAACTTGAATTGAGAGCTGATTCAAATGACAATTCATAATTATCATAATTAAAATTAGGTGTGAAAACCCTACAATGTATTGTGCAGATTTAGAGTATTTTTAAATCTTGATTTATGATTAAATAGTTTACTAAAAAAAAGACAAAACTGTTTTCAGCGCACATTCTAATTCTGTCACATATTCAACATACACATATAATGTATAAACTCCACATAATTATGCAGAAATTTCCATTTTATTTCTTATTCATCAAACATTTTACTTTTATTATTTTTACTCAGTTTGCATATGAACTTGTCATCAGATCCATGCATACAAAGAGTGGAGAGAAAGAGATGGATACAAAGAAAAAAAAGAGAGAAGGCAAGGAGAGGTTTAAATAGATAAAGACAGGTGAAAATAAAAACCATTTAAAAAAGAGAATAGCAAGAAAAGGGTATAGAAACCCTACAGAAAAAGAACCCCATACCCTCAAAAATGTTTGCAGGATTGTGGGAAAGCAGCAATCGAAGTGTATTGCTCTCTCATATGTAGAGTAACAGTGTTGAACCGGGTGAGGTCATCTCAAAACAGTAAACTTTGTAACAAACTCTTTTGGTTGAGTGTTTATAAAGTTTTGGTCACATTTATGGCCAGGCATTGTAGAGATATGCTGATGTACATGGCAACATTTTGAGAGCGTTGTTCTTCATTCTCCACTGAATGAACAACATCAGTGAAACTCTCTTACTCTCTCTCTCTCTCTCTCTCTCTCTCTCTCACTCTCTCTATATATATTTATATACAGTAATATATATCCATCATACCTTCAGATTTGTTTTTGTTCTCTTCAGACAAAGATAACTCATATAAAATCATTACACAAAGTATGTCTTACATAGATTTGCTGATACAATTACTGTAAACATTTAAACAATAAATTCATACATACAAGTACGTCTGAACAAGAATGAAAAAAGTGCTTTATAAAAGATGATAATTTCCTGTTTGTTTTGATTGTGTTGAGGCAACAAATCACAGTTTCAGGGCTAGACGCCACGTCCTAACATCATATTTGGTGATCAGATTTTCTTTTAAATCAAGTCTGCTTAGTTCCAAGCAAGGATTGGTTTTGCTGTGTACTTTTCACGTCTTATGCTTAAACACTTACACAGAGTCCACTTTGACCTGATTGTTGTTAGTCATGAGGGGCGAAGGTTTACTCTTGAGTCTTTCTTGCGCTTCATTAGAACTTTCCCCAAAGAAGATCCTGGCAGTACATACTGAAACCACAATGCGCTTATACTCACGACGGAAGTTCTGGTTCAAAACTCCATAGACGATTGCATTGAGGCAACTGTTAAAGTATGCCATGAAATAACTTGCCACAAACAGCCATTCAGGTATTAAAGGAACCACACGGGAGAAATCGCTACAGCCAACCCGATGAAGTTTAATGGTGCCCCAGCACACGGCAAAGAGCACGTAAAACAACAAACATTGTGACGAAGTTTCGCACGCCATGAGGCGTGAGCTTGGGACGATTGTCGGGCTTCACCCGCCGTCGCACCTGTATGACCAGAACCCAGATTCGCAGGTAACAGTAGGTGACGATCATGATGGGAAGAATGAAATGGAAGAACACGACAGCGATCGTAGTATGCCGGAGCTCGCCGACTGCTCGAACGCATATGAATAAACCCGTGGATCATACTGCAAGGAGCCTACGAACAAGTTGGGCACAATAGCAAGCACTGTCAAGGCCCAGATTAACAGTACATAGCAAACTGAGTTTTGTCGCTGTAGAGCTTGTCGTATTTGAGGCTGTGGCAGATATAACAGTAGCGGTTGATAGCGATGCCGGTGATGTTGAAGATGGAGCCGATAACACTGACACCCATCAGGAAGCCGCTGATTTGGCAGTGCATGTATCCCAGGTTCCAGCCCCGGTGAAATATGGAGGTCAGTACCAGCGGATACGGATAGATGGCCACCACCAGGTCCGCCACCGCCAAACTCACCACAAAGATGTTACCTAAGAAACAGACAGTAAGAGAGAGATGCAGGTTAAGAAGTCTTTGACTACATCCAAAAGCTTAGGTAGCTGAATTGCTGCCCTCAGGCAACACTTTCCAACATGACTGTATGACTTTTTTTTACCTAAATACAATTTTTTGACCCATACAATGTATTGTTTGCTATTTCTACAAATATACCTGTGTGACTGGTTTTGTGGTCTGGGCCTCCATTTTCCATATTGCAAAGGTAGCATGTTTCAGTATTTAGATGTAGCCTACATAACTACGTAACTTTTCCTTTTCATCATGTAAAAGCTAATGTTTACTAAGCCTTCCAGGAGTTCAATAAAGCTTTTACTGCCCCATAAACACATGCTTGATCTGTACTCCAAATATTTGCCTCCAATTCACAGAATGCGTTCTATATAAAGCAGGGTGCACATGTGTGTTTATAAATGTGAGCGTGTGCAGTTATTAATTACGTTTCCTCATTGTGTGGATGGTTAGGCACGGCCTATAGCTGATGGCTGCATTAGGGAAAGAACAAGGGTGGTTTTAATGAATGCACATCTCTAATTGCCGCCAGGCACAAGGACTTGACATTGTGTGTAAAGCTGAAATAATTAACTAACATTGTAATCAAAAGGGGAACACTAAAGGCATTTGCAGCTGAATTGCACTCCCTCTTTTCTTAAGACTGTGTAGGAAAATGTGAATGGCAATACACATGCTTAATGTTTCATACATAAATACAGTATAATATACCTGCGTTTAATACATTACAAAAGCACAGAAATGATTTATTCCACTAAAGGGAATGAAAAGGAAAAAAAATACATCTATTTAAATTGTCTTTCTAGAGAGCAATGACACCATTTTGAAAAGATTTTTCTGCTGAGATAAGCTCGCATGCATTCAGTTTACCAAGAAACCAAAGTCTGCAGTGAACCGTCTGAAATGCTTTCTTTCCTACAATTTATCTATTCTGTTGATTTGTATTATAAGTCAAGGGTCGCCACATCAGGTTAAAAAAAGCACACTTCAATAATGTACTTAACGTGTTCTATTTTTGTACACTATTTTGTACCTAATATACCAAAAATGATACTCTAGCAGTTCTTCAGACAAACTTAAAATCAACTAAGTGTACTCAACTGAACTATTTTGGGACAACATGCATATGAACTAAAATGTGCTTTTAATATACTAACTCTGTATTTAAAACATGTATTTATTCACCACTTGTAACACACTTGAGTGTACTAGTGTATGAAAGATGGGTTCATGGTGTACTGCAAGTGTGATTACATTTTTTTTTAAATACAGAGATTCTATGATAGTATGCTAAAGTGAATTTTAGGTCATATGTATGGAGTCCCAAAATAGGGTCATCGAGTACACTTAACATAAACTTAAGATCAAGTAAGTACTAAAGAATCATTTTTAGTGCATACAAAACAGATACAAAAATACAGCATATTAAAACATTATGACAATGTACTTTTTGACCTGGGAAAAGAGATGGAGATCAAGGAAAACTGGAAAAATAATTTTTTACAACATGCATTTTTATGGCTGTCAAAGTTAACATGTTACCTTTAACTATGAACTTGGAGATAAATGTGACTTAGTATTTTATTCTGGTTTAGCCATCTAATCTAACAGAGTATAAGGGAAAAAAAGCATGCCAACTTACAAAATGTTTTCAATTTGCTTTGGCTTAGGTACATGGGGACAAAATAAACGCCAGTTATTTAATTTTGAAACAACATTACGTAACTTTTCCTTTGGATCCTCACTGACTGCTCAAACTATCATCGGGGTAACGTCACTAACACGTATATCACATTTAAATTGGCCTTTCACTGAAAAGGTCTTATTTGTCCTTGAGACAAACCCTTGGAGATCAGGATGCTGATAAGTCAATGAGAAATGGGCACATGAACCCGTCCTTGTGTGTCAGCTATCTCACAATGTCAGCACGTGTCAGTAGTCTTGTCAAAGCATAGAACAGAAGCGCTAATTCGCTGGCAATGGCAGTCCGTCTTGACGATTAGCTTGCAGTGGCCTGAAGCCAAGCTGTCACTCATATATCCCTTCAAGCACAACACTGACATGCCATCCACATAGGGGTACATACACGCAACATTCTCACCATTTGCACAAATATCATCCACGCTTTTCAGGCAAATAACTTTGGCTGTTCCTAAATACCAGAGGTCATTTCTCTGAGCATCCTTCTTGTGGCTCCAGAGGCTCCGCCCCCATTTCTTCTATTTATGTTCTGATGTAAAGCTTAAAAGGATAGTTTACTTAAAAGCTACAATTATGTTGCTCCAAACCTGTAGGATCTACTTTCTTCAGTGAAAAAATCTTCTAAGACGCTTACTTGCTTTCTTTTTTTCTTGAGCCATTCAATGAAATGTGCTGTTTGGACACGTTAAATATTACTTTGCTTGTTGCATATTTTTCAACATTTTACAAAGTCAAATGTTTAGTCAGTGGCACTAATGCTCAGCATGCTCAGCAGATGAATGTGATCTAGTAATAATTTATTAAGTACAACCCAACTAACAGTGTTAACAAAAGCAAGCAGCCAAGCCATTTAACTCCATGTTATTATAAGTGAATGCTGTACCAGGTAAGCTAGACAGCAAATTTACTAGACCAGAAAATCCATGTGACCCTGGACAACAAAAGCAGTCAAAAGAGGCACAGGTATATTTGTAGCAATAGCCAACTTTTATTTTATGGCAAAAGGCTTTAGGATATTAAGTAAAGATCATGATCCATGAAGATAAAATGTACATTTTTTTCATTAGTAATATGTACTGCTAAGAACTATATTTGGAAAATGTATTTTCTCAGCCTTTATATTTGTATTTATTTATTTATTTATTTATTTTATTTTATTTTATGGGTTTTTGAAACCTCAGATTCCAGACTTTCAAATAGTTGTATCTTGCCCATCCTAACAAATTATTTATTCAACTTTTGGATGATGTTTAAATTTCAATGACAATTTTTTTTTTTATTACTGGTCCAGGGTCACATACATGAAGCTGGTTATTTGATGCAAACATTAAAATGATTTACAAATAATTTACAAATCATGCACTATGGTAAAATGTTTTTAAGGCATACTATAGTATGGTGCAAGAAACCATGAGATAATAGATTATTAACTGAACATCAGTTTTTGTATTGTAAAAACACTGATAAAGCAGTATTTTCCAATGTGCCTATGTCATTTAAATGTTGAAATATAAAAATCCTTCTGTGTTTCATGCAAGAAACAACATCATACAGGTTTTCGATCAAACAGAATGTTAATTTTGCTGTAAACTAGCCCTTTAAAGATTTTAGCTGTTTTTAAACAAACATATTCAAAAGTTCACAAAACAAGTTTGTGTCAAACCTCTCAGCAGCCACGTTTTTGTCCTAGACTCAAGACCTCGGATGGAGCCATTGCAGGTTAAGTCTTGATGCACATTGACAGCAGAGGTTACTTGGGTTGTCTCCATGACGACTTCACTGGTGCACTCAGTTTATTTGTGACTAAGAGTAGATGATGAAGCCTAGGCAGCCTTTGTTCTTACGGATGGAAGGAGTAAGGGTAGAAATCAAAGAATTGTCCTTGACAAAGTCAAACTGTCAAGTCCCAAGGGAATGTAATGCCATTGGCTTGGCTTTTCTTCCAATCTGTGAGTTTGGGTTATCAGAGCGATTAAGGTGTCACTCAAACCATTTTATTTAGCTTACAGTGAGATAAGACTCTGGCTCATGGAAGACATACCCCATTTTCCCATTTTCCCCATTACTCTTTCCAATTGGGTCCCCAACTTTTAAATGTTTTCCTTGAGGGATTTTAGGATGTGAGCAGCACATAGACTGACAAGTGACAGAACCATATTACTGGAAAGATATGAGTCTCAGTACTTTTAATGAGTGTCAAACTGCCCTTAAACAAATGGCCTCTGACATTCCCTCTAACCACTAAACACTTTGTTATCTTCCAGCTTGGTTGAATCACATTAGCATCTGCATATCGTTTTCTCTTTTCAGGGTCTTCCATCTAATGTATAGAAAGCCCATTCACATGTTAAAGGTCAGGGTTGCTTCAGGCATGGCCATATTCATCAGGTGCAGCCAGTATCCTTGCAATGCCATGTCTCAATTAGTACAGAGTGCCTAGGTCAGAGCTCACAGATAGGTCAGCAGATCGCCGTATTGACAAGGTCAGAACACAAGACAGTTTTCCTTTCTTCCTTCCGGCAGGTCATTATGCGTAACCTTCAGGATAATGTATGTTAATGTATGTTAAACACCTCAGGAATATGACTATATTTCAATATGTCAAGGCATGCCATTTTGCAGATGCATCAATGGAGGAAGACAGCACTGTAATTGCATGCGTTCATTTCACTTACGCTCAACTATCCGCAATTAACATTATGAATACTGTTTTAGTGTAGAAACACATTATCATGAATGTCACTCTACTTTACATATAAACAACTCTTCGTTTTGAAATGGAAAAAGTTTTCAGAATAGATTGACTGCTATGGTTTTTAAATGGTTTAAGTGATAAATGCAAATTTAAGGGATACTGTCAGGACTAAATTTTATTCCACAATCAAATTATTTTCAGGACGTTATGGTACTTGAACTTCTGCATTTTTCCACTGATGCAGATGGAACACCAAAAGTATAAAGTATATGTGATATACATGCAGTATAAGAGTAGGGGTGTGCAATCCTGCTCCTCAAGGACCACAAAACTGAAGATTTTAGATCCAACTTGCCCCAACTGAGTTTATAGTAACGCTGAAGACCTTGAACAGCGGGTTCAGGCATTTTTACTTGGGGTTACTGCTAAATTTTGTAGGATACTGGCTGTCTAGGAGTCAACATAAAACTTATGTGATTTATTGCAGCAATTTAAATTAGTCATCGACCAACATGGATTTGTCAATGGCTGATGTAGATAAAGAAAGCAAGCAACAGCAAAGAAAAATAAATAACAATAAACAATATTATTTGATCAAAAAGTTCAAGAAAAGAAGAACTAACAGAAATCTTTTGTGATGTGTGCTTAAAAGAACTTCAAAAGACATCCTGAACTTTAGAAGCGTATGTCTGATTTGATATGACTCTGAGGATGCTATGAAATTATAAACTGACAAAACAGGGTAAAAGCAAAAAGAATTGTTTTTTCCAATTCCATTCTTTCTACCTCAAAAAGAATAACAAAAATGACTGTTAATGGAATCAGTAATGAATAGGAATTGTTAAGTAGAATCGGAATGGTTATGAAATTCTGAATGATTTGCTATTCAGTTAGATGTTTATTTTGCATAAATCACTATCTATCTTGTGGATGGTCCTTATTCTACAAGCTTGAAATAACTTTGCAATTCTCTGCATGACATGGCACAGAATCGCCCCTTTAATTGGTCCTGTGTGGGTGTTCACAACTCAATGAATAAGAGAGATTTCTTAACACTTCATTGATGACGATTAACTCTACAGTAAAAACCAAACAAAAAGAAAGGCAAAGACTGAGTGGAAAACGGCAACTGGGTAGTTTTGAATGTAACATACATAATGAACCTAATTGCAATCAATAAAATGAAAACCTCTAGGTTTTCTGCTAATTATCAACCAATTACCCTCTCTTTTCAATGCTCACATGGTTGGCTGTGGTCCCTTAATGTGTCCCAAAAATAGGACAGGGTACCTGTGACAGAAATAGCCTTCTATTTTTTCTCCAAGCTGATTACTGTGTCAGCAGAAGCCCTTTCACCTATGCAGTCTACCAAAGCGGGAGCCTGCTCGAAGTTATTCGATTTGGGCTGATACTGATATCATGTTTATGAACGAGACAGGCAGTCAGACAGTAATGACAAGCCTTTCTCTCTCTCTCTCTCTCTCACTCACACTTTGTATACAGCAATTCTGAATCAGTATGAAAACAAAAAAAGCACTTTGATGGCTATGTATGAATATTAACAACAGTGCTTCTTAGAAGTTCATATACACAGGCTGAAGAAAAAAAGTGGACGTATGAAATATGAATTTTATTTTTTCTGAATGTAAATGGCTCTCTTTTACTGTCATGGATTCACCCAAGGGCGCAGAGGCAAAGCACCAATGTCAAATAGTTTTCAGTCATCGGGTTTAGTGCTGCACTCAGAGGCAACAAGGTGTTACATGGAGGACTGTGAGCTCAGTAATCTGCCTGATTAACTCCCTTCAGTAAACAGCGTTGAAATTCAAAACCAACCCCTCCAACCACAATGCCATGCTGCTAGTGTGGAGTTAAACTGAGGGACAAGGGCATACAGAGACACATTAACACATTAGTGTGTAGACACATGCGGCTTGAAACTGCTGATGCCAGAAGCTTTGAAGCCATATTTAGAATCAGAATTACCTCAACACGCTTATATGACATTTTATGTGAAGGATGACTTTAAATACAAAACACTGTGTGTGACGCAGATGTTTTCATACTGCTTAGTTTATTTGCTCATACATTTATTTATAATAAAAGTGTCCATGTATGACACTCAAAACTAATTGATATATATATATATATATATATATATATATATATATATATATATATATATATATATATATATATATATATATATATATATCAAAATCCTTTATCCAAAGAAATGCATATTGCAATCAAAGTGGACATTTTATCAGTTGAGAGTCAAACCCATTACCGCTCATAATTGGATATATTTTAAAAATGTTCCAAAAGCTTAGGGTCTATAAAATAATATCTGATTTTGAAAGCAGCTTCAGTTTAGTTTTCATTTTATGCACTGCAAAATTATAGGATGAGATTCTGAGTTAAGATGTTTCTAAAATAGTTATGAAAGAAGCCGACAGCTCCCCGCATAAGAGAATATTGCTATCATAAAACATTAAAACCTCAAATTATAGCACTAACATCACTAATTGTACTAATTTCAGTAAATGATATTCACAAAACCGCTCATGTGTAAGCCGCAGCGGAGGATCCTGGACATTGCTAACAGCCTAGGGCAGCACAAGGTGCTCTCAGATGCATACTTTTCTAACGTATCACACATTCAAAGTGGTTTTTCTGGATTGCGGCCACCACTCTCATTGAAATTGAATTGGGTAACTTGTGGGTAATTTTTTCAAAGCAGCTCCCTGTGCTTTACTTCCCTCTCTGCTGCCAGAGGCCCCTATTACTATCTGTCTACCCACAAATCTCCGCACCTGCGCCTGCTAGAAGCAAACATAGACAAGAATTTGTTTTAATAGCACTATGCAACACGTCAAGGAAAGTTGGTAAACTGCAATAACTTTGTTTGTTGATAAAAGTTAATTTAACTTCATTTTAATTGATCAAATTAACAAAAATTAAGGTTTTGTTATTTGAAACTGTTGTCTTTGTAACACAACTGTAAATGAACAATGTGTACTCTTTCTGTGTAACCTGCTTCAATGTATCTCAGTTTATTTGTCAGCAAAAGTCTGCCAGATGCCGTATTTTACATCAACTGGCTGACTTTTGCTGACAAATAAATAGGGACTTTTGACAGCTGCAGGGCTGTCAAAAATACATCTCATATTTCTCCATTTCTTTTCATATTTATAAATAATATTTACATTTATGTATTGGGCAGAAGCTTTCAAAGCAACATGCATCATTAAAGGTATAAATGATCAGCTCAGACATGACCTTGGTGCTCCTAATGCCATCTGCTTCTCTTTACATTGACAAATAACAGGCGGAATGTGAAAAGTCAGCCTGAAATGTTCAGAAGTGAACCATAGACAACCTTTGTGAGATTTACATCAAAGGGCTTCCATATGATGAGCAAGCACTTTCTGAAAACCCAGGGGCCTCTTTTAAAATGAACGTCCAAGCACATTTCCTACCCGGTCTCATGGTCTCACTTTTTAGTGGGAAACAAAATATGTACCAACAAGTGCTTCTAAACGTTAGCATTACACATATCCAGCTTCATTTCTATGGGTTTCAAATGTGCATTTATATCGATTTTGCCTTTATTAACAGTTGGGTAGGGTTAGGGTTGTATTTGGTGTAGGGCATACTTCCAACTTGATTAGCAACAGGCAACAGGCAATGGATATTTCAGTTCTGAACCACCACATACATACCTATATCAACGTAATAAAACTGTACCAGGGTTCACGTATTGAACCTGTGTTTTAGCCGCACTCAGTGGACATTTCTCTTTAAACTAGGGGAAACATACATAAAAATAATTTATATGGAGGTACATATTTTAATGAGACCAGGTTGCCAATTTCTCACTGACCACAAGAATAAACACAATTTCATCATCTTAAATTGGCTTGAAATGGATACTCTTTCAATCGAAATTCTTCAATCGAGTAGCTCTAAATAAATTGTAATCAGGATGTAATCAGTGCCATCTTTAGATCTAACATCATATTTGTAAAAACAAATGAAATACAACCTGCTAGCATGTTATTACAATACATAATCATAGACAGATTGAAACATTTCCTCTCAAATATGTATAGTCAACTAAAGTGATCTGAAAAAACTACAATTGGTTTTCCAAACAACTTGATTCAGATGGAACCACTGTCTATGTCTGAGCCATGTTCAGCGACAGACAGACAGACAGACAGACAGACAGACAGACAGAAAGACAGACAGATAGATAGATAGGGTTCTTTGAGTCAAGAAGTTTGACCACTTTATAAAAAATGCTACAGGCCTATAAAAATCGTTTTACTGTTGTATGTTACATAAAAAAGACAGTTCAGGATGCTATCAAGCATTTCAAATTTTAACCAAAAAAGACCAGAGCAATTCATATCATATCTGTTCAGTCAAGCCTTTTTCTTTTCTCTTTGTCTCTTGGCATTACTTGCCTGCTTGAATTAGGGACAGCAGAGATTGCTGGGGTGAACAGATTTCTTCATGACGCATGCACAGGCATCTCTCCTCTTTCATTGCACTATTCTCCTTTTACTTTTCCTGTCTGTCTGCATATGATGAAACTCACTTGTTGGCAATAAACGTTGTATCCAAACGATGTTGAAGCAGTCAATTAGCTTTTACACCCGGCTTGCTGACAAGTCAACAGTCGTGCTAATGGTGAAACAAAACCTGAAAGTGTCCACCATTTGAACTATCCAATAAAAGGAAGCTTGAACTAACACTTGACTTTCATGTTCTCTCATGATTACGATCACAACCTGACGCCCACGCGCTCTCCTGGATCATTTGCGGACAGCGCGATACGACCTCGTGTCACTGGTGTTATGCTGCAGCTTGCGGACGGTGTGACGGTACCTGTCGTACGAGCTCAGCATCTCCCATGAGCGAACGGAGATGACAAAACACCACAGGTGGTGTCACACTCCGCGTCAGGCAAGTTCGAAGCAAAGTTGGCAAGACACAAGTTGACAGATCCGTGCCACAGACTCTGAAACACACGCACATTCACATGAACACTGAAAGAGAGGTGGAGACAGAGAAATACGCACAGCACTACTGAGGCCTTCACCCTGTCAGATGTCAGGTTTGAGCCCAAGTCACACACACACACACACACACACACACACACTCTGCCAGTCCTCATGCTGACAGGACTGTCAGTTCTACTTCTCATCCACCCGAGTGTCAAGCATTAGGCTGTCCTATTCAAACAAGCATGTCCTACAAGAGCAGTGGCGTGTGGTGGTCTCCTGGAATTTTCCTATTTGCATTTGCTGTTTTAGTCCATTGTAAACAGTTTTAACAGTTTTAAGTTATATGGAATAGTATTTAGCGTACGTTAACAAGAAAACAATACTATCATATTTTGAAAAAAAAGCAGCTTTGCCATAATTACAGCAAAAAATCCAGCATATTTTGTTGAACAATGGCTCTGATATATTGTGATGGACAATATGGGGACCCTTGAATCGAAAAAAAGTTAACTACTGTTACATGTAAAATGCCAATACCCTTAAAGTGGGGATATATCTTTTCCCATTGAGCAAAGCACTATAACATAAAGCAAATAACATACCTCCTTCACTATAAATGGAGTAAATGCGTTCAGTATTACCTATTTTCTGAATAGAAGCAGCCCCAGCTTTTGTGAGTTGCAATTATGAAAGCAGCAGAGAATGTGGGCTACGCTGAATAACTGACAAGCACAGACGAGGTAACTGCTGACAGCAGAGTGTGGAGAAGTCAAGCATGCTTTTACACATTTCTCATATTCATTGTGTGTGTGTGTGTGCATATGTACTGTTAGGCCGCAGGCTAAAGAGCTGAGCATATTATGAGGGTCAGAAACACAGAGCTTCTTCATTTCACCTCATCAGCTCTACAGAGAAAACCACAATGGGTCTATTCAGCTCACACAAAACATACATCTGATATTAGTGAATCTAACGCAATTAATTTCATACGCTTGCTTAGTAATTTAACTTATAACACCACTTCTATTGTTTTGTTTAGTATTTGATTGGAGATAATGATCATTTTTATCATTATTATTAAATTAGAATATATCAAGTTAATAATAATATAGTATTTATCTGAGAAATATCAGAAAAACAGTATGTATATACTGTAATGTACTGCATGTACATACGTTTTAATAGAAGCTAAAATTTTCTTGACACAAATTAGCTTTTTTGTTACAATCTTAAATAATTATTTCCCAAATCTTTCTCAGTATGTGTGTGTGTGTGTATGTGCAATATATTATACACATACATTTGCACTTACACATATACGTTGTATTCACATACATTTCGAAAAGAAACTATTTTTTAATTTCTAACACATCAAGTGAATCCTCCAAGGTCATAGTGGAATGTGGCCAGGGTCAGCAGGAACAATATAGTGTCTCTTGCCCTTTTGTGCTGTTGTGAGTAATGGTTATGATTTGGCTTGGAGAAGGTCCTAGAAAAGCATTTAACACATTTATTGAGTGTGAACAATAAGGAAGAAGCTGGTATCCAGAACATTCCATGTTATGAGTCAATGATTTCAGGACAATCAACCTTTAAGAGGTGCTCACTGTCAGCAATTCTCATTCCTTGTGAGAAATTTTATAATGCAGCTCGCTTCAGGGAAATGTACAGTACATCATAACAGCAGCAGTAAAACCCAGAAGCAGCTTAAAGATTGAAAAAAAGTCCATTACTCCAAGGTACTCTCAATTTCTAGCCTTTACATCACAAGTAAATGGATTTTGATGTGTTTGAAATCTGTGCACACACATATAATAAGATTTAGGGAACCACAAAAAAAAAAAAAAAAAAAAAAAAAAAAATTATTTCTTTTTTTCTTTCTCTATCACAGTATGTTTTTTTTTAAATATGGTATAACTTAACAGAGCAATCAGTCCCTATATCCACAGTTGCAGTTGCTTTAACACCATCCACTTGTCTTTAGCTTCTCTTAAATCACCATTAAGAGTCAGATATCAGAAGAGGCGAGAGAATTAGAGCTCTAGTATGATGCTCAACATATAAGGCCTGATTAGCGTTTGTATAAATGACTGTGCAAGTCGTATGGGACCTGAATATTACAGTTTAAAAATGTTGCCTTCAGGCAAAGAAATGAAAGCTACTGCAGTCTTCATAGCTGCTAGGAAAGAAAAACTAAACCTTTAGCCTTGAAAGTTGCAATTACACTAATTACACAGTTGTTAAACTATGGTCAAGATCCTTATTTGAAAAAAATAGATTGCTACACAAGTGGTTTTCAAACTGCAAGAGGAAGATAAAAAATATAAAAAAATATAAACACACTGAATTGTTTTTTTGTTGTTGTTGTTGTTTTTTTACAGTGTAATTGGCCATATTTTGGGCAGACGAACTACTATAAAAAGATGTAACTACATTCAAGCTATTTCAAGTCTTTCGTAATAGAATTGGTCTGGCACAAAATAATGAGGAACAATTGGTGAACCATTTTAGCAAATGGTTTTGTTTGGGCTCTAACATCCCTGCAGCCGTACACAAATCAAGCGGATTGGAAAATGGATGGATGGGAATATGGATGGTTTGTTTAGGTGGTTTATGTAAATGAAGATTAATGAAAAAAAAAAGATTTAAACGGATTCCGTACATACTGTATAGACACTAAGGCAGTACAGAAGAGCGTTTCATTATTGCCTTATTTCACTTGGCTACAAGGCGCGTAGCGGTCTCATTTTAAAAAAACATGGCATTTTCATGACATTACACTGCTACTTGAAAGTAGCTTGTTACTTTAACAGCTAAACTGACAGAAAACTTTTATTTCCGAGCACCGATAAGGTAAAAGGTAAAGGTGATAACAGTTAGCCTGGCCTTCCACAGATTCTTATACTCTAAACACACACTTCTGAGACACAAAGTGGGGAAAAAAGATCAACTAAAAATCAATGATCAGAGGAAGGAACAAGCACAGCAGAACGAACAAATTACATCAAAGAGTAGATTCCATCATTCAGTGCTCACTCGGCAAACTCTGACCTGTATTAGTAGTACTTACAAAGGAAAACATTGCTGAAGATGTGAATGATGCCTTAAACAATGCAGCTTACTAAAGAATTTTGTACTAATACAAAAACAAAAAATTCCACTTTCATTAAAAAGACTCCACATATACAATTTGCCAACAAAAAAAAACTCCAACAACAACAACTCCAAACTCCACTACTGGCAGTGAGATTTTAACAAATAAGCACCAGTAATTTAAAGTACTTGATTGAATTCAAAAATAAAGTTTCTTTATTGGCACTGATGGATCCATAAAGAAACTTTAATATGGAATCTTTCTATTTTACAATAAAGTTGTACTCCACCCTAAAATTAAAATTTTGCCAATAATCACCCATGTCTATCAAAACATTTGTAAAAGCTTTGTCCATCTTTGGACCACAATTTAAGATATTTTGGCTGAAAACTAGGAGGCTGCCCATTGACGGCCAAGTAATTAACACTGTCATGGTCCAGAAAAGTATTAAAGACATACATGTTCTTGTATTGCAGCTGACACAGAACAGCATACGCGTCCGTCCTCTCCAAAATGCCAAATTGTTGGAATAAAGTAATTGTTTTTGTTTTCTTTCTTTACAAAAAGTATTCTCGTAGCTGCATAAGATTTCAGTTGAACCACTGATAGCAGAGGATGTATTCTGATAATGTCTTTCATACTTTTCTGGACCTTGACAGTGTTATTTACTTGGGAGTCAATGGAACAGTCACAAACCTCCCAATATTCATTCAAAATATCTTCAATTGTATTCCGAAGATGAACAAAGCTTTTACAGGTTTTGTAACAACAGGGCGATAAGTGATTAATGACTAAATGTTTACTTTGGTGTGAAGTAACCCTTGAAAAACACAAAGAAAAAATTGCCAAAAAAATACCAAATAAATTACTTTTTTAGAGATAGCAGTGGGACGTGAAGCAAGCTTTAAAGCACAGATACAATGACATCTGCTATAAATGCACACATTCTGTTATATTTCTGTAACCTCAACAACATTTTGTGACTCCAGCAAACCCTTCAGGCGCATTGTGAAAAAGTCACCATTCAGGCAAAGCTCAAGACTCAGTGACCCACTAGGAAAAGAACAGCAGTCATGCGGCAAAACGTCCTATAGCCTAAGTTCCATTATGTGCACAATTTTATTCAGAGTAACCTTCACCTTTCAGGAGATATACAATGTATGCAGTGGCTCAAAAACCTTCCTGAACCTCCACTCAATGCAAGATGCAAGGCGTAGGACAATAAGTGAAAAACGCAAGGCTTATTTAAACAGTATGTCTGGGTATACAATATATAGTACATCTGAGACTCTTTAACTATTGACAGCACTGGCCGTGTGTTTCACGGTAAGTCCAAATCTGTTCTGACAAAAAAAAAAAAAAAAAAAAATGGTACAAACATTGATGTGATCTCATATCTACTTCTCTACTCTTGTGAAACATTCCAGCGTACCTTTCACATGAAAACCTGTTTCTGATTAAGTTCAAAATAAGAAATATAGTCACACATGCAAGATATAAAGTTGCATCGTAAGGTATAAATCTGCATTTATGAGAAACATATTTGCATTTTTTTTTTTGCCCTGACATGGGCTTCCACAGAAGAGAATTTAAAACCATTACAGTATACCCTGACAAGGTGAGAGACAACTGTGCTGAGGAACATTTTCAAGATAATTTCACATAAACTCCCACACCTGCTCTTTCATTTCCTATTTCCCAACAGCAGATTTCATAGAAAAAAATTCCCACACTCATCTTAAACGGGGTCATTCAAATTTTCCTTCATGTTTTGAGATAAAGAGCTCAAGCTTGTAAAACATCCTCCCCAGTCCAAATAGACCATTTATAATCGCAATAATGACTCATTGTGAACTAGTTTGGCATTATTTGGATTATTTTGTGAGAATTTCAAAGCGAAAAGCAAGCTTTGCAATGTGGCTGTTACTAAAGAATGAGGCAATTAAAAACTCAACAGCAATCTCTCAGTAGGTAATTTTCTCTCATTTCAATGGCATTTACTCAGCTGGCACCAGACCCAGACATACACAATTTAAAAAACTGCCATCTTTGCTCACAGGCATTTAGTTTTGGACATGTTTTTGTGCCAGTCACCAAAGTCACAAATGCTCACAATCACTCTAAAGCTAAAAGGAAAGATGACATTATAACAAAAATGAATGACTGGTGGCACTGCCCCAAACCTTCACCAGCTAATATCTTCAGCCAGAAGTAACAGACAGTGGGTTGCCAGGTCTGTGAAACAAAACCAGCCCGACTGCTATTCAAAAGCCCAATTATCCCATATAGCCCAAAACTAGCCCAATTGCATTTAACCTTCTCCTTAATCCACAAACTAACCCACAGCAACAGTGCAAATGTATAACAGTGCTAAATCTGCAGACTTGGCAACCCTGTGAAAAATTCTCACAGAGAGTCTCTATTTTTCTAAAACATCTGCTGTATTATAATTTATTACTACTAATATATAATTCATCATATTTTGTGTAAAAAAAGAAAAAAGCAGAACATACAGCTTTTTAAATATCCATAAATGAAAAAAGATGCTTTGTAGTTAATCAAGGTCTATTGTTACAGCATTTCCCCGCAGGGGAAAATAGGTCATGCTAACCAGCTAAACCTTGACCCCAATGAAGCGATGTGTACATCTTAATTCTTCTGGAATAGGATTAACTAGTCATTTACAGATGGATGAACTCAGGTGTTCCTAGTATCTTTTAAGGAAGATAAAAGCATCTTTGCATCAATAATATGCAGAGAAAGGATGATTTCTCACTTTCCCTCTTTTACTCATCCTCTTCATAAAGCCAATTACCAAGGCTTGAGCTCCAATTTGCAATTACTAGGCTGGACAGATTTTTGACAAAGATTGGATTAATCCAATTTCCGCCTGCTAGCGTTTCAAGTGCACTTCATATAGGAAGCACTTTATAAGGAACCACTTATTCAATGTATAATAAAGTGGGCAGCATCTATAAAAGCAATTAGGTCCAGAAAAAGCAAACTAAGATCCAGATTCCAGTGGGCTGCTGCTAATAAAACATATAGGCAAAGCATTATTGACTGTAGATAGTATAGTATGGTGTATGCTGAAAATGTGTTGCATAATATAATATACTACCAGTGTAATGGTTTTATTTGGGGGAAGTGAAAAACACCTCATTATCTACCAGGAAGAGAAATGAACAGATCGCCACTCTATTCCCTATACAGTAATATGGATTCAACATTGAGGCTAGACCACCAGTCAGGCAGAAAAATTAAAACGACTTTCTTTAAGTTTCCTGAGTCATTACAGGAGGCCAGGAACTGTTCAGTCACTGTGCAAATCTTAATCCCAAGGCAAAATAATTTCAATCATTCAGAGCTCCTGCAGATGGGATTTCTCATGATAGGCAGACATATAGAATAAATTACTGCATCTGACAGAAGATTGAAAAAATATAAACAAGAAGGAGAAAGCAGAAGGACCACATAAACACATGCATGTGTGAAATTGCACGTATACAGTACATTCTTCTTCGTGACACTGTGAAATATTTAATATTATCTACAGTACATTTCGCCTGATTTTCCAGTAGACTGGCATTCCCTTATATCTGTCGATCTCTGCTTTATTAAGCAGTTGTTTTCAGCCTCAGTTGACCTAAAGAGATCATAGATAATCTGCTTAAATTGAAATTTGTAATGCTGTGTGGGTTTTTTCCTCTTACAATTTCATTTTCAAAAGATTTTTTCTGCCAAGAAAACTGGATTTCTGTATCAACTGGGTACACAGCTGTGTAAAGGTAAGACGGCGTGGATCAGCTGGCTTCATGAAGCTGGAAGCTATAGCAGACAGTAGATAGCAGTTCTTCAGGGATAGCTAATGTTGCAATTGCAGATTTTTTTCCTGGATTTCATTAATTGTGATGATAATCAAGCGCATTCAACATGCGACATGCACTATAAGCAATTTTGCTTGGTAACACTTTACGATAAGGTCTCATTTGTAAACATTGGTTAATGTATTAACTAACATGAACACACAGTGAACATCACATATATTACAGTATTTATTTATATCAGTTATTACAAATAATGTTATTACAAAATTCATTGTTTATTCATGTTAGTATACTTAATTCATTAAGTCATCCTGGTATTGCGGACTCTCTCTCTCCCCAGCAGGCACACAGTCATATGATGTTGATATTTGGTTATATTTTAGTTACGACGTCCGGTCACCAAAATCCAACATTAAGTCAATGCCAAATTCAAATCAAAAAGTGACGTCCAACCACATTTTCATTTTTTAACATCTGTCTAACGTCATGTCCTACGTCAATCTGACGTTATATAGATGTTCGGTGCCTTATTGGTCGTTTCATACGCAGCTGCTGCAGCAATTGTTTTGTAGACTGCAATAGATATAATAATTATTTTAACTATATTAATTATAATAAACATTTTGTCTTAAATCAATATATTAAAATAATTTTATCGCCATATTTATTTTCTGTGGTGAAATTTTATGCGATACATGTAATGATTGCACCATCTCTCTTAAATGTCCGTCTAGTTTGAACTTGCCACTTTCAACAGCTTCTTCACTGAAGCTTTGCTTTCAAATATTTCAACTCAGATCAAGGTTTTATGTTTAATTATTTACTTTTGTTGCAAGAGACCTCGTAATAAGCAGGATAATGTACATCCAGCAGGTTGTTATTGCAGAATAAAGCCCTTCAGTCTAATACAACAGCCCTCCTTTTCCCGTATAATATCCCTTACTTAATAAATGTTGTAGAAGTATTGTTCATTCTTAGTTTATGTTATCTAATGAATGTGTGTGTGTGTGTGTGGGTCAATACACATCTGAAAACTGTGGTTGTCCTATGAACAACAATGCACAAAACATACACCCGCAAATAGACCTGCGAATTTCACCCAATGTATACGTGCAAGCTGTATTAAAAGCATGCAGGAAATTCACTGTCATCCCTGAGTCACAGTTATTCGCATGCTTGCAAGAAAGCAGTTGCTTCTTTAAACACTTGTGACTCATGCACACCAGCACACTTCATCTCTGCATAGTCTAAACCATGAATATGATGAAGCAACGCACTGTGACTGATCCTATAGAACAGTGAGCATATGATCAAGGTTTGAAGTCTTTATATATCAGTAATGTGATCGGTAATGACAGACAGACGGAGGGATACACATAAAGGCAGACACATGGACACAGAGCATTGGCATCTGAACATCTGAGATGATCGAACACCTCAGCAGAGATGATGCCGATTTCTCAGAACAGAAGATGTTCAACATACAACATTAAAAACTACCACTACTTTTGCTATAAGTTTGATTGTAAGTTTGCAACATAATGATTGCTGTTAACAATGTTTGATTACATGTCATTAACTAAATGCATCCTTTTTTTATGTCAGTTTCCTGGACATTTTGCTACTATTAAATATAATGTAGAAGCTTTCTGTAAAGCTGCTTTGCAACAAATTGAATCATAAAAATTGATATACAAATAAACTTTAATTGAACTGAATTTAACACATGATGGGCAGACAGACATGCAGTAGACAGATAGTCGAGTGTATGTTTGGTTGTCTGCTGTAAATAAAATGTCATATGTTTGAAATAATGAGAATAAATTAATATTTCATAATATCCTATTTGTTATTTTATTATTTAAGTCCTGCTTAAAAAAAACACAAAAATAGACGCACTGCTTAAAAGCTTTTCTGTATCTTGCATATCATCTCTCAAAATGATGAATGTCACAAATATCCATAAATGAAAAAAGAAACAACACAATTTAAGATATTTTGTATTAAAACCAGGAGGCTTGTGACTGTCCCACTGACTGTCAAGGAACACTGTCAACTATGATCTGAAAACTGTGTATGTGTGTGATGCGGCTGACATACAAAAGCGTATGGAGTTCCAGCGGATTTTTTTTTACAGCTCCAACATGTTGGTGCAACAATTACCTTACAGTGTTTGGCCGTGATCAAAAGAATTTAGGTAGGTAGAAGTCTGGAAGCCTGTCAGTCATTTGGTCTAACGCATGTATTTCTGCAGCTTTGTCTCTCAAGCACATTACAAGGCTCAAAGCACATGATTGTATAAAGGAAATATCACGGTTTCCGTCACACTCTCTCACATTTTATCTCTCACACATATATTTCCCTGGTGCCTCTTTATCTGTCTCTCCTGCATGCATGTAGATGGACTGACAGATGCAGACACATGACTGCACAAACTGTGTTTTAGGAAGGAGATAACACTCTATTTGGAACAATGCTTCTGCAGAATGCAAAAGAACAGGTCCCAAGATAAGATAAGCTTGTGTTATTTTTATGACAACACATTTCTCTGCTTTACTTTTGTTTTCTGTATCTCTTTCTGTAACCCACCCTCCATTTAATTCATTATCTCCCCCTCTCTCTATTTATCTATGTCCCTATTTATATCCACCTATATTCCTGTCTGTACTGTATGCAGGAGTCGAGATAACATTTTCAAGCTTGTGTGTTCACAGTGTGTGTGTGTGCACTCGGATGGGTTAAACCAAAAGCGCAAATTCCAAGTATGGGTCGCCATACCTGGCCACAAGTCACTTCACTTTCTTGTAAATTCTGTGATGAGAAAATTTAATTTTGAATTTTGATTTTCTTTTGCCCTATTAATATGCTTTGGTTTTATGAGGTGAGAGAAAATAGGAAATCTATTTGTTATTAATGCGCAAGACAAGTTTGAGTATGGACATGTTATTTTGGCTTATAGAAAGATTCTTAGAAAATAATTGGCATGCCGCATACTTGGAAATGCATCTGGTGGGTGGAGTTAAATACCTTAGATGAACACATATGTTGACTACGCATTATGACTGGATGAGACCTGATTTGATAAAGGTATAAATGTTGAGTCAGATTGCACCCAGCAGCCAACTTGAATGAATTATATGACTGTTGACCTTTTCTTGCAAGAAATAAATCTTCAAAACACGTACTGTCTCATGCCTTTATTAAAATAGATTAATCATGCTGTTGTAAGAAAAAAAAAAATTGAAAAGCAATTTATATTTCTGGCTTGTACACACGTCCGTATAATCTTTTATGATAAACATGAAGGGAAATGTCAGAGGATAGGCCGGTGATGAGGGGTATGTAGGTCAAGAGAGTGCTGGGGGTCTCTTAGTATTGTCTTGTCTTTGTTAATGGCATCAGTAATGTATATCTGACCTATGACAGAAACCATTAAAAAAAGCATAGTATCTCATAGTCAAGCTACCAGTGGAGGAGAACAGAGGAAAATGAGCAGGAGAAGAAAAATGCAGACAGCAACAACCCCGCACGGGCTGTAAGATTCGCAGGTAATGCATCAGCTACAGGATTATATGACCTATTTCTGACTTTAATTTAGGGCCACCTCCATTATATAGCCTGTGAAAAATAAGCTTCCTCTTTCACTCTGCCTCCCTCTTTTCCACATACGCAATTGTTTCCGAAATTACAGAGAAACAAAATAACAAGAGCACTTGACTTCGAAATCTGACTTCAAACATTATGGTAAAATAGAGCTATTGTCCTTTAGTTCTTTGAAGCTTTATTTATGGTCCCTTTCTCTTCCTTTCATTCTCTCTCACCATCAGACCAGAGTTAGCTGCAAACCACTGACACTGTACAGCATGTGTGCTCCGAGCGAGGTCCTGAGACAGGAAGAGATGGATAAATGATTGGATAAAGGGATAACGATCAGCACAGTCTGTTCGCAGAGTGGGTGGGATGGATGATAGAGCCAAACTGGTTTTCATGTGCAGACACGAGGGTGTTTACTTGTGTTTGGATGCACTTATCCAATAGGCAATATGCACTTATTCAGTAAATAACTGTAATGACAATGTAAATGTACCTTAATAGCTCACTGAGATGGGCTTTTGACCAAGAAGTTTTTATGACATTAACATGCTGTCATATCACACGAGATATGAGTGCTCTTCACAGATCATGTGCACAAATGTGCGTGTCAGCATTGAGGCAGTGTGTACCATAACGAGATGCTACCAGAAATACATACTTGAGATAAAAAGCAGTAGTTTGCTCATTTGAAATAAATTACGCATTAGGAAATAAATTGTGCTTTCATGTCTGAATGGCGCATGCTCTTATAGGATGAGACTGCGGTTTTGTAAATGTAATTACAGAAATTAATTATGCATGTAATTGCGTGCAGGCATTTTTTAATATTGTATATAGTATATAGTATAGTATATATAGTACAATGAATGAATGTGTATGTAGGCTACACAATAAGTGCTCTGTATTAACTGATTAACTTAAAATGTAAGTACATAGTAGTTAAGTCCTCCTTGTATAAAGTAGGACGCAATATATATATTGCAGGTCCTCTAAAGTCGCTTTATTAGCTTGCCGTTGAAAAGTGATGCAAAGGAACATACTTCTTTTTATTATCATATCAACTGACAGTAGTGTTAATTACAATTACAATTACTTTATCACTCTCTATTGTCAATAATGTAGTAATGTCAATAATTAATTTGATTGCTTATTAATAATGAATAAGATACTTTTTAAGTTTAGGTATTGGGTAAGATTAGGGATGTAGAATAAGGCATTAATCTGTGCTTAATTACCACTAATAAATGACTAATATTCTTCTATGCATGCTAATATGCAACTAATAGGTGTAACCATAAAATAAAGTGTTACCAGGTTCCCTTCAAGCAGAAAAGAGACAGAGAATGCTATTAAAGTGATAAATGCAAGCATGTTTTTCATGCAAGTCCTGGATATTATCTGAATGTAATTCAAACTCTCCACACGTGCTCATGAGATTGTGTTGAAGGAAAACACTATTGCCAGAGCTCCTCTGCAGGTAAAAGTGCATGTGTGTGTATGTGCGTACACATTAACTTCTTCCAGCAGCAGGGGGGCACAGACTGAGAGTGATGCACACAGACAAAGATGTCACAAAGAATGAGCACACCCCAACCAAAATATGTCTGAGTGAGAGAACGAACGGGAGGGAGAAGGGGGTCATAAAGAGGTAAAAACACAGAAAGAGGCGGATAGGCACAGATGGAAGAGGTGGGAGGGGGTGCAACCCAAAAGACTGAGAGAGGGGTCCTGAGGACAAGTAAACAAGTGTGCAGCAGACAAGCGTCTCTGCACGAACACATCGGGCTCTGTGTTACCCGTGTTGTGCCTTTTAAAGAACATGTTTTGCGATGCCCACTGCAGGCATGAGTGATTTCAGTGCCTTTCATGTTGACTGCTTTTCGGGTCACCGTCTCTCACCTCTAGTGGCTACACATGCACGCACACAGACCTCCGTTCAGTCGTCACACTACTTTAGCTCTACACGCGTATACACGTGCGCATGCACACAATTCTCAACGCACTAGCCTTTTCTATCCATTAGCAGAAACACACCCACTCGCTCACAGACTCACACGCACTGCTCCATTAGCTCCACTCACACTCAACCAGAGTCATACGGCATGCTTCAGTCATATCGCAACTAACAGTAAGGAAGTTCAAAGCCTAATCGCAGCAAGCTTTAATAACACAGACGGAAAAATGCTCATCCTGATCTAATATTGATGTGTAACAGATCATTAAAATACTGTACGGTTCAGAGATCCCAGAGTTTAATTAACTTTTTTTAAGCTGGCATGTTTATTTAATCCTTGATTGTGGTAAAGGTGAACACATTTGGATTACAGAAAACATGTTTTGTGAAATAGATATTTCAGATTTGCTACTATTGCTACCATTTTGGCTTGGTTTTGGTAACATGTTGACTTTACACCAAAACGCCTGTTATTTTTTCCATTTTTATTTACATTGCAAAAGTTTGGATTTATTATGATCGTTTTTCTGTTTTTGAAAGAATCCTCTCTGCTCACCAAGCATGCATTTCTTTCTGCATTTCTTCCATCAGAAACACAGTAAAAATGCTTAAGCACTCAACAAGAACATTAGAACGATTTCTGAGGGATCATCCGACAATAACAAGAACAGGTTCTAGATGTTCTAGATGAGAGAAGCACCTTAGATAACTGGCTAGAAGAAAAGTGAGGCAAAAGCAATACATTACATTACATAAAAAGCAAGAATGCAACATAAATAATTGCATATTTAGGTATAACACAGTAATGTAGCATGACTTTTAAAACTAATGTTCTCTAACACATGCTTTGGTATTCAGCCACTGGGTATATACTCAGGGATGCAATTTCTGATCTTTATTGGAAGTGCGTGCGTGTGTGTGTGTGTGTGTACATACTCATCTGCGTGTGTGAGGCAGAACACCTGAGCTCAACAGAGGGTTACAGATGCAGCCGTGTGTACAAATACAGACACTTGAGCACAGCAGGACATGACAGAACAGAAGCACACATCACCAACTTCCTGAAATTTACCAGCCTCTCAGCTTATTATGGCTAACAATGGTTACAAAAGAAAGACAGGGGACATTGACAGATGGATATATAGCCCTCTCCAAACTGGAAAGGGCCTGTAAGCACAGAAGAAAAAAGTTACAAAACATATATATTCTCACCATTAACAAACAATTAATTACGACTTGACTCAATAAACTCCTAATTTGCTGCTTATTAACAGTTAGTGTTGTAGCTGTTATGTTTAGGTTTTGGGTAGGATTATGGATGTAGAATATGATCATGTAGAATATGTTCTTATAAGCGCTAGAAAATATGTTAATAACAGCACGCTGCTAACAACCAACTAGTCATTAGCAAGAGTTGGTTCCTATACTAAAGTGTTACCCAGCATTTATATAATGAGGTTTCAGCACATGGACATGATTATGATTATGATTATGATTCCTACTGTGATGTTCTTCGTGTTGTTAATTAGAAAATGCCTATGTGCTGAGAATAGCCATATGTATAAAAGAACAGAAAAGTAAAGTCAGACCTAAAGACTTATTATTACTTTCAAAAGATTAAATGCTTAGTTCAGGAATAGTTCATCAGAAAATAACAAATTTGACATCAAAATGTACTTGTCCTGAGGCTGTATTTATAAGTTTGTTTCTTCCAAGATTCAAAATTCTATCACTATATAACAGTCAAAGGGGGCCTTCAGAATGAGAGTAGAAACAGCTGATAAAAACATCACAATAATCCACAAGTAATTCACATGACTCCAGTCCTCCAATAACGTCTTAATTAAAAAGCTGTGTGTTGAAAGAAACAAATCCATCATTGGGGCATTATAACATTTCGCTTCTGGCCAAAATACCAGTCCATAGTGCTTATTAATTCTTCATCTGGTGAAAAAAATCAAGGAACATACCTTGATTCTTTTACAGCAATATCTTAGCATATTTGTTTAGAAGAGTTTTGAACTGTTCTTGTAAAGGGGGCTTGATCTGTGTATATTTCTCTCCTGATTCAGACAATACAACTTGGCTGGAGAAAGCAATATAAAAAGATAGAGGCCCAGACAATGATTGTTTATTTGTTTATTACAAAATAATTTCTCAAAAGCTTGTGGATTACTTACATTACATCATTTGTGGGTTGTTGTGATGTTTTTACCAGCTGTTTGCGCGCTCATTCTGACGGCACCCATTCACTTTAGAGAAGTCACTGTTAAATCTCCAATTCTTTTCCAGTGAAGAAACAAACTCATCTACATATTTGACGGCTTGATGATGAGCATTTTCAGCAAAATCAAATTTTTGGGTAAAGATTCCTTTAAGATCTTTCTAGGAAAGCAATAAAATTTCACAGAACAGCCAGTGTGCCTATCCTTAAAAGTAGATAAAAACATTCAGCTGAACTGAATTCACTTCTGAGTTTTCTCTTAAATGCTTAAGGTTACGGTATGGTTAGTGGGGCACACATGAGGAAAGAACTGAAAAGTTTTTACCTAAAATGTGCAGAGGGATAAGACTCATGGGGGCATGAAACCAGAGGATGTTTCTTACAGTAGAGTGCACTCTTACTTTAACTCTCCCTTGAAACACACTATATGCCTGTAAAAGCTTAAAGAGTCAAGATGGGACAGTTACTTTGTTCAGTTTACTGCTTAATGGAAACACATTAGTTCCGATTCCTAGATATTTCAACCATGAAATTAAATGCAGATTTTTATAACAACTAACAGACTGTATATACCTCAAAACTAAAAAGATATATAGGGTGTTTTAAACAATTACAATGTATAAATGTCACTGTATTAGATAATGTATGGTTTATGTAAGGGCCCTACTTCTTAAAACGAAAAAGAAGCTCCATTCCTTTACAATATGTTTTAGAAAACTAATTATTATCTGAAAACTGTTTACTTTGTGTGAAGTTGACTTTTAAATTATTAAATGTATCGATAACTTCAAATGTATTCATATAGCAGTTTTCACAATTTCAATAAATAAACAAGTAGTTTTCAGTTTAAGGAGGCAATAAAAACAGTAGTATCGAATTAAAAAAAATAAAATTAAATTAAGAAAAAAAAGTGTACCCTAACACCCCAGAATCTCTAGCTCTAAACACGATATAACATAGTACCTTTATTTTCTAATACAACTGTACCCTAAATAAACGTTCAAAGTCCAACATCTTCCATTTAGCAACATGTCCAAAGTCTAGCAATTGATATTATGTTTGCTAGGAATTGAAAACCAAGCATTTTAATAATGGTCCACAACTTTTTCTCACCGCTGTCCTTCATATCTTCAGTTCAGAACAAACGCATATAGCAACCAAGAAAGGATCCCTAGTGTGCTTTCTTCCGTGTTGAGTGTTAAAAACCTCTCTTAAATCCCTCAGACTATCTTTTTTGAAGCCTGTCCCATACCTTTCTCCACTGGACAGAGCTTAAAGTCAGAATGAAACGGTAGTAGACTGCTGTTGGGATCTTTAAGCACAGCGGCACACGACCAGTGATGACCCACCACAGCAAATCCATTTCAATCCACAGAGAACTATAAACACCACGTCTGAGGGCCTGGGCAAGTAATGAATTCCTTTCGGTCTCTGGAATGTCTTCGAAAAAGGATATCACTGTGATCGTCTGCACTAATTCCTTGGCTAAACTTATTAGAGACAGCAGATACTTCCCACAATTCACTTACAGTACACAGCCTTCATCTGCCCCCACCCACGCTCCAAAATGATACAATAATAAACAACAACAGTAATGAATAGCAACGGCAATGTGAATGAAACAATGTGTTGAGCGTATAAACCCGAGCCTCAAATCAGCAAAGAGCAGAAAATGGATGGGAAAACAAGAGTCAGCCAATACAAACACAGAGTAATCTGTGACAAACAAATTATATCAGGCTTAATAGTGAATACCAGAGGGAGAACACTGTCAACAACTCTAACAACAAAGCTAATACAGCACATCTAGTGAACCACTCATCAGAAATGTACAATACAAATCAATTATTAAATACACACACACAAAAAAGCAGACTGGATACATTGAAAATGATTATAATTTGGTACCATACCTGCCTTACCTGTTGCATCACTTTTCTATACAAGTTTCAGATGGCATTTAAAAGCATACATTCATATGGGATATAATTTGAAAGCATAATAACCAAATGTGTAGGAAACATCGGTCAATCGCATATTATAACCCAATTAGAAAAAAACTGAATCATTGTTGCCACAAATGAACAAAAAAAGCGCATATTTTTCACATTAAACAGAACACATTATTTTGAAATTGACTGCTGGTGGTGATGAGGCTGGGCTTATTCAGTGCTTCTGTGAAAAAGGCTAATGAGGTTTAATATTAACAACATGCTACAACTTCATCGCTCATATCTACATATGGAGGGGTGAGAACCAGAAAGCGTGAGTGACATTTCACCAACTTTAAAGGAGGGCCAAATCAAAAATTTCCATGCTTTGATATGACTTTGTTTCTGATTTTAGTCGTTGTATACTAATGGCTGACTTTCTACTTTTTCTACTTTCTCATCATTTGATATATATAAAAACACAACACAGCACAACAGTTGTTTGAAAAACCTTAAAATAAGAAAAGTGCTTCTAAAATAATTAAGCTTTGCCATTATTTTAAATTATAATATTATTTCACAATATTGCAGTTTTACTATATTTTTTATCAAACCAATGCAGCTCTGATGAGAATAAGAGACTTCTTTCAAATACATAAAAAAAAAAGAAATCATACTGACTTCAAACCCCATACCGTGTATGACAAATGACTGATAAACATGATAAATAAATATGATTTCTTTGCTTTCATTGCATTAAAAACATTGGCACTTGTGGTTGTAAAAAGATTCAAAAGCGCCCTCATCTAAATGGCACCACGCCGTCTTCACACTCTCATCATTCAACAGAAGTAAAAGTGAAAAGTATTTGTGAACAGCAGCAACAATTGAACAAACACCACTCTAGTGTAAACCTGAGCTGTGTGCTAAAGCCTGTGGGTTGCATACAGTAAGAGCTCTCCACAACTATACACACACCACACACATCCTCTTCTGACCTAAAAACAAGGCTCTGGTCGCCCGCTACATGTACAATGACTCAAGAGAGAGAGAGAGAGAGAGAGAGACGTCCCAGATTATGGGTGAGCACTGCAATCACACAGGCCGTGGGACAGCACTCCTCCCCCAGCACACACTGTCACTCATTCATCTGGCACTAGAGGACAGCCATATGTCCAGCAGTTGTGGTGGTGGTTTCGATCATTCTGAATTTCAAGGAGGGACTTTGTGATTGGAAGCCTCAGCTGTCTCTGTGGTAATTGTTCATTGTTTTTGTGTGTGTGTGTGTGTGTGTGTGAGTTGTACATTTCTTCAGATGTCAAGCCAGCCCAGCAGGTGCAGAGTGGCCAGGGGAGCCCACTGTAAAATGCTGTCCCTGTTTTGTCTTGCTCTGTTTACCTCTGGACAGCGAGACAAAAAAAAAAAACAGGTGTGACTCCAACATACAAACAGCACCTTTAAAAAAGACAATCCATTCTAAAAGAAAACATTGATTGCCCATTATTTCTCTATATATAAAGTGCTCAAGTACTCAGAAAATTAAGATGCGGCTTAAACATACAGGGTAATTGACAATAAAAGAATCAAACAATTAATAAATCAGTCAACCAACCAACCAATCAATATGGAACGGAAAAGGACTAACATCAATCTCTTCTAAACGCTCATGTTATGTCTTGTCAAAAATTGAGTAAATTAAATTGCTTTTATTGCAAACTGAAAAGTCAAAGATAGATTTCTGCTCAACCAGACGAACCTTGGCGAACATCACAAACACAGCTCATGTAGTTCATTAGTTTTTTATATAAACACGTTTTATTTTAATTTATGTTTAATGAATTGGCTTTAATTAAATAGCATGGTCATAAATCACTTATATGGACTGCAGACATCAAGCATCCAGGCAACAATAATAAACGTTTTTGTCAGGATGATGTTGTTGTTTTTTTTTTATCTTATTATGATCTTAACGTTTTCCCTTATGAAAAAAGTTTGCAATCTCTCTTACACTCTCTTCTCGCTCTAGTCTTTCAGAATTATGATACAGATTTTAAATACCAAGATAGTAACATATCAAATTGCATTTGATTCACTGACCTCTTAAAATGTGTAGGTTTATCAGTGTCGTTATGCATCGCGTAAGCACGTGTACATTTGATTCGTTTGATTGTCGTGGATTAAAATTTAATAGAGGATTAAAACTGTCGTTCCAAATGAATGAAAGCATGAATCACATGTTCCCCTGGCGACCCAGAGACGCTCGTGCGGCAGGAGCGGTCGGCGCAAAGGCGCACGGGAACTGAGAGTCGGGAGCGCGTGAACTTGACGTCGGAACACGAACACGCGAGCGGGACAAACTTGAGCGCGCGGACACTCGCCTCGCTTTTTCCATAAACTTCCCTGCGTCCCAGATGTCCGCGCTCCCGACGCACGTTTAATGAGCGCCTTGGAAAAATGTCAAGATCCACAATGTGGGTCAAAGCTTAATTAAATCGAGTCCGCTGTTTTTCTAACGAGTCTATATGAGTCACGTTTTCCAGTACTTATGTGCTAATATTCGGATTTTAGACAGGTTTCCTGTTCGCGTGTTATTTTTCCGCCCTGTGATTGACAGGACGAGAAACTCAATCCCATGGCACATCATACTGATGTGGACAGATGAATGCCAAAATAAACTGCCATATATCCGGCGCAGCACGTCAATCAAAATCCAACGAACGTGTTCATTTTCCCTAATAGGACCAAGCATCCTCTCTGTGTTCAGATCTCTGTGTAGACAATCTCACAGGATGAAACAGCAAAAGAGAGGGAAGACCCAAAGCACAGCTGCTGACAGGTACACAGATATGGAGTCCCCAAAATAATTCATTTAACTCGTTCGCCACTGAATGTTTGTATAGTATATTATAGAACAGTATATATGTATATATATCTACTGACCATATAAAATATCAGTTACATATAATAAAAATCAGTTTTTATGTACACATGGAGGATCACAAGACTGAACCTCAGGGTTCACTGATGGTCCTTGCATTACCTTCTGTGGGGTTCAAACCTGCAACCTTTCACTGACCAGCTCAGGCTTTCTGCGCAGCACCACCTAAAACAGCTTTCCGAAAACTAAATACCCTAGAAGTTGCTGTTTTGCAAATAAAACAGGCTATATTCCTTTGTCAGGCATGGTTTAAAAGTCACTCGGATGTGTTGGAGATGCAAAATGTGAAATGTGAAATGTAGCTACCGTAAACGTAAATGTACAACCCGCATCATATTCTACAATGTATTAAATTATGACTTATCTTTGCAATGGCACTTAAGTTCATTTTAAAACAGAAGCAGCGGTGTAAATTTGTGATGCTCACTGAAAACATGATGCCCACTGTCCATAATTCATAATACCAGGTGTGTTTAGAAGTTAGATGTTAAGTAAATGTCATTAATTGGTACTGTGGATTTCTCATTATACTGTAACGTGAACATGCGCAGTGCAGTGCTAACAAATCAATTTGATAAACAATTTTCTAGCCGGTATTCCTGTTTATTTTAATGGTACTTTTCCAAAAAAGTCCTGCGTAAAAACACGCACGCGATTAAAGTTTAAAGTGCGACTTGGTTGTATTTGAAACTATTTTTAAGTATTTTATCGTTAAAGGGAAGCGCTGGTGCACGGATTTCGACGCAACACCTGCGATGCGTTTTCAAGGAAACACAAAACGTGTCCGCGCATCAGACGCTCGCGCGCTCTGCTCTCTGACTCCAGCCTGTCGGCGTTGTCTTTTAGCGCGTCCTCTTGTCTTCGCTCCTCAAACGCGAGATTTCAGCAGTTAATGCGAAAACTCTGCAACGCGCGCGCACAAAACTCACCTGCGTTCCGAAGTTTCTTGTTCCTGTAGACGGAGAAAATCACCAGCAGGTTTCCCAAAATATCCACCACTATAGTGAATATGAGGAAACACCCGAGAGTAGTAGTGACCCAGGGCGGCCGGTGAAGCGCTTGCTCGCTAGGGTCCAGTGCAGAGCTGTTCAGAGAACTCCCATTCATAAACATTGTATATCTTCATGAAACTTTTCTCAATCAACAAAATAAACCGTGCAGTTCGGGCGGCGCGCGTCTCTCCGGTAGGATGTCATCTCTTCGCGAGGTCTGGGTGAGTTGCGCGCCCCGGACAACTTTCCTCGGCTCTCTCGTCGGGGCTTTCGTGTGTCGGGGTCTGCACTTTTATGGCTATGTGTGCGCCCATCACAGTGTTGCTACATGACATCCACGGGCAACTTCAAAGCTCCTGTGAACGCGCGAATAACTGCAGCGTTGCGTGTGTTGCCACCCTGCGGTCGTCGTCGGGAACGTTACCTTCATTCAACCGTATCAGTTCGACACCCCTTTTCATCCATTCATTCATTATTATGTATCTGAACTAGAAGTTTTAATTCAGTTTTCGCAGCTTCATTCAGAAAAAAAACGTATGATATTGGATCCGTAGAAGAAACAATACAATTGAAAATCAAACATTGCATTAAATTCTTCAAAAACACTGCCAGTGTTTACTCTTATTTTACCCCCTTGTTTGCCTCTGTATTTTGGCCAGTCTGCGCATTTTGGCTTGTACTTCTGTAATGGTGCTTTAAGAAACCTACCTGCAAAGCTGCTTGAAAAAGTGCACCGAGGCCGAAAGCCGCTTTAAACGCAAAGGGTGGTCAGACCAAATGTTGATTCGATTTAGTTAATAGATAAATCAAATCTATTTATGGCATTATTTTTGACAGCATCCTCGTTTTACGGCATTTTCACACAAGTGCCTCAAACTTTTTGCGGCACCGTAGCTTTGCAGGTAGCTTTCTCCTAGAGACGTTGCCTCAGCTCTTCTGGATTTAGAGCTTCTCAGTTTGTTCTGTTTCTTCACTCTGGATAACGACCAGATCAGAGCACTGGCTGTTGTCAGACTCCTTTTGCAAACCAAAATCTCATATGTTGTAATCCTTTTAGCTACCACTGTACGTCTAATTATACTGAGAGCGTCCAACAGTGTTTATATTGTGTATGAATATTTACATCGGTGTACTTTAATTTAAAGGTATTTCAAGTATACTGTCTTCAGAATAAATAAAATAAATATTTGAGTAAATAAAATGTGCTCGTTAACTCATGATGTATTGAATACATTTTCCATGTCCAGGCCTGAGGGTAAAGTTAACATCTGCATAAAATAATACTAGAAGTGCACTGGACAGTGGTGGGGTGAGAGCTAGAGGCGGAGGATTTTATGACGGCCCTCATACAGTCTCATCCCCTTTTGTTACTGTAACCTAAATACTTAAAATGTCTCAAGGAGAGCAGGCTGTCTCCTCGCCTTCGGTTCAAAAACTTGAGCTTGTGAAGTCCCATCAGCACTCTACCCCCAGCAGAACTCAGATTCATCCACTGTTCAAGCAGCCTGTCAGCCTCCAGCCATTACGATGCAATTTTAATGCAGTGCTGCGCTGCTAATGGCTCCAGTCGCAAAAGCAGTTAATTACGGTGTCTCTCTCTCTCTCTTTTGCTCTGTCTCTCTTCCAACTGTCAGGTGGTCCGAAGGGAGACTTAACCGTGAAAGATTTTTACATTTACAATGAAAAGACTAGGCATTAAATTCATGCTATTTGCTCCAGTTTTGCAGTGCAGGAGCTGTTCCTGTGGATGGAAAGTGAAGGTGAGGAGAGATAAAATGTTTTTGGCCAGGGTCAAACAAATTAATATTAAGCATAAAAGCTATTTATTAATAATTGCTGTGTGAAACGGGCTAATTCATATTTACGAAAAGTTCAGATAGAATTTCCACTAAAAATTTAATTTTTCCCAGGACCAAAAGACACACTAATATAGCTAATGTAATAATAATTAATGTGATAATCTCAGCATCTTAGCTTATTGCTTGGTAAAGCCGTGTGATTTTTGTAAAGAGCAATATTTTAATTAACTCTAATGCTGTTTTTTTTTATGAATATCCGTCTTATTTTAATCTCAATAACATGCCATGTGGAAGCCAGCAAGACAACTCTAAAGCCTTCACCCACCTGTCACATCCACAGGACACCATCACCCATTTGTGTGTGCGTGTGTGACTCCAGGAGTCCTAAATCACAACCACATTAATAAATAATGACATACCTTATGCTCCAAACCACAAGACAATAAAATAATCTGATCCTGGCTTCACTGTAGATTAAACATGAGCTTCAAGTTCACATGTGCAAACATGTGAGTCAGTGTTTTTATATCAGTAATCAGGAGCTGCTGATGTTGACCTTTCTTTGACCTCCAGTTTAGTTCTGTTTTTTTGTACACTAAACTTTGCCATCTACTGGTGAATGACTGGCATAAGAATGCTAATGTGTGTGTGTGTGTGTGTGTGTGTGTGTGTGTGTGTGTGTGTGTGTGTGTGTGTGTTTGTATACATACTAAACATATACTGTGTACAACATAAATGATAACGAGATTAAAAGGTGATAATTACAAAAATACATTTTTTCCACATTGAGATAGAATGATAGTTTTTTTTTTCCTCTGTTTCCAGCTGCGCTTGATGTTTTGATCTGGCGTTAATAAATATGAAGCAATAGCGCCCTCTGCTGTTTATTACACTATGGTGCATCTGCATCTTCAGGGGAAAAATGTATGTAATAGATGTCAGGGAGAGGTTGAAAAGAAAACAAGAGAACGTTGTACAGCCTCTTTGCAGATCTGAAGTAGTAATAATAAAGCAAGTAATAATAATAACAGGATTACAGTTTTTTTCACCTATTTTTTTACACATTAATCCAAGAACTGCACACACAAAATGCAAAATGCCTTAATATTAATGTAATTTGTTTTTCATTTTGTGTCACATAGAGAATTGTGTGTTGTGTTGAGCAAAAGTGTTTTATGAAATTAAAAAATGAGTCAAAGGCCAAGAATGAGTGTATGGTTTGGCAGATTTGGTATGCGTTTCTGGTATTTGGGTTTAAAGTTTCAGAAACGGTGTGACAAGTAAATGTTCTGTGTCTAAATATTTCTTTTTTCTTTTGAGAAGAAAAGAAAACAGAAGTAAAAATAAATAAATTAGCGTTGTCAAATGATTCAAGGTTAATCACGATTAATCTCATTCAAAATAAAAGTTTTGTTTACATATGTATGTGTACTGTGTAAATGTAACGGAAGCAGGAGGTGAGTAAAACGCTAACCATTTTCATTGTGCACAGAGACAACAGTGCTGACTTTACAGTGCTGTTGATTAGCATGCTGATGGGATGCAGGTGTGACTGATTATTACTCAGGGGAGAGTGATCGCCCGCACTCCTCTTCCTCTCGGCACCGGCCCGTCAGGATGAGCAGAGTGGGTCTAAGATGGCATCTCGGGAAAGCCATGACCGCTCTTCAGGACCATAAACCTCCCAATCCACCAAGTACTGACCACCACTCAAATCTCCTCTTCAGTGACCAACGGTTCTTCAGCTGGACCAGGCTTTGAGGAGTGACGCGTGAAATGTGGGGTGGGTTCTGTACTGAGGTGGGAGCTGGTGTTTGTAGGTGACTGAAGTAATCTGTTCTAGGATGGTGAAGGGGCCAACAAATATGGTGGACAAAGATGGTACCCCAAGGAGAGACTGACGGTCATACCTAGAAGGGTAAAAAAAGACATTCCAAACTCTAGATATGAACTGAAGTCCCCGATCTGATACAATATCTTCTGGGATTCCATAGAATCTAAACACCTGGTTAAACAACAGTTTGGCAGTTTCCATGGCATTTGGCAGACCTTTGAGAGGTAAGAGACAACAGAACTTGGAAAATCGTCCAACAATGACTAGAATGCAGGTCTTACCTTCTTATGGGGGCAGATCAGTGATAAAATCCTCTCCAAGATGTGACCATGAGCCAAAGAGGTGTGAGGAGAATGGATGATGGGGCTACACTTTGAAAGGGGTACAAACTGGAGTAGGAGCAGGCTCTGAAGTAACTAGGGCAGAAACCCGCTGAATGGGATTGACAAAGAGCTTCTCTGGAAAAACATTCGCTGGTTCTTCAGAACTTTCCTTACTGGAGTGGAGATAATAAGTGGAGTGGGCATAATAAACAGGGATGCTAACTGATTGTTTCTCCAGGGGACTTTCTATAGAGGTAGAGTTGATTGAAAGACTTTGAGGTATTGCCAACTGAAGTTCTGGAAAACAAGTTTGTCCCCACATTAAGACTTCCCCTGTCTTCCAAGAGAGGACAGGGTTGTGCTGTACCAACCATGGGCACCCTAGGATGACATCCGCGGTGGAACCCTCCAGAACTAGAAATTGAATTTCCTCTGTGTGAAACTGTCCGATTTGCAACTGCAACAGTCTAACACTGCTTTAAACATTCCTTATACTTAATGGTTTATACCAGACTGAACCTGGTAGATGGTTTCAGTGGCAGTGGTTTGTAGACACAGGGCTGCATCTTCATATACAATGGCTGAATGACACTTGGGAGGACATAGTGGGGCATATAAAAATTAAATGCCCACTCCTACCACAATATAAAGAAAGCCTACTCAGCCTAGTCTGCCGCACAGCTGGGGACAGATGTCCACTCTCAATCTGCATGGGATCTGGGGGTGGTTCCAGAGGGCTGGTGATCTCTGGAGGGGAGTAGCAGTGCTCACGGCACCTTGTGAACAGGAATGTATGTGAGAAGCACAACGGACGGAGCGTTGAATAAACTGTTCCAACCCACATGAATCATCATAATTAGGTAATTGTAGTTGAAGTCTGGGCTCTAAGCCTTGTCGGTGAGTCACCAGATTGCTTATACCGCTGGTGCGAGAGTATGAAATGTCAGTGAATATTGCTGAATATTTCTATACCTTGAGTCAGGTGATCCGCTCTACCGCTGAGACATCTCCATCCGTATGGCCAAACACCTCTTCAAAATGGGCGACAAAGATGATAACTGAGCATGCAGCGGGTCCAGCTTGAGTTCAAATCGTCTCCGCCCATTGCAGAGCTGCACCTAATAACAGTGATATGCCATAAGCAATTTTTGACTGCTCAGAAGGATATAATGCGGGGATCACGAGGGAGGTAGTATTTGATCGCTGTGACTGGGTGGTGGATGAGCCTGGCAGATCTGTGACAGTAAATGTACTATGTATGTATAAATACACACACATTCATGCATATATTTTTTAGAAAAATTATTTTATATATATTATATATGGTTATTTTTTATATTGACTATATGAATATAAAAATATAATATAAAAATTGTAAATACATGCAAATATTTTCAATATATATACTGTATGTGTGTATACATAATAAATATACACAGAACACACATATATGTTATGCAAACAAAACATTGGAATGTGATTAATCGCGATTTAATCCTTTGACAACACTTAAATAAATAAATACTGTTCTTGTAGTAGGAACTGCTGACTGGTTCCATCATCTACAGTATGTGAAAAATTCTTGAGTCATGAATAGTCCATTCTTACCCTGTCATTTCTGACCTTCAGCATCTCCACTGCCCACAGATCATCTGCTCCGCTACACAAACACTTGTGTGTTTCCACGAACCTCCAGATAAAATTATGCAGGTCACGTCTCAAGTACAAAATTTCAAAAAGAACTGAATTTACCTGGATTTTTAATCACAGAAATTCTTTATCATGACTTCAAGAAAGCGATTTATATGTGACATTCCTGACAATTTCACGTAAATGCAAAGGTTTCACATATACCTTTTCCATTAGCTATGCATATGCCTTGGAGAGACCTATGGAGAAAGCATATAAATTAAGCCTGCAGACATCTAAGAAGAGTCATAGACATGCCTTTGAAGTATTTTTCATGTACATTCGCCATATTTCTTTAGAGATCTCCGAGCTTCTGCTGGAAGTTAATGAGAGTCAGTTCCTGTGAAGTCATTCAAACTCATATCATATACAGAAAAGCAGCGCTGAGGAGCTGTGTATGCAGACTTTTGAAGGCAGTGAAGCACTACATCAGACAGCAGTGTTGAATGGCCGGTGTTTTAACAAAATAATATTTCATAAGACTGACAGACAGATACATGTAGACCTTCAGATTAGTGCCTGACATAGACTAAACCACATTACATGACATTGACAAGGTGTTTTATTAAAGGCATATGCTTGGAAATCGATTTATTTAATGTTTTAAAGTCTGCATTCATTATTTGTAGCATGCCAGCAACCCAATCGCAAGCGTTTTGTTACTTTCAATATAACAAAAAATTGTTTTTTTGAATTAAAAACAATAAAGGCAGTGGCTATTCACACCAAGTGCAAGTAGCAATGGATTCTATTTACACTCATTTGAAAATAGCAGCATTATTTAGCGATGCTACGTACACTAAGTGCAAATAGCATTTTCTGCTATTTATACTACTTATTACAAATGACAATTATCTGCACCTCAGTATTGAAGTACATCATAAAACAGAATGCAACTTATTGAGTTTAAATGTTAATATACAAATTATTAAATAGATGCTATGGTTAACACCACTACTGGGACAATAAAAGCCCTCCCTACACCTACACTAACCCTATCCAAAATCGAAAATAAATGCATTTCTGATGTGATTTGAAATTTAAAAAGGGAGAAACAAAACATCAGAAGGCGCATTGGAACCCAGGTCGATCGCGTCAAAATGAGACGATGTTTTGTGAGAGAAAAAAAACATTATAAAGCATTGAAACACAACGCTTGTTTATATGTGCGTACTGAACGAGTTCTTATTCTTGTGCTTTCCTGTATGCCAACAAAACATAATGGCTGTCCTAATGGTCTGTCAGACAGCCAGACTGATCAGTACGCTGAATTCAGAGTCCTCAGACTTGAAGCACACGGGAGGTGAGAACCTTCTTCAGTATTTCATTAACAGTATTCATGGATGAGCCACGGTATTTCAAGGGAACTTTGTGACAGGAGGTGAACGATTGCCCTGTCAGCCATGCGCAGCATTAATATTTGTCTTTGTGAAGTAGCACTGCAGTCTAAGTACTTCAGTCAGGGACATTTTCTTCTCTCTACGGGTGATGGTATATAAGATGGTATATAAGAATACGGTGGTGATGTATTGTAAAGGTGACTGAAAAACAAGTTCTGAGACTACAGGGGTTTATTAAAAATGTAAATAAAATCATTTTTTAATCATTTTTTAAATATCCGTGAAATAAAGACATCTTAAAATCACAAGAAATGATATTGTGCCATCTAACTGGCTAAGTCATTTATCATTTTATGACTGTTGTTCTACCTCGTGTCATGTTTTGGTATTTTTGTCAACCCTGTCTCTGACACAAGCATTACTAGATCCAATCATTTTATTAGAACTATGTGGAAATAGCATGTTAGTCTCTCTTTTCACTGGAATTGTTTAAAATCTTTTATATTTTTATATGTCATTCGGATGACAAGAATATCCTAATTTTGGAGGGCGAATACATTTTAGTCAAGAAAAATATATATTTAATATAAAATATAAGAGAGACATTAAAAACTAGGATTTATACAAAATGATAATACAGTTAAAGTTGCAATGGAAAAACCTAGAAGGTTGTATCAAATATAATTAAAAAAAATAAAATAAATAAATTTCCGACAGTAACAGGATTGACGTCATAGTCACATGAGAGGAAACACATTCTGCACCTATTAGTTTGCACAATACTGTACAGTTCTACAATTCTAAACTGAATTCTATTGTTTTGCACTAATTTAGCATCATTGTCTATTTATTTTACATCAGTTGATTGTAGATTTATCATATTGCATTTCTAAAAGATCTAATGTTTTAAGTGTATTGTAATTAGATCATTTGCTTGTCTGTTTCCCTTTGCCAAACTTCAAATACCGACTTGGTTCAGTTATTAGTTATCATTTATTGACAATGACTTATGGGAGGAAATGAGTTTTCCTGGGCCTGATCATTCTATCCTGGTCATGTACAAATTATTTTTGATGTAAATATTGATTTTAGTAATAAGTAATAAGTAATAAAATCATCAAAATGGAACATTACAGAGGAGTAAGAGAAACATGCTTGTGTTTTAAGTGTTCGAGAGATTAAGTAACCTCTTAGAAGTGATGTCACTTCAATTAGCATTATATTACAATAGTTTTTTGATGAGGGTAACATGGATGACTTGAGCTTATATCATTTTGCAAATTAAAAGAAAATCTGAAAAGGAAAATCATATGAGGCAACAGGCCAAAAATGTTACCCTTATCAGTATATATGCTGTTTAAATTATTATAAACAATATTTAATTGACTTTTTCATGTAGCCTAGTACTGATTGAAAGCATACATAGCATCATTATGTTTTTTTAATCGCAAATACATTTGTTATTAAATCCATGCTTTATTTGGAGCTTTTTCAGCATTACATAACTTACCAGTTGATCGTCTGCAGTGATTGGATGCCGTCTGAAAGAGATTTCAAGCTGATAAAAATGTGTCACAACTCTGGTCCATGAATTCATGTCTTGTGAAGAAAAAAGCTGTTTTTTTTTTCAGAAATAAGCAAAAAGTTACTGATGTGTAATCTACCTATGTGTAATATATTCAGGGGATGAAAATTAATATTGTTCATTGACCACTAGGGGGCAGTAAAACACCCTGTAAAATTTCAAATGTATTCATTCGATCGTGTACTGTAACGTTTAAAAAAATGATAAGACAGACACACAACCTAAATAAATCAAGAACGATATTACACTGACGTGAGCCACTATAACAGCTTAATATTCAAATGAACAAAAAATAACCCTTCAGTATCGGGACAAATTCTCACTATTAAATAGTTGCTTATTAGCAGGTCGGTAACACTTTGACTGTTCTCGGTATGCCTGCTTATAAAACACATATTCTGCACCCCTAATCCTATCAATACATAAACAACCTTACTAATAATAAACAAGTCATAGTTTGTTAATAGCTAAAACTGAACATTTATATAAAAAAATGAAAAATGTGACCAAAACAAAAAGACATGGTCTTAGGCCTTGAGATTAATCTAAGATACCATAATTCCATCTTCATATATATATATATATATATATATATATATATATATATATATATATATATATATATATATATATATATATATATATATATATAAATAGCTATGTGTTCTGCATTGAGCTGAGACTTGTTATACCACTTGCATATTGCTGATTTTAATTGCTTTCATTTTACTCAGTCGCTTTGGATAAAAGCATCCCCCAGACGACTAAACATAAATATTAAATATATTTAGCTTTAGTTCTAATAATGATAATATCAGAATTTTGGGGTGAACTATCCCTTTAAGTCATCCTGAAGTAAAATGACTGCACTGAGGGCAATGAGGGATGAATGAATCATTGATGAAGCTGCATCGTTGACCTAGAGTTCATCTCATCCTTAACTTCTTTCTGGCACTGGTCACAGAGAGATACATGAGGTCATGACCTCTGGAACAGCGCGGTCAGACGTTTGTCAGACCCAATAGTGAGGCTGCCCACCTCTTCCTGTCAGGTCTGATTTAGTTCTGCACCTGAATCACAGTGATAACTAATGGACCATTGAGCCATTGCCCAGAAGACCTGCTGCTGGCTCACAAGGTTTGTTGATGCACTATACTAAAGCACTAACACAAGCCAAAAGACATTCTTTTACAGTTTAATAACCAAAAATAGTCATAAATCAAACAATGCACCGTGAAATGTACTGCATAAGAAAAACAATTGCATGGACAGCAATTCATATTACAATAAAAAACCGCATGCCTCCCATCATCATACAGGTAGCAAGCTCTTGACAAGCGAGAGATGCATCCATGATCAAACTACAACATATACATAACAATATGCAACAATATGCATAACATTTAAGAGAGATTCCTCCTGAGATCACTCACATTTCACTGACACAGCTTCCAGCAATTATATAAAAGATGACAAATATATATAAAAATACACAGAACAGTAGTGAATTCAGTGATAATGTTGCACAATTAGATGTAATTCAGTCCCATAAATATATAATATTCCGATACTGTATGTTTGTGAGGGTGTGTAGCCAGATTACGATTCAAATCAAAGTTATTATTTCACAATGGAATTAAATGGGGTCATTTTTACAAATTGTTTACATTTTTCTATCATAAGATTCAATTTAACATTGTAAAGAGTATATATATATATGTGCTGCACTGTACATTTCATTTGTGATTTTTTTTTCTTTGATACTTTGAGTATCTTCTCATGATATACTGTACATTTCCAATATAGTATGGTACCCAAAGCAAATGAAGCAAATCTGCGGATTAGCCAATTTGAAAATGTATTCACCATTTTCAAAAAATGACAGAGGACAGGCTCTGCTTTAGCTAAATATAGTGAAGATGATAATGAAGATGTGGAAACCTTTCAATAACAGAACATAAGCGGATCATGACACTTGACACTTTAAATGTGCAATAATATATAAATAACACTAATCATTTGTTTTTTTCATGAAATATTATTGTTTGTCCCTCATAAACCAAACAATGCAATCCTTCCTCTGAAAATCTTTAATGTGCTATTTATGTTAATCCCATAAATCTCTTAGCTGCATGATGATGAAATATAAAATGAGCATGATGGCAAAAATAGACACTACAGCAATAACGGTTTTACAGTTTAAAAGAATAAAGGAATCTAGTGTGAATATTCTATTGTAAACAGTGCTCTCTTGTTCTATATTTTCTACTTTTAATAACTCTGATCTCATTGTTCCATCGTTTCTTTCCGCTTCTTTTCATATGCTAATCTGTGCACTTCTCTTTCTTCATTTAAAACACTGAAATGAATCTTGGGATTTACAAAACTAGATCAAAATACCAAAAGTGCTTTCTCTGACTTCTGAAGCTGCACTTTGTACTCGGCATGGGGTTTAAGTGTGTGCCACTGAAACACAAACGCACACACAAAACATGACACTTTTCTCTAGGACAAAGACACAAGTGGTGCACAAGATATACTGTATACACACGCGCGTACACACCCGACAAAAAAAGAAAAGGAGGAGAGAAAAAGGAAGAAAAAATGAAAAGGAACAAATACCCTGAGTGGAAATCAGATATAGTTGTGCAAAATGAACTGAAGAGATCCACAGAGCTGGTTTAAAACTCTTAAAATTCTCTACTAATCTGTACCTAACGGGAGAAAAAAATCTCGCCATCAAAGAAAACACTCCGGGTATACTGCAAAAAATGATTTACTTAAATCAATATTTTTGTGTGTTTGATCAAGATGAATGTGCTTGTTTTTGTTTTTTTTTTAAACCCATAAGCAAATAGTTTTCATTGTTCATTGAACATTTTTTTCTGAATTGGTGTGTAAAGTTATTGTCTCTCTAAAAAAACAAAACAAAAAAAAATTAGTTTATATGTTGACTTCAGCATGAAAAATTAGCATATCGCCCACCCACCAAATCTGATTTTGATTGAAAATCTTAATTCATTCTTTGACACTAGGGGCCACTTTTGAAGCGTTAAATGCTCAAAAACACTTTTAATTGAAAAAGTTGTCGAACGAATCATTTGGGAGTAATTTAGCAAATAAGATAAAAATAAATGCATATTATAAGAAAATTAAAGTGTTTTTTGACCTTTTGTGCACGGCAAAAAATATGAACGATGAGATGGCTTTGTGGTGTAATGCTATATTCAAACAAATCCGTTCTGATGAAGAAACAAACTCGTGTAGCTTACTCATCAGGCCTGGGGGTGAGCACATTTTCAGCACATTTTTATATATTAGAATGTTTAAAAATTGTATTTTTAATATTATTGTAACACAAAATAATAATAAATAATTACAAAATAATAAAAAATTGTTAAATGTCGTACAATAATGCTCCAAACCTCCAAACGATTTCTGTAAACCGAATGTTCATGATTCATGCTGATGAACTGATATTCATGTATAGTACATTTTTCCATGTATCCGCAGTTCATAAAAGAGAGATAGAATTTGTAACGCAAATCTAAATTGTGGTTAATTGGGTCTTTCTGCCTTTGTTCTGCTCCCCAGCTGAATTTATTTCCACTAAATGGACAGTGACCCAGAATCCAGCTGTTATCGTGAAGATGAATCACGGTGCAAAAATAGAAATACTATAAATAAAACATTGTGTAAGCCATGAGGAAAACCCCACAATAACCATTATTTACAATGATCTTCTTTAATCTTTCGCTAAAGCTTTCCTTTACGCAGCAGGGAACAGAATCTCAGTTTGTGTGGTTAACTTCCTCCACTGAGCACTGGGATGCATTTCTTAATTCAAAAAATAGAAAGAATGATTCAGAGTTCTGAATATGCATTAGACCTTGTTGTGATGTTCTTTCTCTGAGCTTGAAGCGAGTCGGGGAATAAGGGCACAGAATAATGAAGGATTGTGTTACTCCCTTGTAGGTATAATTACAATATTCCCATGCAATATTGCTGATATGCTCTGACTGTGTTTGGGCAGGTAAATAAAATATAAAGACACGCACGCTTAGGATGGGCTGTTAATGTCAAAATGAATTCCACTCTCAGCACGCAGCCCGATTTCAATCTCTTGTCTTTCTTCCCAATTTTGGTCCTTCCATCCGTAGCTTCTAACCACATTCCTCTCTCTTATCTTTTCTCCATTCTGTTTGCCTGTCTAATATAGACAAATTTGCTAGATTGTCGCAGAAGCTGCTCGCTGATCAGTACCAATTGATCAAATCTCTCTTTTTTTTTGTTTACAGTTCCCTTAAAAGAAAAAAATGCATGAAGATGAAAATCTCATCAAGAACCACTGTCACTTTACAGCTAAAACATTAATAATAATGCTTGATTTTAAATTAGACGGAAGGAAATACACACACGTGCACACTTTTCTGGTTCTCTCTTCAGCACTCTAGTTCTCCCTAGAGATACTTTACTGCACTACGGCTATTCTTAGACAACAGGCCATCTCTACAGAGAAATTTTGGCTGTGCACTTTATAGTTATAATAGACTTTGAATATTACACATCCACACACACACACACACACACACACACGTATATATATATGGTGTGAATGAAGAGTGAGAGTGAAACATGGAACATAGAGGAATATATAGATTGACAGACAAATGGATGGACATAGACATTAAATTGAATAAACCCTGTGCATCAGAGACACACAAGAGGAAGTCTTGCTCTTGATGTGCACAACTATAAAATAAACTGCTGTAATAGATAAATACATACTAGAAGGCATAAAGGAAGACCTCAATTGAGTTTTCAGCTGTATGTCAGCGATTTTCTCTGCTCTGGTCAGCAGATGCTCAGATCTGTCTGGAGACACTACAGCCAGAGCACTGGAGGCTTGCACTGTAAGACGGTCACCATGGAGATGATTGACAGCAGGAGGCATTTCAAAGCTTCACTGCAACCACACAAGCCCCGGCTCGACCTAAACACAACGGCGCCACCTAGAAAAAAAAAAAACACAAATCCCAATTAGAAAGAACGGATACGGCGTCGGCGGCAGTGCATTTATGGTATTGATGCTCTCGATGATCAATCAATTTTCCCTCCGTCAACACACACGCTGCTTTATTGCTCTTTCTGCCGCTCGCGTACACAAACATACATCGTTACCCACACACATCCCGAGGCTTGTTTTTTTTTTTACAAACGAAACAATATGAACTATCAGCATGTGGGCGAAGGAAACGTCGCCTAAAAACATAACGAGAAATGAAGCCCTTGAGAAATCAGCCGGTTGCCATAGCGAGGTAATAACAGACGCCGTGATGCAGAGAAGAGCTGTGCCTCTGTCAAAATGATGGAGGCCCTGCATTTACATAATGAACAAACAGCACCGTAAACAAGCGGCACCATGAGGAACGAGGCGGAATCATACCGTAACGAAAAAAACAGAGCTGTTATTTGCACATGCGACCCCAAGGGAAGAAAATCAGGCGAGAACTGTACGTGTTTACCTGTGTCCACTCATTGGTTTGGGGGTCGTAAGCTTCCACAGTGTTTAGATACACCTGACCATCATAACCACCGATGGCATAAAGACGGTCCCCCAGAAGACACACCCCCACAGCGTCTCTGCTGAGGCTCATTGGAGCTACTGCTGTCCACATGTCCGTCTTTGGGTCATACCTGAAAGAAGACGGAAAGTCAGTCACGCTGATTTACAAATATGTATTACATTTACATTCCACTAGACCCTCGCAAGTGTCATATAAATGGGCTTTTCTGACAACAAGCGCAAATAAAAATGACACATGAATCCATTGTTATTCATAAATCATAGATTTAAATACCCTAACAAATCACTCATGGGTGTGGAGACATCTTCAAATTGGGTCGTTTGGCTTCACGCAGATGGCGTTCCAGATGTGGTGTCATTTTCACCACACACCCAATAAAGTTGTATCAAAAGTTACCGTATAGTGCTAGTCAAGAGCATGAAAAATGTGATGTGTTATCAAAACAAAATCAACGTATTTTTACTGTGTCATTTATGAATAGACTGAAACAATTATCACTTTATGCTAAACATAAAATAGTAATACACAAAATGCTAGTTTTAAAATTAGCCACAGCAGACTGTTTAATTCTATAAATGTCACAAATTATTAATTATTTGCACCAAAGAAGTGTCATTTTATTTTTTTCAAATTAATTACATTAAATTAAATTAAATTTAGTTAGTTAAATGCTGATAAATATTGTTCATACACTACCAAAAGTTTGGTTTTAGATTTATTTATTTATTTTTTTAAATTTACAATACATTTTTTATTGAGCAAAAATACATTAAATTGATTAAAAAAAAAAGTGACATTAAAAATCTTAACATCAGTACAAAATTTCTCTTCTTTCCAGTCCAACATACTTTGGAATAGAAAGAAGATCATTCTTTGAAAAATAAAGGATAGTAATGGATGCTGAAAATTCAGCTTTGCGATTTTACTATAATTCAATTCTTACTGTATCTTTAATCAGTCATGGTTCCAAAATAATTACAAAATCTGTAATTACTAAAACTGTGCAGTTAAACACACATGTTAGACATTCAGGTAGGAAATGTGCATCTTTGTCTCTGTTCTGTCAGAAGTGAAAGACCTGCCAAGCAAACGTTGACTGGCAGTGACTGAGAGCAGTCTAAGTGCAGGATATGTTCAGCAGACAGACAGCTCTTTTAAACAAAGATCCAAGAGACAGACAGAGAGACAGACAGACAAGAGAAGATGATGAGCATGAGTCAGTCACACTAAAATCCAAATACATTTCAAAACATGACCAAGTGGAAATCACACTCAGAGGCCTAGTAACCACCTGGAAAAAACGATCCCAGTTGGCTGAGGTTAACTAAATGCACTTACAACACCAAGCAGCTCATAAAATCAAAATGTCGTGGAGCAAACTGTTCCTTTGCTCAGAGAAAAGCTTTTATCTCTTCATTCATTTAGAAACTCGCTAAGATAAAAAAAGTCTTTCTTCACAATGTCATGCATAAAACAAAAGTGGGATTTTACCTATGCTTCTGTTCAAATGGAATCTCAAAATTTTTCATTAAAACAAGCTCCATCGTCGTGTGGTGCTCAGATGGTGTGATGAAGGAATAATTGGCACTTCCCACACGAGCGTCGCTCACCACGAAGCCTCTGCTGCCCAAATTCAATAGACTCAAACACGTAACACGCTGGCACATTTCAGAAGTGCAACTTAAACAACATGGTCAATTACTAAAATGTGTCAAATACTAGTCTGGTGGAAATCTGGCTCACTCTGCTCTATTAGAAACACTGCAATAAAGCAAACTTCAAGCATTATTTTCCCCAATTACGGATTTTTAAAAGTGACTTTTCGTGCAGCGTGTAACACAGCTCCATGCAGTGTGTAAAGCATCCTTCAAAGTCATCCTTTAAATCTGAAATTGCACTGTGTGTAAAGTTGTCTCTCGAAAGAAAGAGTTGACTCTGAGTTATTGAAACAAGTCATTTTTAAAACATTTTCATGTTGATGTCAAAAAGAAACATTAGCATATTGTCCGCCCACTTCTTGGGTAATTTTTTGCCACTAAGTGCCGTTTTTGGAGCATTAAAATCTCACAAACATAGGTTTAAATGAAATCGACAGCGTTTTTTGACCTTGCATGCATGCCAACCCTGTTGTTTAGGACTCCCAAAATATTTCATATTCTGCCGTTTTTAAAATCATAAATTCAACATGTAACAAGTAATAATAAATCCAAATTTCCTCCACCTTCCCACAAGACTGCAAGTTAAGTATGTTTTTTGTCAGTGTGTATTTTGATCAGTGGAACGTAGCTGTGCCAAAAATGGGTGGTTTTATGACACACGCTCAATAAATGACAGACAAAAAAAAAAAGAATCTACAGAGACCATATGGCACTAAATGTCAGAAAACTAGTGTACATCCACTGACTCACTCTCAGCTGTGAAACAATAAGGGGAAGAACCTCACACCCTTCATTAACCTGCACTGCAAGTCTGTACAGCCTTCACTGAGTCAGTTTCTCTTAAAAGACTCATCTGTACCACTTTGATACAAACACAATTGTTCTTGGATTCCAGTACTGTCTTCTTGATGTTCTCCTTGGGCTTTCAGACCTAACCATAGCATATGACTACATTTATTGACGTATACTGGCATTTCCTATTTACACAAGCTTAGAACATTTGTGTCTTTCTGGTAAATCATGTATATTGCGGTAAATCAGCAGCAGACTTTCTGGTGGGTTGTGACCCAAAAATAGGTCTCAAGTCTGTGACTTACAAAGAAATTGTGCGCAGAATAGATTTTAAGAATTTTAAGTTGTCCTTGCTAAAAGTATTTTACTATTATAATAACAATAAACAATGTATCCAAGTGACCCTAAGCCAAATATAACCATATAACCAAGTACATGTAGTTTAATATTATTACTCAGTACTTAAATGTATAATTACACTATAACAAGGACACCTTAAAATAAAGTGCAACCAAAAATAATATAATATTAAAAATACTTACAATACAATTACTGTAAAAGTAACTAAAATATTACAGTTGATAGCCTAGATCCTTTTTTAAAAGAGCAAGCTTTTATTTTGGCAAAAAAACTACAGGAAGCCATTTAAAGCTTCTACTTTGTTCACAACAATAAGGCTTGTGCCCTTAAAAGTTGATCACGTTCTTCTACTTTTTGATTTCTGTCCTCTTACCTTTCGACACAGTCTGACAGTCGAGATGCTAAGCTTGAAGCTGGGGCATCATGGCCACCGATAGCATACAGGAAACCATTCCACGTCGCTACACCAACACCACCTCTGCGTTTAGACATGGGAGCACAGCTGCTCCATTTGTTGGTGTGAGGATCAAAACACTCCACTGATTTCAGACATGAACTTCCATCACGACCGCCCACAGCATACAGCCTTAAAAAAAAGAGACAGAAAGGGAGAACAGTATAGATTAAACAGACAAACAGCATTTTAACACGGCAGATGTGTAGTGTGATTAGTTAGAAGAACAGATTTATGCTGTCAATGCTTACTTGCTGTTTAACACTGCAACTCCCACAGTGCTTCGAGGTGTTGCCATGGAAGCAACAAAACTCCACTGGCGAGCTTGAGGGTCCCAGCGCTCCACCGTGCTCAGATAACTCCAACCGTCATGACCTCCCACTGCATACATGGGGCCTTCTAACACTGCAACGCCTACAAACATACACACAAATGATCAGAGATCACACAAAAGCCTTCGTGTGTCTTTTGAAGATTCTATAAGTATAATATGCTTAAAAAAAATTGTGTGGGGCTTTATGGTTTCTGTGATGTGGAAACATGGATGGAAGAGTAAAATCCAGTCATAGAATATAGTGTGGAATGTTATTAAATCAATAAATAGACAAGTGTATTTAAAAAAAACCAAAAAATATGTTTTTGTGCGAATGCATAAAAGTTTTATCAAATACACACATAAAACAAAAGTCTTCATTACAGCTTGTCAAAATAAAAGTCTGCTTTAACTTGAAGAAATGATGACAGAAATATCAGAAATAGAATGTTTGACATATTTATATAAAATTAACAGGATCCAGAATCCAAAATTACAACAAACAAAAACAGAATTAAGGGCTCCAAATAAAGAGTTTTGTTGTAAAATCAGATAAAAATCATGTTTTTATTGTGTTTTATCTTGTTAGTTGTTTTTTTAGTTATTTTTGAACCTAATCAAAATAACCCAACTGCAGTTTGGTTGAGATTTATTGTAATGCAAAGTTGAAAAAACATGATTTGAAAATTGTTAATTTCATCAAATTTTAATCAAATGAACTCTTCAAATATTGTGTGAAGCAATTAATGAGAATTATTATGAATAGTTAAATGAGAATGTTCTAATGTTATTCCTCACCCAGGCCGTGTCTGTGCGTGGACATGGGGGGCATGACGCTCCAGCTCTTGCTGCGGGGGTTGTAACACTCCACTGTGTTGAGAGTTTTGAGGCCATCTCGACCCCCAACCACATACAGGCGGTCATCAAGAACCGCCACGCCAAACTGCAGCCTTCTCCCGCTCATTACAGCCACCTGCCGCCATGTGTCCCTCCGTAAACAGTACTGCTCAATGCTAGTGGCCCCTTTAAAAACAATTACAATCAGATTTGAAAAACGACTACTGTATACATAAGTGAGGTTCACCTGTAAGCCACACCATCACAGATGTACACAAATGCATTAATGCTATAAATGAAAAAAAAAAAAAAAAAAAAAAAAAAGGCAAAATACATTGCAAGATCATACAAATCTGCAAAGATAAAAATACATTCATGAACAAAAATAATCCACTATATGAAAAAAAAAAATATTAATATAAAAAATCTCAAGGCTGTTTAGGCATTCTGGGTACATATAAAGAGACGCATTCAAAAGCCAAACCTGTTTTTAAGATAACTATCATCTAACAAATAACAGGAAGCATAAAGCCCTATGGGCCAAACTGTGGAAGGTAACAGAAATCTCTGTGATTTCTTCTAGTATTTCAGTTAATTGCTGAGCAAGAATGGGTAAGATTAGGGAAGCTACAGAAATTCTTCAAAATACCTTGTATATCTATACAATATAAATATAAATATATCATAAACATATAAATGTATTACCATACATAAAATATTTATATATCAAAGTTTATATTGTATAATTATGTACTCTGCAGTTTCATAGCCTGCAAAGTTACAGTTGATTTTTAAATACTTTTAATACTTTTAAATACTTTTACTTCCGATTCAAGTCTGTAATGCTGCAATTAATCTCAGCAAGGTGGTTTGGTTCATGCCTTGGAACTCAATAAGAAATATTATAAAGTCACGAACACGAATGAAACGAATTGGTCTGTCACCATGGCTCTCTGTACACCAGTCAATATAAACTGTGAATCACATGAATCATCTATATATTTCACCATTAACACAACACCGCTCTGAATTCAGTCAATACCATTCACTTTCAGCCTCACTGAACATACAGTAATGCATAATTCAGGCCTTCCTACTCCGTACCGCCGCTCTCTATACGCAGAGTACGCAGACTGCGCATGGCACCAGTTCTCAGGGGAGCACTATCCCAGTTGCTCAAAACAAAAACTAAAAAAATCCATTCTATATAGAAACTAAGATATACGTAAATAAAAAAACGATATATAACCTATATAATTACAAACAATGCATTTCATTATGAACACAGTAGGCTTGATGTGTGTGAATGATTAATAATAATAATGGACACCTAGAAAAATTAAAAAAGCCGGAGGTGAAGTCCGTGAATCAGTTTCAAGTTCATAATAATCCTGAAAAAGTTTTTTGACTGTTGACTTTAGTAATGTGTTTTAATGTCAATAATAATTTCACCAACAACAACACCACATCTGACTTAATATTCTAGTTTGCATAACTTAAAATGTATTATATAAAAAAACACAAGGCAATAATGATTGGTTAATAATAATAATAATAATAATAATAATAATAATAATAATAATATAGTTGTAACTGAACTGAATAACCCCAGTACCTGAATAACCCTTAAAATACATAAAGATACACAACTGACATTATTACATATGCCTGATAATTGCTGTCACACTTTCAGAATGATCAGATCTTTGTTTAGTAGGCTAATAACCATTTAATAAAAATATACCCTTTTTTACAATAAAAATGCCAAAGCCTCTTTAATTTGTTCAACAAAAGATTTCTTCACAAGCTTTACCAAAATTAACCACGGTTTTATCATAGTAAATCTGCTCAATTTTATTTTGCGTGATTTCTGAATGCTTGAGACCACAAAATCAAATCGGACAACTGTATTGATAAAATCATATACCCATAGGTAACTGGTGCTACAATTGTAATTTACAAATAATACACTCACGGTTACCTTGTTACCAACCCACATACTTTTAAAGCGCAAAAGCTAAGAAATACAGAACTTTAGAAGCAACAAAAAAGGATATGAAAGGAATACCTTTTGTGGCATCCATGCCACCCACGGCAAAAAGTGCCCCTACAGTGGCCTTGCGTGGACGTGTCCTTGGGCTCTGGAGAAGCGGCCTTCTCTCTGGCAGCAAATGATACTTCATGGCCTCCATCACCAGCCGCTGACACTCCACACTGTCCCTCAGCAATGGATTCGCCTCCATATCAGCTAAAAACTGCATTAAGAACAGGCAATAACCATATGAGCCAACAGCACCAAAAATTACACATTATGAAATCAATATGTTTAACGGAGGGAATATTTCCCTGCTAGTCTGTTTGCTTACAATTATTTATACTTATGCATTATGCATGTAGAATAATGTTTTTCTGTACACTGTGTGTTGATTCGATCAGTACTGAAATTGTTATAGATTATTTTCATTATCAATGATTATTAATTTTATTGACTGGTTGAAATACTAAATGAAACTGCGAAATTAATGACCGCCCAAAAAAAACTGCCAAAAAAAACTGGCAAAACAAACCCATGCCCCAAACTCACAAAAGCTTCCCCATACAAATGATGCAAATGTACTTTTTAAAACTTGGTTTACTTATTTTTTCTGTCAGCAGGATAAACTGTTATAGAATACACTTCCGCTCACTTCAGGGCACCTTCATGTTTACCATAAATGCACTGCAGTTCTACTGCTTTTCTAAAATCTGAAATCACCTCAGTCATGGTGTCATAAAGACCAAAGAGCTGCTTGCCAACTTCAAGAAGATTAGCTTTAAGATTAGCTAAAAGCTTTGAACCTTTCAAACAGGAAGGGTATTTGTAAGAGAGGTGACTTAGACTCTAGCCAAAACACTGACAGGTCGCAGAATCATTTGTCTGAAATGAACAAACCAGTCCAGTCATTAACAATCTCATCATGGATTTGACATCTGCAAGGGAGAGGCAAGGAGAAAACTGGAAAACTGCCATTGTTCAGGATATTGTCAGAATCCACATGACCAAACTAGAATATTCTGGAAGAAATTTCAGTCTAATGAAGTTTTCTTTTGAGGTCTGTTTGGCAGAAACCAAATAAAGCTCTACACACAGTATACCTGCCAGCAAGCGAGGTGGTGGTGGGAACATCGTACACTAGTGTTGCCCTCAGCAGGGGGAACTGACAAGGTTTGGCATTAAGAACAATACAAAAAGAGCTAAGTAGATGCACATTATTGAGGCCATTTTGCAGCCAGTTTATGGAGGAGACTAATTTTCCATCAGGACAATGGTCCAAAGCACACAACAAAAGCTATGAAAAAAAAATCAGGCTTAAATCCATTTTAACATCTGTGGTATGACCTAAAAACCGAAGTTCAGGAACTAGGAACATTTGCTAAATTATAGACAGGCAAAGAAAAGACTAAAAAGAGCTAAAATATACTTAAGAAAAATGTAGGTAAATGCAGGTATTTTATGTTGATGAGTGGATAAAAAAATGTATGCTTTCAGATAACCATTCTACATTTACACTAACAATTAGGGTTTGACCAATTATCAGTGCCGATATTAATCACTTTTAGGATTATTGGTATCGGTCCTTTTATTTCAAAGCATTTAAAGAAAGTTTTAGTGAGAGGCCTGGTTAGTCAATTTTTTTTTTATTAATTTCCATGTTTACATCAGAAATATTGGTTTAAAATACCTGTTATCGGTCTACTCAATCTGTAATAATCGGTATCTGCAATGAAAAACACATATCATTAACCCCTACTAACAGTCCTAAATTTGTAATTGATACGTAGGTTCCTTTCCTTGACCAATAAACAAATAACACTAAATATTATTACAATGTGCAATGACTTAAAATGTAATTATCCCAGAAGCAAAGTTGAAATACTCCAGCCTACAGTGTCACACAATTTTACAGAAATCATCTTTATATGCTGATTTGGCACTCAACAAACATTTCTTATTATTATCAGTGTTGTCCTGCTTGATGTTTTTGCGGAAAGCATGATAAATTAATAAGCACATTCCACACAATTCATGATTATTCCCTAACCTTCAGATTTCTGAAGAAGGAAAGAACTCGAGGGGGGGGAACACTCTTCGTGTTTTTGTAAATGTACATTCTTTCGAGCTTACTGCTGGGCACACACAACCTGAAAACAAATCGCATTTTTCAGATTTCCAATAACATAATTTCTGACAGGAAATCTTTAATGGTACAGCTGCAAAGAGCTACATAGTAAACTGGGTTCCAAACCAAACCCTTGCCCTCATCCACCTAAAGACACACTTTGATAACCTGACAGCAGTGAATCCTTCCCGGCTCCTCAGACCTTGAGGAGAGGACTCGGGGGACGCAATGAAGAGAGGAAACAAGCTTCTGATGAAACTTCTGACAAAAGGTCCTACCTACATTCCTTTTTTTAAAGGAGGGAATCCCAGCGAGAGACAGAGCTAGTGTCCCTCTGGGCCTCTAACAGAATGCAGAGACTCATATATAGGTTACTACTCCTGAGCAAACAAGCCTTTAAGAAGCTAAAACAGCCACACACACACACAACCTGTTTCCTGCTACAACTTCGATGAAACTCTAAATCATTACCACCTCATACATAAACATCACACGGGACCTTCTTTATTCTATCTCTCTTCTTGTCTCTCTTTTTCCCATAATCCTCTTCAAATGACACCTCTTGTGGCCCTGTTAACGAGTCCTCGTTCGTCACATTCATCCTCTCATCTACCCTGTTTATATCCTCTCTCGGCTGGCTAGTAAATTGAGTAGGTTTTAATTAGAGGGGTATCTTGGATAGCCACAGTAATAACGGGATAATGTATTCTGCTGCAGTGCTATAGCCCCATTGAGACACTCTGTAAGATCTCACGCAGACATACCCAGAGTCCAAAATTAGTTTCTCGTCACACCTGCCAATGGCGAGTAAAAATTGAGTGCTTTTCACAATACAAGTGACTTTAAAGCAGCTTTACAAGAACTCAAAGTAATGCAGCGCCAGATTTACTAAAAGCGTGTGCCAGCTTCAACCCTCTTCTGCCTGCTAAAAAAACTACTGTCGGGATTTACTATAGACGAACAGTGAAAAATTTGCAATGAATCTGCTTGGACGTTTATTGGACCTCACTTTATTGCATATTTGCAATTTTAGGAGTGTCCCTTAGATGTAAAATGTGAGGAGAGAATTTAAATGAATCAACAACATGATTCACTAAGTTTTGCGGTACTCAGTTTACTGGTACTTGTGCGTTATTGAACACATTTTGTGCTTGACATGGCAGCGATTGCTGCTGCCAGAAAAAGGCACTGCAGAGAACAGAGAAGGGAGAGAATTCTTTCCACTTGTATTAATTTATTTGGAATGTCAAAGGAATACATTATCCGAACATACTGACCCTACAATGATTTGAGTTATTCTTGGTTGAACGCATTATTCATTATGGAAATACCACATATGTGGCACCACAAAAAGTTCTGGAGAAAAAAATCATTAGAAGACAAATTAAGTTGACAGTTTGTACGTTTTTATTTCAATCAAGCAAAGGTTAGAACGGGGTACTACTCAAATTCATAGGCCAATGGAGTCACATTTGTGTCAAATAAAATTTAGCACATTTTTTTTTTGTTTTATTGATTAAGAAATGCAGTTGTTTTGCTTGTCCATTTTAAATAAATACTTAACACGAAAATAAAAAATGTAAAAATCTGAAATCTGATAATTTAACAGATTTTTTTGCTACATTAATGGTTTATTTAAATTTTATTTTATTTATTTATTTTTAAAAATAAATTACATGCATAGTTAGAATATTAAATAAACTCAGGATGTTAATTCAGGGCATTCAAGGCATATAAAATAAAATGATATATAAATATTAAACATAAAATTAAAATAAAGGAAAATGAGAATTGTTGCTAAGGCAATTAACTGAAATATGTTTATGCTGAGGTACTAATTATTTATAAAATGGAAATAAAAATTAAGGCATACAGAAACAAAAGCATACAGAAAGTTTCAAACGATGATGACAAAAATGACAAACTTAATAATACAAATTAAAATGAAAACTAAAAAAATAAGAGCTAACTCAAAACATTAATAAAAACTACAATAGCATATAAACAGTACTAAAATAACATGATCACAAACTACCTTGCAAGTGCAAATGCCTGCAGATGACCACTCAACACGTTCAGCACATCCTGATAAATCATAAAACAATATTGTTTTTTTTGTTTTTTTCCCAGCATTTCTTTTATACAGCCATGCCTGTGATATGAATCAGTATGAATATCAGTGTGCACATCATCATTCAGCACCATCTTACTGAATCCATAATCGCATCCATCACTGTGCTCAGAAAACAGTTTCTAGTTAGAGCTCGAATATTCCGCCCATACAACACCACCTCCACCTTCCCCAGTCTCTGCTTTCACCTCCCTCCCACTCCTCATCCATCAACCCCATACTCCTTTATCTACACTCCTCCCTCTCTCCACCTCCTCTCTGTGCTAAAAACAAAAGCTAATCATTTCCACCTCTTTCATAAAAGTGCCCACATCACAACCAGTGAACGAGTGCATCTGTCACGAACCAAAAATCGATCATCTCCCCCGAACGTGAATACAGAGTAAACGCGTTGAAGAGAAATGAATGCTCCGGAGTTAGGATGGCTGGACGGTGGCTTAAAGGTTTTTGCTTCGCTGGAAAGCACAGAACAACCTGCGATTTACATTTAGATGGAACTGAACAAACTCTGCTCAGCCAGCCACGAGTGGGAGAACGCCTGGAAATTTTTTTTTCACCTTTGAAAAAGGGGGGGAAGAGGAAAATAGAAAGGTAGAAAGAGAGAAAAAGCAATAAGAGGGAGTTCAGTGGAATTCATAATGCATTTAAAATGAAAAAAAGGACAAAGCTTTGAGCTCCGACGGGAAAGAAGCTCAATTAAACTGCATATCCATGCGAATATCATGTCCGACACCGACAGACTGAGCGCATGACAATAATATAAAACACTGCAGTATGGCTGGACAATCGTATTAATAAGACATCTGCAGCTATTGCAAAGCCTGTGGCATCAAAATGCGTGTTTTCTTATGACAACTAGTCGTAACGATAAAAAAAAAAAAGTTCTAATCCACAGATGTGTGCTTCATGTTTTACTTCTGATCTCCATGGCACACAAAAATTAATGGTGAACAAGACATCTGGCACACGAAACAAAATTTAGAACCAAAAACACTGGCTGAGTTTTTGGAATTTCTTTAGTTACAGCTACATAAAAAAAACTAATTAATTCATGAAGTCATGAGTTTTCAACTTCTTTTGAATATGTAGCCTACATAAAAATTTGCAACTGCTCAAAAAAAAAAACACAACAGCAAAAAAGTTCAATGTTATAAGACAATATCAACACTATAAACATTATACTATAAACACTATAAACAATAAACATTAAAACACTACAAAAATGTAAAAACATAAGTAAAAATGTTAATCACTTAAAAATGATGACTTTTACAAAAGAAGGTAATTTTCTTTGCTCATTACTATGAAAAATTGTAAAAAGGACATGCACTTTAAAAGTAAAATAATGTTGAATGTACAGATTTTCTAGGTAAAACACAAATTTCTAGAATTCTCATTTACATTTGATGTGTTTTTAATTACTTTTGGAATGTTTATTACATTTTATGTTGGTAACTGAATTTTCAATGCAATATTTTGTCGTGTTTTACCATGACGATGATGTTTTTACAGTGAAAGGAAATGATTAATCCAATGTAACATTACAAATAACCGTTTTTAAAAAATTCAGACAAACATTTATTTATGTACTTTATGTATTTTTAACACGTAGAAAAAAATGTTTCAGTGGAGTGTGTGTACGTGTGTAAGAAGGGAAGAATGTGATAAGGGAAAGAGACACAACAACAACATCCTTATCACACTCTCCAGGCTCCAAATGCATCCCATCATTGAGTACACATCCTCACTGCCCAGCAGAACAGCACTGACCTTCACACACACATAAAGACCACAGATACTAGAAGAGCTAAATGCTCTAGACGAGCTTGCTCTACGGAAGCTCGTTTTTATGAATTGTAACACACAGAACGTGTCAGTTAAAAAGAAAGGACCAAAAGCTATTTGGTTACCCACATTTAGTCTTTAGTGTCACATGATCCTTCTGAAATTATTCTAATATGCTCATTTAGTGGAAACTGATCTAAAGATCAAACAAAAAGCATATATTTAAATGTCCTGTAACATTAGAGTCGTCTGTACGGTCACATTTGATCCATTTAAAGCATCCCTGCTATATAATAAGTGAACATTTATTTTATTTCTTTGTGTATTTATGACCACACTTTGTGCTCGCATTAACAAAGTTCAGTTTTTCATTAATGACAGCAAATGTCCAAAAAGCAAAAATGGTTCTTATGCTCTTCAAAACTTAATATTAATATCTTAGGCGAAAGAAAACGTTCCTGGTGAAGTTACAAATACAGTCCGACTTGCTTAAAAAAAAAAAAAAAAAAAAAAAAAAGCTCAAAGGCTGTTTAGCATTCTGTGGCAAAACTTCAAGAAGCATAGAAGCATTAATTACTGTGACTGACTGACTTACCGACAGATCTTTCAATTAACTGATTAGCTGATACATGAATTAATGCAGATTAATGATTTTCTGATATGTATTTATGGTACACCGTTCAAGCTGTCTGAACAAGTAACAGCACAGCAGAATAAAAGACAGGTTGACTGATGGACAGATGGAGGTACGGTTGACTGACCTGTGGTTTAAGCAGGGGCAGACGGATGTGAGCGAGAAGAGAAGGAAGCTGTGATTGACGGGAGGGAGCATCATGGCGGACCCAGCTAAGCAGGGCTGTTACCACGGTTTCCTCTTCTGGAACGTTCATGTCATCAGAAGCTAAAAGCTTCTCCACCTCACAAGCAGGCAAGAGCAGAAACTCCTGATGCCTCATGACCTCCATGAAGTGCTCCTACGGTGAGAGAGAGAGAGATTATCTGGATCGGTTGATGGAATCGAGGATGTGGTTGTCAAAGCATAGACTATCAGAGTGTGTGTCTGTGTGACTAATGGTCTTTCAGCATAGCAACATACAAAACACACAGTGAGTGTGCACTCGTAAGTCGATGTGACAGACGGCATCTGCCAAGAAAAGAAATGAAGATGCAGGTTTAAATGGTGGATCAGCGGCGTGTGACGTTTAGATCAGGTTTGCGCTTGTAACTGTTTAGCCACAGCGACACAATTTACGGCAGCGCTGTCTTGTACAATAACACAATTATCATAATACTGGAAATTCTTCAATGACGCTGTGGAAAAAGCATATTATTAGGGCAGGATAAAGGCTACGTAATGTGTACTAATTATGATTAAATACAAGTAACAGTTTCTATAATAAATATCAAATACACAAACATACTATAGTTTAAAAGTTTGAGGTCAGCACCACATCTGTTTTCATAAAAATAAATCAGCATATTAGAATGACTTCTAAAGAATCATATGACAATTCAGACTGCAGCAAAGGAAATAATTGCATTTTTAGACTCCTTTCAAAATTCAGAAACATAAAAATCCTTGCCAATCTCAAACTTGAAAACACACACACACATCCATACACACATATCGCATTCATAATCATATCACATTTAATCTATTTGTAATATTTTAATTGATTTTAGCAACTTAATAGAAGAAAATAATTATCCCACATAGATGTACCACAGCTTTATTTTAACTGGTTATTTTGGTTTAGGACCAGTATTTGTTTGCTGATATTACTATTTATTTTTCTATATTAACTATGCATGATTATGCTGTCATTTACATTTAGAATTTGTATTATGCATCGTTTTTCCCTGCTTTCTCTGCAGATTTGCTATCCAACATGTCCACATATATCGGAAAGAGAAAGAGAGTAAGGATACAAAGTGGACAATGGAACTGGACATCATTGCATTGTAGGGGGAAGGGATGGATGAAATAAAAACAAGGGAAAGCCAGATAGGAAACAGAGGCACCGATGGAAAATGGAATACAAGTTTTCAGTGCAGTCTCCATGACAACCCCCCTGTTGTGAACTGTGGGCGGGCTATTATGGGTTATATTTTCTTGAATGAGTTTCCCTCAGGAGCAGTGGAACATCAAACGCTGAGCGGAAAATTTGCGAAGAGGAACAGTAGCATGTCCAATTAAACACACTCGCCTCGTTCAGGGAACTTTTTCAGCACCAGTGCTTCAACGGCAGTTAAAACGGGCTCAATTGCCCACTCGTAAACCCACAGACACAGGCACAGACAGCCAGATGGACGCAGATGCCTATATATGAATACAAACACACACACTCACTGAGGTAGCCGCCCACACTGAAGGACGAACAAAAAAAAAGTAGTGTCTGTAAGTTTAGGCAATAATGTCCTCTAATTCACTTCCAAGTTTTTGACACGGTGAACTGCGTATGATAAATCCCTTAGTGTGCGCTTGGTTGGGAGGAGGACAAACAAAGAAGCATGAAAGAAAAGTGATAAAAGAAGAAAAATGAGGCAGAGAGAGGGGCGCTCGCTGAAGATAAAAAAACAAAGAGGTTTAGTATTCACTTTCCTGGAGTAGCCAGCTTATCTTTTGTTCCAATTAAGTCGGTTTGTAACTATTCTGAATGCGTACGTTTGCTCACCATGGTGTAATTGTGTGCCACCTTATGGAGGTCCAGGCAACCCTGAGCATCAGCAAAAGATCGAATGCCCAGACAGTTGGAGGGATGGAGTTGTTTCATTAGATAACTGCAGCAGGCCTGAACCACCGCAGACAGCTGCAGAAGACAGGCAGCCGACAACAAACTCTCTATTGTGTCCTCTCTCAACTCCAAACGCCCTGTAGAAAGACAGACACATTCAAGAACGATTTGAACAAAAGTGACAGTAAAAACTTGCAAAAGATTTCCATTTCAAATCAATGCTGTGCTTTTAGCTTTCTATTTGCCAAAGAATCTTGAAAAAAAAATCCATGATGGTTTTCACTGAAATATTAAGCAGCACAACTGCATTAATGTTAATTGTGAGAAATGGTTATCAAGCACCAAATCGGCATATTCAAAAGATTTCTTTAGGATCATGTGACACTGAAGACCATAGTAATGCCTGCTGAAAATTCAGCTTTACCATCATAAGAATAAACTACATATTTATTTCTTTTTTAGTATATTTCACAATGTTACTTGTTGTCATTTAGAACTCAACTGAAAATAATCTTTCAACCTAAAATTGACATTTAAATACAATAAATCATTAATTTATCAACACTAAATGTAATCCTTAAAAGATTAGCTACAATATTTAAAATGAATTGGTCTTCTAAAATTTGATCTTTAATGTTTTTTTGTTGCACAAAACAGTAATGTTAGCCATAATATCAAAGTCATTTCATCTTTTTGGTATTAGTGTTAGTAGTAGACATGTGGATGTGTGATCTAACCAAATATTCCAAACATTCCTCCAGATAAGCACACACCTGTGTAAGCATACTGTACCAAGACCCATAATGCATCTGGATCCACACCCTCCATTTTGATCTCCTCTTGTTTTGCCTCTCGGACATCACTGGTGAACATGGCCGCAAAGTAATCGGACACGGAGGAGAGAACCAGTCTAAGACAGAAAAAGAGAGAGAGAGAAAGAGAGAGAGAGAAAATATGATATGATATCTGCCCACATGCTTTTACATGCTCTCATATTTTCAAGCACACCTTACTTCTTCTGCATCACTGAATAGAAACTGTTGTGTGCTGCAGGTAAAGCATGATAAAAAGTTTGAAAAGAAAACAGACAGACTAGAGAAACAGAGACCGAGAGAGATTACAGTAAGACACAGGATTTGAGGATCTGTTAACTGAAGCATGGTAAAATGAGGATTTCCTATTCAAATCCAGCTCTGCAGACAAAGATATTCACACACACACATACACACACACACACTTAGTCAAAGCTTGCGGCTTTAAATCTATTAGACTCATAGCCAAAATGCTAATTACTATATCAAAGAGCTGAATGCGTGTGTGTGCACGCGCTTGCATTGCTGCTTGAAAGGAAAGGTCTGTTTTTGTTTGCATTACGTATTAAGTAACTGAGCTATTTTATTGTTCTGCTTGAGTGTATGCTGGTTGCTTTGAATAAGATTAATAAAAATGTGTCATTTGCATTAATCAAACCGGATTACCGACTGACAGCCACTAAACCTTATAAACTCCATATCAGCATTCAACTAGAAAGGAAAAAAAGGTCTTTTTGTATCATCAACTATCTGAGATGGCGAATGGGGAAATGGTTTTCGTAACATTAGCAACGCATTATTAGCCGCTTGATATTGTAGTCAAGCCAAAGGCTAATGATATCAATTCCCATTACGTTTCCAAGGTTGTGCATTACCATTCTGATCACTAACTTGTAGACGACCCTGCATAATTTGCTCCTCCCTTCGGAATCAGTTTCAAACACATATGGCTGAACTATTGCCACTTTCCACTGCATAGAGTTTATCAGTTATGTTAGCCGAGGTAAAATGAACCATGTGGTCTGAGGTGGGGATTCATTTGCATGTTCATAATCGACTAAATGAGGTACACGTGAAGAGCAGGGTCAGAAGTAAAGTTTACCGAAATTTGCCCACGTAACTGTTTTCCAAGGGAATTTTTAACCTTTGCAATTTCATTAAAGGATTAGCTCATTAATGAATAAAAAAAAATTACTAACCCCCACATCTTCCATGTATTCTTCCACATTAACCTTGCATTTAAGGTTTTTGAGGAAAACGTTCCAGGATTTTTTTCCAACAAAGTGGACTCCAATGGTGGTCAAAGGGTTAAATGTCCAAAGACTTCAAATGGCTCTATGCAATCCCAGCTGAAAAGTAATGGTCTTATCTAGCCAAACGATCGGTCATTGTCTAAAAGAAATAAATAAATGTAAATACTTTCTAACCACTATAAACTATAAGCTTCCAATTCTCCAAGGACAGTGGCGTTTCAGACTTATACGTTTTCTTATTAAAAGAACCTGTTAAGTTACTTCCTATTCAAATGCCAGTTTTGAGCAGTGAAGGTTAGTGCTTGGTGTTTGCTTGGTCACAAATGCAGACATAGTGTTATTTGTACGAGGTGCACGCAAAAGAGAGTACCAAGTCATTATAATCAGTAATTATGTTCCCACTGGATTAAACATATGCCTGATTTGTAATGGCTTTTATTGTTTTTGTGTTATCATGCCGGGACACGGCATCACACTATGGTAAGGGGCATAATATTTCCGCCAAATGCTTGTGGCATTCGGCCAATCACAAAGCACTGGATATCTGACCAATCAGAGCACACCTTGTTTTATTAGAACAGTGAGCTTTGTACAAATCCACCAGTTTTCTAAAGGTAGGCTTAAAGGAGAAACAATAATGTATAGTACGTGGAAAATAATGTGTTTAAACTTTAACTGTATAGATACATTGTATTACAAATACTTCTTGTTAACTTGTTAAACCGGTTACCAGCACTTACCAGCAATAAGGTTTTCATATGAATTTCAAATGAATCTCCCAAAACGTAAAATTGTTCCGAATTGCACAACTGGAAGCAGGTACAGTAAAACATAGATCTATGGAAACATTTGAAGCCGGTAATGGAGAATACTCATGCAAGAATATGATGAAAAAGAAGTAATGAGGGGAGAGAAGAAAAGATAAAGAAAGGGATCACAAATGAGGTTTCAGAAGAGAAGCGGGAAGCGGGAAGTGAAAGTACATTAGAGACTGTGAGATTCATTTAGCAGCAAGAGTAACACTCAGCATTCGTCCTCCTCACTCTCCTTCACTCTCACTTTCTGCACTTGCATCACTGAGCAGATTGCTTTTAAACCTTGCACTTTACACGCGAGCAAAATCATCTAGCACTTCTCTGTTTTTACTCATATTACAGCGTCGCCGAATAACTGATTCAGCTTTCCTGCGATCTCTTTCTGAAAGTCTGTGTGCTAAAGCAAGATTTTAGGGATTTTAGGTTGCAGATGGTGCTCTAGATAGAAAAAGTACAAAGGCTATTCACTATGAAGTGTTTGTGTGTGCATTTGTGCATCATTATAAATGAAACACCAGCAAAATCTTCCAGCTGCCTGAGGCAGCCCCGCAATCAGCAGAACTATGCCATCAACAAACACGTGGAAACAACACAAAGAGAAGGGTAAATTAATGAAGGAGAGGAGAGGAGAGAATGAGCAGATCAGAGAGGAATAGAGGGATGGAATGCCAAGGTGCTGCTATGCAATGATTCCTCAAGAAATGTGTCTGCCCTCTATAAACTAGTTTTAAAGCATAGCGCTCATTAACACTTACAGTTAATATAATTTTCACAGTGCTATTAAACTTTTATTTGATTTGACAACATAAAAGCTACATCCTATTCTGTGTTTACCAAAAACTAATTGGATCAGAGCTGAAACACACTGAAGTCCCTAGCGAAGCACGCGTTTGTAAGCAAATAAGGAAGACAGACCATTCTGTGGTGAGAATGAGATGAGAATGTTACACAATCTCATTACAGATGAGAACTGTTTGAAGATCAGAACAAAATTGCAATTTATTGTTAGATTTGATGATTCGAGAGTAAGTTTAATTCAGCATGGAAACAAACTAAAAATCCTTGAGAAAAAGGCTAAAAGCCCGACAAACTATCAACTGTGATATTTTTGCAAGCTGGGATAGCGTGTGAGATTTTTTTGCGCATTTGTGTATAAAGAGCTTATTTAGTTCACACACTGAAATAACATACGAAAAAAAAAAAAAAAAAGAAAGAAACTCAATGAGCTAGCTTTAGACCTTAAGAGACAAAGCTGGGAAAATGTTTCGAAAAATGCAAAAACAGTGAAAAGCTGAGGAACGGTGGGGGGCCCAACAACTGCGTCTGATGCATGTTTGTTGCATTTTAATAACCAACTGTTTTTGTAATGTAACACTTTTCTAATGTTATGCATATTCACAATGCACACAGACCATTTTACGTAATCTAATAAATATACGCATAAATGCAGAGTCATTTGAATTTGTGCTCTGAACTGAAAATATATTTGAACACACTTTTGCATTTTTAATAACTTTTGAGACTGTCTTTCCACAACGTTGATTCACAAATATAAGTAGCTAAATCATTTAACACACAGTAAGCATGGATGCTGTTTGTGTCTGAGGTCACATCTCAAATGTACAACCTCTACATAAATCTATAAACTCTCAGATGAAAAGAAGTTGTTGAACGGCTGTCAATGCACAGGAAGCATATGATGTCAAATATCACACATGTCACGAATAATATCAAAATCAGGTGTATGTGTTTAGTGCGGTGTAAACTGAAAACATGCATGTCACGACCACATGATATTCACTCATTATTAATTTAAAATGAAGAAGCTAAAAATAGTCTAAAATGAACCATTTTCTCCCTCAGACAACAGGAAAAAACACATTTTTATTTTATATTTTGGTTTCCAATATAGTTGTAGTTATTTTAAATTGTGCATAAATGAAGTATAAAATCTGTCATTCCGTCTCGGTTCCGTTTCTATAACAGTCACCAGACTTTATCAAAAACCATACTCAAAATAATACCATGGCAGTTTCAAAAGTCTAAAGTTTTATTCATCGAATTCAGAAACTGCAGTACTTGCTGACAATGAGCTGTGCTATAAATGTGCCACCGCTGCTACATTCAGCAGTAAACTGTAACTACCATCACTCATCTCCAGCATCTCCAGGGCATTTATGATTCGGCAGCATGGACTGGATCTTCTCGGATCTCGTCAAAAGCCCCACACTGAAGAAAAGCCTGTGGCTGGATTTTTTTTAGGATCTAGACTGAGGCTATTTGGCTCAGCTAATTGAGAATGTGCGTGTACTGTTTTTGTTTTGTTACCTGTGCGCTGGTATTCTACGCTCTCCGACGAGGAGGACGACGTCACAGAGTTTCCTGGTCCTCAGGTAGGCCTCCATGCGTCTGAAGGTGTGTTCAGCGTGACTGTGTGCCTGGAAATGTTCCTCTGACACACACGGCTCCATCGAAGCACATGAGGATAAAGTCGCACTGCTGTTAGACGTCCTGAAAAACACACGTGCACTGGGTTAGAAAAAAGTGTTTGGTGAAAAATATGTGGTTATTATAGTCTTAGTATATGTGATTAAAAATATACATATATACATATATATACATATATACATATATATATATACATATATATATATATATATATATATATATATATATATATATATATATATATATATATATATATATATATACATATATATATATATATATATATATATATATATATATATATATATATATATATTTATAAAAATATATTAAATAATTTCTTTATAAAATATTATTTATATTTTGTTAACACCGAAATAACCAAATTATTGCTGACTGATTAAAATTTTTTTTGTCATTTTGTCATTATTATGACATAAAAGTATTTAGATTAGTGCTGTCACACAATTAATCGTGACTAATCCCATCCAAAATAAATGTTTTTGTTTACATAATATATTTGTGTGTATATTGTGCGTATTTATTATGTATACACATGCATGTATTTAACAAAAAATTATATTTATGTATTAAATATAAAACCTAAGTATATAAATATACAAATGTATACACATGTAAATATTTTCAAAAACATACAACATAATAAGAATACAGAAATATGGATAGAAAAAAGAAATCGTTTGATAGGGCCCTAAACATGTAGTTTTTGTTAACTTTAATAAATTAATGCGATTTTTCATGTTTCATGATTTTATTTACTTAAAAATTTTAAAAGGAAAAAAGGAATTAAAAAATAAAAATAAAACCCCTAAAATAGTTTTTTTGTGAGCTTCGAAAACACCTTTGAAAAATATTTTTTACAGTGTACTGTATATAGGAGTGGCCTCAAATATTATGCAAGATATTGGGGAGCTTTTGAGTTAAAAAGGTTAAAGCCTCGTTCACACCAAGAACGATAACTATAAAAGATAACAATATTAGCATCATCCACAAAAGCAGACGATATTTTCTGTTTATTTTACATGCTTGTATCACACTGTATGTTTGTGCGCATCTCGTCAATAAAGCTGTAAAGTTCTTTGATGCCGCTAATCAAAGAACTGGCTTTCCTGATGAGATGCGCACAAATATATACCCTGCAATATATTTCCCAGCCCCATACAGACACTAATAGTACGTTCCGTCTAATAGTTCAAGCACTAGCTTGCGCTAGAACAACTGCAACTAATTTTATTTCACGAAAAAAAAAAAATCTAAAACATTTTAAACAGAGCCATAAGCTTTCCTTGCAAAATCATAGCTACACACACTCAAAATTACACACACATGCGCACGATCAATGGATGGATAAATATAGAGGGCTTTAGAGAGCTGTTAGTAATTAGCTTTGATGATGAAGCTGGCCATGAAATACACAAAGCAATTTAGCTTGTTCCCAAACGGCTGTCGTCTCTACTGCCTCTCTCTCCCTCTCACTCTCCCTTTATCACTCGCTTCCTGTCATTCTTGTCTCTATCTTTCCCCGTCTCCTTGCAATCCCCATTTCCCATGTTCACACTTATTTCCTCTCTCTCTAGTGAACACATCTCTACAGTAGAAATTCTGTCCCCATTCAAGACAGCTGAGCTCCTGATTCATCCAGGATCCTTGATAATTAATAGTTCTTGCAGCAATTAATCACAATAACCTGCGAGTGAGTCTGCAGAGAAGGCCATGGGAAACTAAGTGCTCGTTCTTTTCAACGAATGACAAGTTAACAGTCAAATGCATTGCAAGATATTTTCAACGATGTTTGTTGTTAGGAACCAGAACGTCAGGTTTGTGAGACTGCTATATCAGCAAAATCATGCTAATTACCCACTGGCTGTTTACATAACAAGTGAAACACATAACCAAAAACACATAACCAAAAACACATAACCAAAAACAGATCCTTGTTGTAATAAATGGCATTAGAATTAAAAAAAAAACATATACACAACAGAAAATAGCATTAGCAGGGCCTAAAACTGTAATATTCCACACCTGACAACAGCCAGTGAAAAATAATAATAATAATAATAATAATAATAATAATAATAATAATAATAATAATAATAATACTGGGGTAAAAAATGATTCTCTTTACACAAAATGTGAATTTTGTTACAAATATATTCACATAATTGAAATGATAATTGAACTAAACCATATTGTTTTTTTTCCATGAAATTTTAGAAATATTTCAAAATATTTTGTCAATGGTCAAGAAAACTGTTTTGGGCAATGTAGATTTTTACTCATATTTGGTACTTGGCAAGTGTTTATTTTAGACACTGAATATTAGCTATTGGTTGATATTGTTACTGCAGCATAAAATAGGCCAAACTATTTTTCAATATTGGGATAAAAAAATAGTTTTTGTTTCCACTATGCTAGGTTTGGCCCATTTGTCAGTACGATTTTTTTTGTAATTTAAAACACAATAAAATCGTATATCCTATACTCCTTTATTGTTTTATTTGTTTTAACCCGTACTAGTCAAAATAACCATGTTATTTGAATTTTTAAACAAGCATTGTTAAACTGAATGACACTTAAGATTATTACAACCACGTTATTGTTCAAAAACTTAAAAGTAGACACTTTGCTTACATTTAATGTGCCTTTATGGACATAATATCACTTTTGCAAATGTCGTCGTCGTACAGCACAAGTGTTAAGAAGTTAACTGAAGCCACGACACAAAGGCAGATCTACTTCTAATGTCTTGAGTGGTCACACTATTGGCAAATATCAGCAAAGGGAAGAGCAGTGTGTCGCTGTGATGGTCTCTGGGGTTTCAGTGTGCTCAGCAGCAGGAGATAACAGCAGTCAAACTACAATCTTTTATGAGCCAAGATCTCTCGGCCTCACAGGCAACGATCAAATAGAAAATCTATTTCATTGAAGCAGAACATTTTAAAAAGTGCCCATTCACACACACACACACAGCACACAGCTTTCAATCACACCATTTGAAAAGAAGACAGATGGTGAGATGATGAGAGAGAGTAAGTATATTTGAGCTCTCGGCTCCAAATCTTTTAAAAGCAATTAAAGATTTGCAGTCAGTTGAGTGTAGAAACCTAGTCTATCAAGTACCCCGGGGAAAGACTGAGAGAGATTAAAAAAAATTAACAGAGAAGAGTTTTTATGAAGATTTAAGAGCCATGGCAGAGACAAATTCAGAAAATAATTCTTACATTTTGTCTCTTAAAATAGTTAGCACGGCTTTAGAAAACCTTGACCATAGGCTCAAGTCGAATGAACCGTTTTAGTCCATAATTCGTTTTTTTGTCCATAATGACTTATGTGTTGAAAAGATTAGCACTGCAGTCGGGACCGGCGCATTCAAGTCTGCAGGTTAAATCTGAGATAAGACTGAGATCAGAAGAGGCTTGAGTCCAAGATTAGTAACATTTAAGACATAAATGTATTAAGACGTAAATGTAAAAACGAGTTCCACTGCAATGAATAAAGCCAAGCTGTACATTAGTGTCACTCAAAATCTTCTCAGTGCAAAAACAGTCTGCTCTGATCCAGAGAAACAACAGTAGCCTACATGTTATAGCTTTCTAAATTTCTGAGGATGATTCTTGATAATCAAGCAGATTCAAAAAAGATAACCGCTCAATTTAATATGAACGAAACAAGGTTCACAAAGAGTTAAAACCGATCATCAACAAACTGATTCAATAAAATAACACGCTGTTGTTTATATCTTGTCTTGTTTCAACGCAGCTGTAGTGTGTGAAGTTGAATGCTGTTACTCTAATGCTTGCTGTATTAAAGAAAGACATAAAATAAAGCTAGAAAATGCTAAATTCTGCAAAATGGAAAATAGCAATTTATTCAATTTTTTAATGTTTTCAGACCAACAATCTATCCGTTATTGTAGTTCAAGACAAGTTTGAAGTTCGAGTCGGGTCCATAACAAGACCAAGATCAACAGGGCCCTAGACTTGGTTTTGAAACCAGTCTCAAGCACCGCAGCACTGGATAAGAGCCCTATTTAAAATCCCTCAGTTCAATTTTGGATGACATGAGGTAGGTAAATGACAAAATTTGTATTTTTTGAGTTAACTGTTTAATACTGGGAGTTTGAAAGCAGACAGTGGGAAGAGTGAAATGCCGAGACAAACTGCAGAGATTCCCTTTCTTAAGCGCTTTAGTATGTTATGGGTAGCAGGTTTTCAGCCTCTGGCTCTTCTCAATGCCAAAATTATTTAGTCTCATATGAAAATAGACTACAGGCAACGAAAACACAAACACACACTCCTATCACAAACACACGGGCAAATTCACAATCCTTCGAACACGACCTACCAAAGTAAACATCACACAAACCCCTGCACGAGCGCAAACACACAGGAGAGAGGCAGCAAGTTATCTCAAAAAGCCAGATAAACACCTGCCAGTTCCTGAACATCCCCAGTGGGCACTCGTCCATTCATATTTGCACTCTTTTTCGAACTCCCTCAGTTTCCTTTTCATAGAATAACTTCTTTATTTACTGTCTAACCCTTTCTCTGTTCTTTCTGTTAAATGTCGGGGAGTAACAGTAACTAAAAGTAGCGACGCTACTCTAGCCAAATTCTATAGTTCCCAATGATTTTTTTTATTTTTACTGCAAACCCAACAGATACAGTACCGCTGTAAAATGTTCTCTGCACTGCTCTTTTGATTGATATTGTATTTACATGCATGTTTTAAACATGCTCTTCTAGCCTATACTCCCTTTTATATGGCATTAGAGCGGTTCATTAGTGAATCGATTAGCATGGATGATTCATATTTAACATGCTGTTATTTACATGAATGAATAGATTCAGTAAGACAGCACGAGCTGCAGAATTGTGAAGAAAACACGATAATACCGAATTTAGCACAAGTGCATTTTGTTTGGAGAGGTAAATCAAGGGATTCGCAAAGAGCTAAAACAACATGTTTTTGTTTTCAACTCAGTTGTAGGATTTTGCACGTTTATCATTTCATTAGTTGCATTTAGCAACAAAACACCAACTTGAAAATAAATCCCTCACTTGACAGTTATTTACTTTTAAAAAATGCATTTGGCATTTGATTTGTATGAAATGTAGCTTCCTAGAAATGTAATAACTCAAGTTCACTGCAAGTTGAGTATAGGGTTTATCTATAGGGAAAGTACAGTTTCAAAGCAGCTTCTCCAACACTGTTTCTGTCTTTCATTCCTTCCTTTCTGCACACTGCACACAATTTTCTGCTTTTCAGAATCCCCTCTTTCTCACCCTCCGGCTCTTTTCCTTAATCACTCCAGTATTTCAGTCTCTATGCTATTGTTAGTTTCCACTGCCTTTAAGCATATCTCCATCTTTTTCTCATTTTAAGAGTATTCTGCTCCATTTTCTAAACCTCACGCTGTCAAAAGATCCGAAATTCATTCCTTCAAAATAAAAAGTTAATATATGCATATTCATGTCTGATCACTTCAGTTGAGGTTAAAGGGAAGAGAGGCGGTTTCCAGGCTGTAATGAGCTCCACTGATATCTGCTGTCATTTCAGAATGGATTTGAGCTGGGATTACGACACCATTTGGAGATCTGGATCCGATTTAAGCCTCTGTAGACCAATTCAGATGGGAATGAGGGAACATATCAGATGGAGAGGCAAAAAGAGGGATTTTACATTTTGGGAAAGTCTGGTGAACATTAATTATGTAAACGCATTTCAAACAGCATCTTACAAGACTCTGAGTCTTATTCTACAAATGGGTATACATAACCACAGATTTATATTGACAGCTTCATGCGCGTGAGGAGACACAGAACGCCAAAGGAGGAGAATGAAAAGGTAAAGAAAGAGGAAAAGAAAAGGAAGAGGAAAGAGGAAGTGGTAGCATGTGTGCAATTAAAGTCAAGCCGTCCCAAAATATTCATTCAGTCCCCAACCAGCAGTCAATTATGATACAAGAAGTTTTAACCTGATAGAGCTGCTATAAAATAGCCTTTATAAATCCAACGCCTTCTGCTCTTGTTTAGAGGTCTTTATCCATAAACCCAAAATCCCCTTTCTAGCTCTTGAGACTTTAAGGACAACGCTGTTTTGAGAGTTCAATTTGAGGGAGGGTTAAGAGTTGAATGATTGCCATCTAATATTATAAATGTTTTCCATTATTGCATTTTTCTCAGTGCACAGAAAGTTTTAGACACATCCAAGTGTGAAGCATTGTTTTTTTTTTGTTTTAAACCCAGCTCCTGAGTCAGACACAACACATCATTTGGGTAGTTTTTGCGTTACTCATATTATTGATATGAAAAACGTAAGTCCGTTCTTTGATTTCGCTCATACCGGGCCCTTAATTGAATACTTCTACTCAAAACACTGATCAACACATATAGAGAACTTCAAAATGGTGAACAGATCTTCACTGTGTTTGCTCGGTGCGCAAGAGCGAAGCTAAATGGTTCTTGTAAAAACTTAATGCTTATGCAACACATGACAACAAACATCACTTATGTCAAACTAATAAAAGCTTTTATTATAAATATTAGTTTTAATATCCAATATTAGGCAATTCATTTTTACATTTGTTTTTATTTGACAGACATGCAAAATTTAGTTTTCCACATGAACGTTCTCCTGCTCCGGCCTAACGCATCCCACTGGACAACAACAACAACAAAAAACCTCTCTATATCAAGACATAAAATGCAGGACTTAATGACACAAAATAAAAGATTTATTCAGGTTCTCCGCTGTTGCACAGAATAAAATGTGTGCGTGCCGTCATAAATGGAAGTGTGAGCTGGAGGCAGAGAGGAGAGAGGGAGAGCCCTGGTTTGAATGCTTAACGGATATCAGATGCTTTGCCCCATTATCTCAACATCGTAATTGCAGTTTTCAGTCGGCTAGACGGTTCTCTTCATCTCCCTGTCTCTCTCTCCTTCCATCACTCTCTAGCTTTCTTGTAAGTCATAAACAGCCCCAGGGCCTGGAGGCTCATGGAGTCACACTTGAATCCTCAAATAGTCACTACCTATTTGTGCTTCAACTATAACAAACCTTGTGTTTGAAATAACAAAGAGATGGCGGTCAAAGTATAAGGAGGGATGTTTTATGGGGTACTTTTGGAGGACAAAAAATAAATCATTTTGTGTTCTGCATGTCTCTGTAATTTTTTACAAGAAAGTATTATTTCAGCTTTTATTGCGTGTTTAAATGAAAGTGCTGCTTGCCATTTATTTGCATTTGCTTGTGAAATTGACATGCATGTGAGTGCAATTTTTTCCTGTATAAAAGTGTAAAAGTGTTCTCGCGGTTCTGAGAATCAGCTTTTTACAAGTGTGTGTGTGTGTGTGTGTTTGTGCAGTTGTCTCTTCCCCGTATGAACTGAGGAGCAATAGGTTGAATCTACCGTCTCCAAGGTGATGAGTGACTAAGTGCCTTTCAGAGCTTCACCACACTGACAGACCCACATCCTTTGCTCTTTCATACAAAAAATCTCTAGTAAACATACCCACTCACTCACGCAGGCTAGTACCAGAGTATGAAGTCTACAGCACAATCATACAAGAAACACTGCCCCTGACACGTATTTATGGGCCATTACTAAGTGTCAGGCATAAAATGTGTCATCAAGCCCAAGAATGTGAATCAGATCAGGAAGCCAGACACAATGTACACTACACGGTCTCTTTTCAATCACATAAAGACTGCACTGTAAGGTTCTGCAATCCCATAAAGCCTTGCAACACCTCACAAGTCTGTTTTCTGTTTTCATCTATCAAATTCTCACATAAAAGACTCACAGCTGTTCATCACACTAAAGATCTGTGAAGGAAAATTACGCACAGTTTATGTACATATCACTTCCTCGCTGAGGCAAAAGTGTTTAGTGGAAGTTACATCATAATCGCTCTACTACACGTACAGCAAGTGAGCTAATGCATCAAAGGTAAGATAATGGCTTTTCATGTCGTAATGATGCAACAAAAGCAGCGCGGTTTAAAATCTCTCTGTCACGCATTGTCAGTTCACCAAAAATAGCAAAATACTGTCACTGTTTCTGAACTCTTATGTTGCTCCAAAACATACTTTCTTCGGTGGAATACAAACTGAAAAATTCTGAACAATGTCTTTTTGATCGACTTACTGTTATGAAGAAGATACAGGACAATGTTTTTAAACATAGGGTTCATCAGATATTAAAACCACCCTCTATGTATCACAAGTGCCAAACAATGAGATATATGCAATAATCTATGAAACATATGATCAATTATGTCAATTTAACTTCATAAACCAGAGGTGTGACCAGAACCGGCACCATTTGCTTTTTCACTATTTCAAATAATAATTTTAGCAAACACAAGCTCGTCACATTTTCCTGCAATGTAACATACATTTTTATAATTTTTGTACAAATATTCCACGGTGGCCTAGGTAGCTGACTTGTTGCCTCGCTGACTTTTGAGGCCATAACTTTGCGGACAGCGTTTTTGCACGAAGGCAGAACCTCGTGAAACTGATTTCAGACAGGCTTCTGAGGCAGCGTAATGGTTTAATGATCTACAACCAAATAGAACAAGTTTTGATGATAATTAAATGCATTTTTGTCTACTATAAGACTAATTTATCGCTAGAAAAAACTTCGTACATAAATATACATTTACACACAAACTATCAGATGCCATCTTTCAATTTTAATGTACAGGATTGTGGGACATCTATGCTGCCTTCAAAATTCAATCAGAAGAAGGGATCTCCAAAAGAATATCTATTCGGCCGTGCCTTGCTGCCTTCCCGCCTCAGAGCTTTCAGACACAGCAAATGTAATTTCTTAAATAATATGAGACCATAAAACCTTCATGCATAATCATTCTAAAAAAAAATACTGTATCGGCTTCCCCAAAAAAATCATACCAACTACCAAGGTATTTTGTGTAAATTAACAATAATTCCACATTTAACATACTAAAATAAATGTACTAACAGAAAATTGTAATGCAATCCACATTAATGGAAGAAAAAAAAATGCAAGCATGCTGTTGTCTATTAGAAGCGTTTCAAAGTTAAAAATCTACCTAATAAAAGGCAATATTTGTTTTTGTCTTTCAGTTAATTATTTGACTATACAATATGCACTATTTATCACACAGAGAGAGTGCGAGGAAACAAAAGGGAGGGCTCGTGGTAACATAGTTTTATCTTAATAGAAAACAGCTGGCGATGCATCTGTTGTGAAGTGGTACCAGCTCAGTACAAGCGCCCTGCTGTGCTCGACTGGAACCACACCAGTGATGCTTTCCATACCTGCACGAGCTGGAGTCAGACTCCACGTTATTATTGTTCTCCTCGTCTCCGGGGGCAGGGGCGTCTTTTACACGCGTGGACTGCTGCTGCTTCTGCTTCTGCTGCTGCTGCTGCTGCAGGAGCGGCTCCAGGCTCTCGCTGGAGCGCGAGTGAGCCGGGAAGACCCAAGGCGCTGGCGGGGAGCTCCGGCACTCCTGCTGGCTCATGGACCGAGGACACGCGGAGGCACTAACTACCACCGCTGCCGCCGCTGAGTGCCCGCTATTCGGACCCGAATCTCCAAACTTTCGATTGTTGTTTATGTTGGAGGAAGAGTTGCCGTTACTCGAACTGGCACCGGCGGCGGCGTTGGAGTTACTGCAGCCGCCGAGGGAGGGCTGATCACCGCCGGATGAGGAGCCTCCGGTCCCCCGGCTGCTTCCACCGCTGCTGCTGCTGCTGAAGAGGTCTCCCGAAGGCTGGTTACCGGGAGAAGGAGGAGATGTGGGGTGGCTGAACCATCGCCAGCGGATGCGCAAGATCTGTTTCACGTCAAAGTCTTTCCTGGGATTCGACATTCCCGAGACTCCGGTAGCGGGAGACGCGGGGACCGAACGACGAGCCTCGTGATCCGTGATTGTCTTGGTAACGGAGCACGCGTGCACTGCTGGCGAAGATCACGGAGACGACGTGTAGAGTGAGACCGAGTACGGAGGGGGAGAAGGAAATACACCTCTCTCTCTCTCTCTCTCTCTCTCTCTCTCTCTCTCTCTCTCTCTCTCTCTCTCTCTCTCTCAGTCTCTCTCTCTCTCTCACTCACTCACACACAGAGAGTCAAACACATACTCGGCGAGGTAAAACCTCTCATTAAATTTTTCAATAACCTGCATGCATGAACAAAAAAACAAAACTCAAGCGAACATCTGTCAACCAAATGCCAAATCAATGAACCCTACTGAGAAGACTAGCTTATTGTATTAATATAAGATCATTATACACGTCTTCAGAAAATTACATCTGGAGTAGTCAAACAGGTTATGAAGAATCAGGGGCTGCCTCCAAAATCGCATGGGCTACCCCCTGAGTGGGTTCCTTTTTCTTGGGTATGTGCTTCGTTAGTGTTTATAAAAGGTACGTTCTCTACAGTGAAGTATTAATTCACGTTTGTCGCGTTGTCACGTGACCTACCATCACAGTTGCTTCAGGGCTATTTACAAATCGTCTCCAGTGGCCTCATGGGATAGTAAAGTGTCCACTGAATGTGCACTTTGAAATCTCCCCCCGGAAAGAGTAGGCCATTTACGCTTCCGTTTTATTAATATTGCAAAGTAATATTTGTTGTGCTTTCTTTCGCTGTTTTTCAGCTGCTACAAATGAGACCTGCATATTCGAATAAAGTTTGATATATAACCGACGATGTAAACACTGTTTAATTGTACATCTGTATATAGACACGCTGTGGGTAATTCATTAGGTCCTCCTCTATTTAAAAACAGAAAGCGAGCAGAGGAAATGATTATTTTAGCCTACATTGAGTGCTACCGTGACAACATACACCCACAGTCTTTTTGATGTAAACCTATAAAGCATCAGCAAAGATTCCACCATCATCACCCCCAGAATCTCAAGGCGACCTTTATATCATCGCACTTACCACTTACTAAAAATTAGTACCATGATAAATACGGCAACTTGCCTTTTTTAGCACACACACCCCCCTCTCACATTTAGTGCCTGTTGATTTTTTGACCTTTTCTACTTAGAACTCACTTAATCAATAGAAACACAACCCAGAGCGCTCCGCACAATCGATAGCACACATTAAAGCTCAATATTTCATACACACGCATTTGTCAATACCACAACAGCGCACATCCACAAGAAACACAATGGACAAATAATGCAAAAGGTGAGGGAGAGAAATTAACGGCAGGAGAAATGAATGCGATCGAGAGAAACCGAGCTATAAAGTGCGAGGTCGATAGATTTTTGTTTCATTTTAGCAGACATCAATGCAAAAGTAGACGTCCAACTGCCACATATATTCCATAAACGACCCACAAAATACGGAGAGGAAACAGAAAAAGAAATTTAACAGAGAGAGAGAGGAAGGGAGGAGTTCTGGTTCTATAGCTTAAGTATTCCCATGGCCACAAACCTGCCTTTAATTTATGTTCTGTGCAAGAGTGAATGTGATGCCAACCATGCATTGGCTATCTGCAGTTTGTGAGACAGAAAGGGTAAATCGTTCACAGTAGGATCAGTTGGGAGTTTGGTTTTAATTCAGGCCATGCAAACCACAACAGAGAGCTGGAATTTCTGCCTGCTTTTGTAACATTATTCACAGATGTTGGCTCTAAGGGCACATAAAATAAACACAGCCAGACCCACGTGCCCCGGGTGCCACTGACAAGCAGCGCAACATCAGTAAACTAGCAGAGCGGAGACCAGGATTCTTTCATTTTATCATTATGGACCAGAAAATCACTGGTTCTGAGCTGAATCATTTTCATCAGGGCAACCAAATGCAAACCACATAATGCAAAGGAGGCAGATTTTAGAGTATCATATCCATAATGCTTACCAAATATAGCTTTTGCCTGAAATAAGTGCTCTGCCTGAAAAAATCTGCAGGGTATAGGAATAGTTCCCCTAAAAAATAAAATAAAATGAAAAAAAAAATCAGTCATCATCTATCATTATTTACTAATTTGTCCTGAATTTGTTTGGAATTATTTTTTAGGACACATTATATGTTTTGGAGAATATTCACATTGATGTTTTCTATTCAAGGAACACTTCCCTTTTTTTGAAAATAGGCTCATTCTCCAAATCCGAGATAAAAAGTTGAGTTTTACCACTTTTGAATCTATTCAGCCGATCTCCTCAAATTTTCATTTTTCGTCGGTCTTAGTACACAATTCAACTACAGAAGAGTCAAGTTTTACATAGGAAAAATATTAAAACTCTTTGGACGGGAGAAAAGCTGAATGGATTTAAAAACACTAAAACTCAACTTTTTAACTCTGGAGAATAAAACGTGGAGCGTTCCTTTAAAGCATGGTCTGAGAAGCAACACTATAACATTTATTTAAGCAACTTTCCATGTTTAAGAGCTGTTGTGTGAGCAACAACATTGTGTATTTCTCTGATCATTTAATCTATTTAAAGTTCCCCCTTTCTTTACCGCTTTTGGAGAAATCTACTCAATTCATTAGGAATCCATGTGATCTAAGGGACAAAATATTCTCACATAGATTTTTTAATTTAGTATTTTTTTTTTATCTGATTTTGCTCATTTCTTTGTCTGTGTGAGCTACGCTTCATACATCACTACACTATTGACAGTATGTTTTATGTCCACTAAATGACGTCAAAATATTCCTACAAATGACTGAATTTTCACAATTATGCTCAAACTCACATTCAGATCCATCCAACCAACCAAAATGTACAGAGCAAAGTCCCCCAACCCCCCGCATTTTGTTCTTTAACAATAATGAATTTCATTAGGTCACAGTTCAGAAGAAAGATTTGTCACTGTTTCTGTTTCATCAGAATCCCAAATCATTGAAGGACAACGCAAGATGTAAGAAACAATACACAAGTGACTGTAGGTGCTAAGAAAAATACATTTTTATTTGCAAAAAGTCACAAAAACTACTTTTACTGTGTTTTTTTAATTGATATTCTTCAAAACATATTCTTTTGTTTTCCACGGAAGACAGTTAAAGGGATTTACTCCAACATTAGAGTAACATAAATGATGACAGAATCTTAATTTTTGGGTGAACTGTCACTTTAAAGGAATGTATTTGTGACAGTTGTGTACGTGGGAGGAGATTAACACAAGGAGGAACTTAGTGCCGTCGCCGAGTGCTTTGTTCCCTGACAGCAATGCTGCATTCCTGTCAGCTGGAAAGGAGACTGCAGTGAGTGAAAACACAGGTCTCAGGTCAGCAGTTGTACTAGTTTCTGAGAGAGAGTCAGTGGTGACCCTGTGATGGTCAAAGCTTTATTTCACACTGATTCAGGTCTGGAGAAATCACATCTGACAGCAGTGTTAACCTCTATATGTGTGATAATAAATACACTCACACACACACACACACTCACAGACACACTGCTGTCACAAAGCTTTATGGCTACACGAAACATCACTGAATGATGGGAAGGATGATTAAGCAATTTATTCTTTATGGCCCGTACTTATTTTCTCAAGGTTACTCCAATCCTTCTCTCTTTCTCTCCCTCTCTTTCTTCCCGCCCCTTAATTTCATCTTTCATCATCCGTGCATGTAAATCAAAACTCTCCGGCAAATATATCACAAAAACTGGCACATAGAGGAGATGCTGGACAGACTAATTAAACTATCGCATGACTCAGCATTTCTTGTGGCGTAAAAAGAAGCATTACTGTACTACAAACCTGCACACATGCAACATCCACAAGTGAGATACCGCATGTATGTTTTCAACATGAACTATGGATATTACTATGAAACTATGAAAATTCATCCGAATATAGGCCAATGCTTTTGTGTTCCACAAAAGAAAGCCATACAGGTTTTTGGCATACATAATCCTTGCCACGCATAGGTTTAATATAATGTTATATTAAATATATTCAGTGTGATCCAATAGTAAAAAATTTAATGTTTCGTCAATAAAATATAAAAAAGAAATACGGTTTTCTGCCATGGTTTAAAAACAACTGCACCAGAAAACCAATATTACATTTTTCAAAGAAAAAAAAAATTGTGTCCATCCTATGTGAGAAAAACTAAATCAATCACTTAATTTTTAAACATTGCTTTCATAATTTGTCCAATAGAGGGTTAAACGTGTGTGTGTGTGTGTGTATGTGAGGAACAGACAATCAGTCCTTTTTTGTCTTTCACCACACACACACACACACACACACACACTCAAACCACTATAATGTCAGCTCTCTCATAAGGTTATGCTATGATACAGATTCCACTCTTCAGTTCGGCTACATCCATCACTGAAACACACACACACAAACAACACCTACTACATTTCACATACCATGTAATCTCATGCCTGAAACCCAAAACTGAACTGGGCTGAGAGGTTAGATGTCTCATTGCTTTGATTCATGTCTGCAACAGTCGTGGGAGGAAATATGTTTCATTCCTTAAAGAGAAGAAAAAAAACGACACACATCTGACACACATTTCCTTGAAACTATGGGTGTTTAGTCATACAACATTATGCACACAGTATGATGACAGTGTGTGCACATATACGTGCAAACATCTTACTATTCAGAGTGTGTTCATTTCTAAATAGCATTCTTCCTGCTCTGGTGCATTCACATTTCCTCTGCTGCCACTGGATGAAATTATAGGACAGATCTGGACGTACACACACACACACACACACACACACACACACCATGCATTCACTCCAAACTCATCAGCCAAAATATCACCAGGACCATTTTGCACATAGCAATGACATTTTCATCTTCTGCTCAGCCTTCCTTTTACTGATTCTCATATTGGTCTTCCTTCAAGCTGAAGCAGTGTGGAAATTGAATGCAGATAGAGGTGATGCGGGCCGAGCCAGCAGGGTTTAGATGTCAGAGGAGATGGACGGAGGAATGGATTTAAAACAGAAGAATTTCCTACTGAAATAAACCATTGCAGGCATGTGGTTAAGAGACTGAACACATCTGGCTTGCAGAACATCTCCAGAAATGATCCCTCTTCTTTATACTGAAGATCCTGTTGTAACTCAAGCCCAGGATAGACATTTAAAGAAGTGTGTATATGTCCATGACAGTCCAAATATTAAACCTTACATACCACTGAAAAAAATTAAAGTACATTAATATGATTTCTTGAATAAGAGCCCTGGGAATTCCTTTTTTGTTCTGGTCATATACCATGATAAAAAATATACAATTCTGTGGTATTACAGTATCATGAAAATACTTTTTTTGGACATGTTCAATAATCTTAACATGGTTGACAAATACCACAATAATACCATATTCCTACACTAGGGGTCACATCTTTGAGAGAAGGCAAATCAAGTAGTGTGTGCAGAATTTGCATAGCGGGCCACGCCCCGGATATCTGGGTATAAATAGGCTAGCTTAGCTAGCTTGCCCACAAAGTGCCTCCACCTAGCAGGGCCACCCAAGACTCCTGCCAAGGACTGTAAATTCTCTTCCGCACTAAGGCTTACACAACTTCTGCACAAGCTGTGTCCATCCTGCACACTATAGCTGCAGGCCATAGGCAGTCAAAGAACTGCAAAGGGTGGTCCTAACCGAGAGGTGTTGCAGGAACTGTGCTCGATGACTGACTATGCCCTCCAGGTTACAAAAGTCATGATGCAGGCTCGATGTCCACATAACTGAACCAGGAGTACCTCACTTTCTTGACAGTTTGGTCCCTTGGTGACATTGTGGAAGAAGCAACTTCAGTCTTGACCAGGTAGATTTAAGATTCTCCTGCGATGGTAAATCCCATTATGCAGTCCAGAACCATACCATACCATACCATCTTCTTCCTCTTATCTGGGGCTGGGTCGCGGGGGCAACAGTCTAAGTAGGGACGTTCAGATTTCCCTCTCCCCAGACACTTCCTCCAGCTCTTCCGGGGGAAGAGGTCCTAGGTCTTTCCCAGGGGTCTCCTCCAGTTGGGACATGCCCGGAACACCACCTCAGCTGACCTCTCTCAATGTGGAGGAGCAGTGAGTCTACTCCAAGCTCCTCATCTCTAAGGGAGCACCCAGCCACCCTGCAGAGGAAACACATTTTGGACGGCTGTATTTAAATGTTTATATAAAAAAAATAACTGAAACAACTGTAGCTTCATTAAGTATAATGTAAACAGTTGTATAGCACAAATTAGACAATTTTACCATTCAATATTTTAGTGCCAACTGACTCATGTATATTTTATATAGAATATATATATATATATATATATATATATATATTCAAAATAATCAATATTGAATTGATTCTAATCAAATCACAAGCTTGTGAATGAGAATCAAATCGTGATATTTGTGTCAAAACCCAGGCCTGGTTCCTGCCACCCCTTTTAGGGATTAGGTGGTGACCTTACTATCCCCTTCCAGGAAGGGACGATCTAAGCGGTATTTCAGCTTTCTGAACAGCTCTTTATCTGCAGAAGAGGGGTGCTGTCTCCAAACAGAGGATCTCCCACTGAATTGTGGATGCAATCTTGGTGGCCTATCAATCCAGAGGTGTACCTTCAGAGGGCTCCCTCATTCAACCAGTGGCATGGCTGCCTCAGCAACCTTTGTGAATGGTTGGGCTATACCCAATACATTTGCAAGATTTTATAATCTGCTGATGGAACCAGTCTCTCCTAGAGTCTTGAACACCAGTTCTACTCAGGAGACTCTCAGGGTGTAGAGCTTATTTACAATGCCTCCCCCAATTGAAGGTTGTATATGGGCTCATTCAGTCCAGCTTTGGTTCCTTCTCATGAACTCTGTACTACCTTCCATCACTGAAGCACTTGACTTAGCAAAGTTCGGTGGAAGAACTCGCTGTTAGATTTCATTGATGTAAGCTCCCTTGAACCAAACTCTTTTTGGGTTACTTGGGTATTGGGTTACTTCATGCACCTGTACAACAATACCACAGTATTCCTGATATTCTTCATATTCAACCTGATAGTTAATAAAATTGGTTATTTTCTATATACATATTATCCATGACCACAGATTTTTAGCACATTACTATGTAAAAGTTTGGGGCATGTAACATTTATTTTCTGAAAGTCTCTTACAAAAATATACAGTATAAACTTATAATATAAACTTACAATATTGTGCAATACTATTACAATGTAAAATAAAATTTTCTTTGTGAATGTATTAAATATGTTATTTATTATGTATTTGTAATTTATTCCTGTGATGGGAAAGCTGAAGTCATTACTAATACAGTCCTCCATGTCACATCGTCCTTCAGAAATTATTCGAATATACTGACCTGAAAGGAACTCAAAAACATCACAGTTGAAAACAGCTGTGCTACTTAATATTTTTGTGGACAATGTCACACTTTTTCCAGAATTCTTTTATAAATATAAAGACATTTTAAATGTCACTTTTGATCAATTTAAGGCATTGTTATGACTCTAAAATGTATATGGTAGTGTATGGTAATGTCCTTAATTTCCTTAAACATGTACTATGGTATTTCAGTGCTATTCTTGGTATTCATAGACTATTCTATCTCAAAGTAAATATAATATAAATATAATATATAATATAATCTATTAATGCAGACAAGTTTCCATAGTAACATCATGATATGTGCACATGACATGTCTAGAGAGCCGTAATGTTATGGTATTTGAATACATTTATAGTATTCTATCTTGAAAAAAATATCAGCATGTAAAATAGTATAACCATCTAATACTATCAGACCTGTAACAACATGTTTATGTAAGGTGTGAACAGTGTAGTTGAGTGTACAAGTATGTGTGTGTGTGTGTGTTTGTGTGTGTGTCTGCAAGGAACATATGTTTCCTAGGAGACAGATTTGTCCTTGATGAGACATAATATTTCACAGCTAAAATTTTATGGTATTGATAAACCGTACACACAGCAGCAAAGCTAAAGACCCTGGAGGACCTTTCCATCACAGAAGGAATAAACAGACAGGTCTTAAACTACAATTGATACACAAGCTGGAAACCTCTAGACCCTGAAGACCTGGAGCGTCTTCGAGAGATTATAAAGCACACCCTGAATTGCTGAATTCCTACGATGACCCTCTCCTTCTAAGCATAAACAAATAAATAAATATTCCTGTCCCCAGCCTTACCTTACTACTGTAGAGTCAACCCCCACTCGCACACTTCTCTTTTACGAGTCTCCCGTAAGCTTATCGTTTAAAGATCATAAATAGTGCCACAGCCTCATGCTGTAAATAAATAGATCATTCAGTTTTTCTCTCTTCTAGCTGCCATGAGGGAAACACATGTGCACATACAGAAAAGCTAGAATGAGAACATTTACACCTGGGGTCTGACCTGCATACACACTGATGCATCACTATAATGTTGAGCATGAATGATGTGTGTGAGAGAGAAGAGAGACAAAGAGAGAGAGACAGTCAGGTAAGCGCTGACTTTGCAATTCAGTTTCTGTGCCCCTATCATTTGCCATTTTTTTCTTTATCTGTATGGCTGCAGATGATTTAATTCCATTCTTGTATTGCTATGATAATGGGATTACATGCTGTACATGCTGCCAAAAATACAATTTTGAAGGTTTTTAAATAAAAATAAAAAAAATCTTTATTTTCCTACAAGAATTAACTTTTTTATTATATAAACAGTAATACTGTGAAATATTATTTAAAATAATTTTCTGCGTTATTAATTGTTTATTATTTATCATATTTATAAGTACCAGACTGGGAGGAGGACTCATGAGTAATCGTGGGAAATAAACAGATGGGTGTGGTTCAATGTGGCAACAAGTAAGGAAACCAGGCAGGGTCTGTTCCATGAAACAAGTTTACCAAATAAGCCAGGCTTATTTGAGTTAGTCTGTCTTATTTTGAAACAAAATCTAACTGAACTAAACCTGGATCATTTAACTTGTTTCATGAAACAGGCCCTAGCAGGGAAACACAGGTTAAGAATAGATGGTATACAGAATAGTCTACTATGTACGTGCACATCAGTATAGTATAATTTTTGTCACACTTTACAACATTCATTTATTGTAAGGGGTAGGCGTAGCTGTTAATAAAATAGTTTTATTATAGATGGAACATTGTATTTATTGTTAGCCGCCAGTTTTAGCTGTAAAACTTCTAGCCACAACCGGAAACATGAAGGAAAAAAAACGAGTAAGACAGAGAGCAACAAGAGGCCCCGCACACAGAGACTCATTTAGCTGTGGATGTGACTGAGCTGGCATTCTGGGAGCCCAGACAATTTTATTTAAAAAAAAAAATTTAAATGGGTTAAAAAAATTTTTTTATTATTTTTATTTTTTGCCCACTATTTTTTTAAATGGGGCATGATATCTAAAAATCGAAAACCACGAGTTACACCTCTGCAGTTTAATTTCTGCAGCAAAACTGTAAATAGTATTTTGATGAAATAATGACGCTACGTCTCCACCCTAGTCAAACACTGCCACGTAACAGCAACAACAATAACACCGGCGGACTACGTGCTTGTGTTCATGCTGCAGAGGCCTATTAGCTTTACTAACTTTGTTGTTGTTGTGTTGGGTTTGTACACAGCTTAACACCCACAAAGATCGTTTGTCATCAAATGTTCAAAGCATCTGCTTTCAGATGCATATATGATGATACCAAGAGACAGAACAGGCTTTCTCATTAAACTAACTTAGGTTCATGAACTTCCTAAATTGTTTAATTAAAAAAATGATAACTTACTCAATTATGTAAGAATCTAGAACACAACAGATGTTAAGAGACCAATATCCAGAAACCCAAAATTAGCATAAGCTGACACTTCTAAACAGTGACTGATCACCAGCTCTGCTTGCAGTCAAGTTCACTTTCTTTATCTGTACATGTGTGACTTTAGAGACGTTTTTTCTCAAAAATCAATGGCCATAGTTGTAGTAAGTCATCTTTGACTTGCCCAAATTACTCACCTCAGTAAGACATACAGAGCTACAGTATTCTTATTAAGATTAAGGATAAATTTGCATGACATTTACCATAAAAACATGCACATTGTAGCATTTAATTTTTTCTTATATACGTCATTGAGCAATAGTATTCAGCTACTCAAGTATAATTAAGTACTTCAAACGCAGTCCTCTGATAAGAGTGTCAGCTGTGACTTCGCATGAGAAAAATTTATATTCATAAAGATATTACAGGTGCGCAGAAATAATCTGCTTGGCGACATAGTGCCACGGTGTCATTTAAAATCTGAAACAAGTCCTTCAACTCATTTTCATACTCTGTTCCCTCTTCGTATGTTCACATGCAGAACGCAGTGACACTATAAACGCACGTACTCAAGGTTCAAGATCAACATTTTATGGCGTGAGTTTGGCTTTCGTGACAGTACAACCATAATTTTGACAGTCACACTTGTGTAATACCAGCTCGACGACAAGATTAGGCAACATTTATTGGCAAACGAGAGGTAAAAAACTTCAACAGTGTACCAAAAACCCAAGTGTGTGTGTGTGTGTGTGTGTGTGTGCACGCACGTGTGGATGTGTAGACCGAGCCTTAGACCATCTGTGAGTCTGAGAAGCCAATTTTCCGCCCCTGGACCTTCACAACCAGCAAAGAGAGCGCTCTGCCAAGAAAAGAAAGATTTTAATGCCAAGAAAATCCCTTTCCTCTTTCAGTCTGCCATTCAGCCTCCATCTGCACTGACAGGAACTGGTGTGTTTAGACAGCTCCCTGCCATCTTTTATCATCTGTCCCTTGTCTGCGTTTCAGTCCACAATCCACTGAGAAGCGGCGATTAAGAAATTAACACACAAACCACAATATAACGATGTATGAGAGTAATTACTGAATGCTGCGAGCCTTTATTTATGTATATGTATAAGCAAATCGGGTTTGAAAATGAGTCAGTTCTAAAAGCATGCCATATGTTGGATGTGGTGCTGGAAAATGTCATTTATGGATAAAAGCCATGTAAAGCCATTTTGATGGAACATATGTTTTCATTTTATTTGTGGTCTTTTTGCCACGTTTATTCAGACAACAGTGGAGAATAGGATTCAAACACAAGCACTACAGCTCAGAAAGCACATAGATTTCTCTTATATTTTAGACATAGCACAGCACTTATCATAATCAACGGGCAAGAAAACTCGAGCATGCTCTTGGAAAGCATAGACTTTTTCTCAAAAATCAATATCCATAGTTGTGGTCATTCATCCTTGACGAATCCAAACGACTTGAGTCAGTAAAACATAAGATTAAGAATAGATTTACATCACAAATGTTTTTATTTATCGATATGACTATGGAATTTTCATTATTTAATATTATTATTAGTGCTGTCAAATGATTAATAGCGAATAATTACATTTAAAAAATTGTTTGTTTGTATATATAAATACACACACAACACATATTTTGAATATTTATATATAAATATATAAGCATAACTTTTTTTAAATATATACATTAATGTATTTATACATAAGTTACATACACACACACACACACTTATTTTAGATGTAAACAAACAAGACAGCACTAATAATCATCAAATAAAAACTTAACAATAAATTATTATTAAATAAAATAAGAACTATTACTTATTTAAATATTTAATTATAAAATTAAAAAAATAGTACTAGGTTTAGTAAACTAATAGAAAGATGATAATGTTGATGATGAAGATCATGATGATAATATTTTACAGTAAAACTATTTATTTAATGCTTTTATTTTTTTATTTGCTGATGACAGCTGTAATTAGCCACATCACGATTTCAGTTTTAATTCAAATAACCCTGAAGTCCTATGTACAAGCCAGATTGCTGACCACACAAGAACCAAAGCTCAAGAACCATCAAATACTTTTTGCCATCTTTCTAAATGATGTGTGGAAAAAAGTATAGGAAACTAAGAAAGCCAGCTAATACAAAAACAAATGATGCAAGCCAGATTCAGACCTCCAATGCCCGCATGAGAACCACAGGTCCATTTGTCCAAGAACATGTACTAACCACAAATACAGTTCTGAGAAAACCAATGTCTTTCTTTGCGCAACAATAATCAGGGCTGAATTTTTAGACTCCAATCTGACAAGGAAGAAATCCATAAATATATTTTATAAAAAAAAAAAAGCCACGGAGTCTCAGATTGCCCTGTGAAATACAGTCTGTGCGATACGAAGAAAGTCTATTGAGCAAATGTCGGCTGTATTGAACCACCTTTTTGATGACTGAACAAATGCAGTGGGCCAAACACACCAACATTCCTCCACAAAGGTCACCTTAAAGCCTGCTGAATTGATCAGAGAGAGAGAGAGAGAGAGAGAGAGAGAGAGAGAGAGAGAGAGAGAGAGAGAGAGAGAGAGAGAGAGAGAGAGAGAGAGAGAGAGAGAGAGAGAGAGAGAGAGAGAGAGAGAGAGAGAGAGAGAGAGAGAGAGAGAGAGAGAGAGAGAGAGAGAGAGAGAATAAATCTGACTCCAGAGGACAAAGTACATCCACTGCTGCAGTGACCCACTAAATAAAACCACTCAGGCAAATGATGTGCATGAGGTTAAAACTACATACAAACCGCTTTCAACTTCAAAGATGGAAGCTAAAGTTTGGGGAACAATGGCAAAAGCTATCCAAAATATTACCATGAAAGCTACAGTACGTATGAACAGGAAGCACTGAAACTGGCAATTTATGCCGAACAATAGCGCATACATTAGCCAGCGTTTTGTATGTAACACAGTGCAGAGCAGAGCCCGCTGGGACAGATTAGTCATGAGCTGTCATGGAGGAAAACAAGAACCATAATGGCTGCACATCTGTCCAGTGTTAGCGGCAGCCGTACTGGATCAGCAGGAAAGAAGTAGAGCAGGAGCCGTTAGTTACAAACTCTAACACATTCAGGACTTTCAGGTTCTCCAAAATATATACTGTATACTGCCACGACACAAGGACGCTTATGATCAAATAAACATTACTTCAGAAACTACATTTAAGAGATTAAGAAATAAATGCAGGCTTGGTGGTCATAAGAGACTTTCAAAAACATTACGAAAAATGTAAAGACCCCAAACATTTAAACACTGGGAAATTGTGATCGCATACTCGCGGTTCTTAGAAGCATTCAGCCTTTTTAACTTGAAGGTAATTTCAGTAACACAGTTTTTTAATTTTTATTTTAAATAAAGCATGCCGCGTAGACTTCAAATGCTTTTCAAATGCATGCACGTTTTCAATGCACATGTTCTACAAACACATTTCGCAATGATGTAATAATCCAGCAGTCCATCCTTTATATAGAACTTCCAAGGCTGAATTCACTTCAATCCATAATTCATCTGCTATGACTTATTAATGTCTCTTTTCACAGACAGACACAGTAAGAAATCAACAAATCCCAAGGAGCTCAGAGGATGACAGGAGAACAGTTTGAAAGATTAGATTACTATTAACACACGGATATAAATACGTGGACACCCGAATACTGCGCCCAAATGCTTGACATTTAATTTCAAAACCAATGGCAATAAAAAGAAATTCTTCCTTCCTTAACTGCCAGACCTTCCACTTCTCTGTAAAGGCTTTCCACTATATTGGAACATGGCAGCAGGGATTTGTTCCAATTCACACACAGTAAAGACAAGCACTGATGTTGGCTGATGGGCCTTGGCTTGCAGTCTGCATTCCAAATCATCCCAAAGGTGTTCAGAGAGGTCCAGCTCTGGGCTTTGTGTGGACTAGTCAAGGTTCTACTCCAGATTGAGAACACCGTGGATCTCTCCGTGCACAGGGGCATTGTCATGCTGGAACTCTTACCAAACTTTTGCCACAAGTTGGAATCACAGATTCTTTTTTTTGTCATTTGTAAAGGGTTCGATCCTTGAACTGTTAAAATGTGGAAGCAAGACATATCTTTCATAAACAAAAAAATCAACAAAAAAAAAACTTGTTCATGATCAACTAAACACGAGATCGACTGAATCTAATATTCAATACATGAAATTTTTTTTATATAAAGTTTGTACCCTGTTTATGCTCCAGAGATAAAAGATAAGTGTGACTAATTGCAAATTCTATAAATCAGTGAACAAATCTGAATTATTCTTTTTGGTGAACAGGTTATTTAGCTTAATGCCAGCATGCAACAAAGTTGCGATAATATTTTCTTCCCTGTTGTGATATATGAGTGAAACTCAAAAGTCTCTTTCAAAGCCTGTTAACCCTGTGGCCATTTGTAATGCTTCCAGACGACTATTCTGAACACCCATGCAAGTCCTACTTGAATGGGGAACTCCTGAATTCTTCAAATTAGCAAAAAACATTAACATTAAAATATGCTTATATTTCAGGTAAGACCAGTCAATGTGTAGTAGCAGAGCATGTAGCTGCAGTCGTACAAAGAACTTACGCCATCACATTGTTTATTGCATTCTCTTACATTGACAGGTGCACCATCCTGAAATAAGTCAAATCTTTGAGTGTGACGCAAAATAGTTTGCCTACGCAAGCTTTAGAGCATACAGCAGTACTTCATTATAACCGTGTCTTTAACAATCAACTCTGTTGCCTAGTGAGCATGCATCCCATCATCATTTAAACTTCCTTATCACAGTAAACATCCTCCACATTTCACGTCATTTACTTTCCTACCATATTTGAGAGAAAGTAAGTAGCATGTTGATCTACCAGTTGTGTACCTTTCAAGCCAAAAAGAAGAGCTCCTCTCATGTGTTAAAAGTTAATGACCACGTATCTTCATAAAAGCTTGCAACACTGGTGCAGATGAAATGTGGACAGCGCTAAATGAATATTTTTCATCAAACCTAAACTTAAACATCAGCCTCGCATATCGACAGGGAGAATGATCACTGCTCAAACAAGGGAAAAAATAAAAACAAATGCAAGGACATGCTGCACATCTCCATTCTTCTCGTTTCTCTGCTCTCTCTGTTCTATCTTTAGTGCTGGGTCATAGTCAGACACTAATTAAAAATACAAAGACATGCAGGGCTCTGGAAAGCTGTGCTTCTGTGGGTGTATCTGGTAGGGAATGCGAGCATCTATTTTCTTTTCCTCGGCTCCCTCTCGAAACAATCCACCTGAAGTCTGTCCACAGAGACCCTGAACGTATACACGAATTCTCAGTAACGAATAGACTTTTTACCTCTATTTATAACTAGAAAAACATTTCCCAAGAAATCCACAGCTTAACAAACAACATATTTGCCTCACGTCTTCGTGAATCAAAGGATTTAGATTAGCCTATACCAAAACAGATTATTCCAAAAAAAAAAAAAAAAAAAAGAAACATTTCTATAAAATTCGAAAATAGCTCAAATACAAAGCTGTTGTCGTTTCTATACTAAGTGAGCTCTACGCTCTATTGTGATAAATGAGTTTACCTGCTAATGTGAACCGAGCCTCTAGTTTACGATACATATGCAAATATGTATTTACCAATACAATGCCATACAATACTTACAGCACAATACTTTCCAAAGCACTTTCGTTTCCTGTTAAGTAGATCAATAAAACCCACCTCTCCGTACTTCCTTTGTCAGAACAGCCGGACCCAGCTGGAAATATTCATCGTGCATATGCAACAACTTTTTAGTTCGTTATGTATCGATTCTCTCTATCGAAACTACCGGCGCTCGCAGGCCAGTCTGAACCCCGTGCTTTCCTGCTGAATGAGACCGCATTTTATAAGCGTTTATGGGCTGATTCATTTCCCTTTTGCCGCATAACTGTCTGCGAACTTGTAGCCGCACGTACTTCTAAAGGGCTTCAGCTGTCAACCAAAATAACCCCACATCACAAGCGCGTCAAATGAGCTCTCTTACCTGGCGGGTTAATAGCTGCTCTTATCGCTTATTTCGGATGTAAATTGCACATTTAGTAGTTGAACAGAGCAGGGCTCTTTAAACTCTTGTTATAATCGCGTGATTCACTTTTGGATGAAAAGGCGTGGAGTAAAGACTAGCCCTGAAAGCCGTAGCAGTGCGTCTCTAACTACAATTTGCTCTTGAAGTATGCAAAACTATTTTAATTTTCGCTTTAAAACGTGGACTTTCACCTCACATAACTTTATTTAAAGGGGGCGTTGATTTATTTTGTGTGGGTTTACTCGTGATTGTGCACATTGATACAAAAGTTTGACTTTTTAAAAGTTGCACGTGTTATCGTGCGACAAAAATTATTCATAAATAATGTGGTGAGGGATCATGCACTGTTTAATCATACGCAACACAATAATTAATCTTTACACTTTTGGGGGGGTGAAAGGCAGTGTCTCCATCTAGAGGATGTCATGAAGATGGTTGTCCAGACTGTCTGAAATATAGGCGTTTCAAAGATTTTATTACTGTTAAAAAAAAACCAAAAAAACTCATTTCTCATGACAAGTCACATGCATAATGCATTCGTACTGTAGTTGCAGCAGTCGAGATCATTATGGGTGACAGAGGAAATATCATCACCCATCTATTTGAAAGTGAAGTGAAGCAAATGAGAAAACAAAAATCATGATCCATCATGAATTCATCACCCAGGTTTCTAATATAGGTCACAAGAGCTGAATGTAATATCACAGTGAGCAAGACATGCCAGCTCATAGTGTTTCACTGATTGTGTGAAACTTATGTCTGGCAGATTTGCAGACAGAAGCATCTGATTCTCTATTTGACAAAGGCTGAACAGCACAGTATGTTATTTCTACAACACGTAGTGTTTCCAGACATATATTGAATATTAAAGTTTTACATGCTCTGTTGGTTGTCAAGATCGTGATGGAAAAGCACTGGTTAAAAGCTATAGTATAGCTATAGTATATCTGCTACTTTTGCTGTGCACAAATGAAATATTAAATCCATTAGTTATTAGTTTAATTAATCTAAAGATGGTAAAGACATCATGCTGCAAAATCCTACAAAAATATGAAGTAGCACAACTGCTTTTAATACTGACAGTAATGAAATGTTTCTCAAGCAGTAATTTTGTGGAATAATTTTGATATTTAGAATTTAGAATATTTTTTCTAATTTAGAATTAGAATAAGTTCTTGTGAATAAGCGTCATGTGACACTGAAGATTTGAGTATGGCTGCTGAAAATTCAGTTTTGGCATCAGAGGAATAATGTTAAAATATTTTAGAATACAAATGATTTTATAATAATATGTAACAATCTTGCTATCATTTACTCAGTTTTTTATCACATAAATGTAGACTTTGCAAGCATTGTTTTTTTTTATATAAAAATTGTGTTTTCCTCATGTTTTGGTTTGAGTTTTAACAGTAAGTTCAAATACTGCTTAAGGGGTTTAAATGCAGCAGCAGTCCACTACAGTGAGCTCACTGGATGATGCTGATAAGGGGCTTGGTGCTGAGAGCTCTCCTAATCCCAGTGTGGGTCCTGATGAGAACCTTCCTGCTGCCCTGCCCTGATAACTGGATGCTCCTGTCCCTGATCAAACCTGTTTGCTCTGCAGAGGGAATGTCCTTCAGGCTCTTTCTCACACAGCCTTGCGCAATCATTCTGCCAAGAGTTTGTGTGTGTGTGTGTGTGCGCCAGAGGGTACCTGGAAAGATTCTGGTTTTGCTTTGTTAAACCAGTTAAAAAGAAACTGACTTTTTGGGTATGTAAACAGATTTAAAAAAAAAAAGAATAGGACCTTGCATATTATTGGCTGAGAAGTGTGTGATATTCTGTAACAGAACTTTAAACCACTCCGCCTGTGGTATTTTTCAAAGACAGTGTCATGGCAGATACCCAAATCCACTATAATTTTTTAAATAACACCGTTTTTGTGTCACAGAATGTATTTTTCTAGGTGAGAATGTACTCGTTTAGACTTCAAATATGCAGTTTGTTAATAAAGGCAATTTGAAAATTTTGGAGATTTGAGCTTCAGTGCATTACGTCTTACTTTACTTTCAACAACAGCTTGTAAGATGCAGTCAAGATATGCACTGAACAGCGTTGTCATAGAAACTCACCCTTACAGATAAAAGGATAATACGAGGATAATATGAAAACATAGGGTTTTTTTGTTGTTTCTGTATTTGAACTGTTGAACTGTTTATAAACTCATTTCAATGAATAAAAGTTGAATAAAACTTTAACTTGTTGGATTGACTTGGCTTGAAAAATTTAGTTATAGACATTAAAATGCTGCCATCCAGCATAACATCAGCCCTTTTTTTTTAACTCTTTGACCATAAATATCAATATCAAAATCAAAATCGTATGATAATACTAAAATAACATTGTAACTAATGTCTAAAATTATTTGAATCTTTATAAGACAAGCAAACACATTAACAAACTGAAATGTCTTTCTTTGCTCTTTCTTTTTTCAAAATTACACTAAACAGGAAGACAGACAGGAAGTGGTAAAGCTTTTCACCTATGTAATGTGTTGTGTTAGTCACAAGGGAGAAACGCTAAAAAAGTCTGTGTGTTAAATACGTAGGATTATTTTAAGATAATAGTGGAATTGAAAAAGCCGAAGGACAGGTGTGAGATTGCGTGAGATTTCCAATGTGTGTTCAGCAAGTTCAAAGGTTAGGTGACCTTACAGAGGAGCTTCTTTTACCATGACAAGATCAAGTGCCTTCAAACTCGGCATCCTCTTCTTTCTCACTTTCATCTTGTGTCTACCAGAGTTTTTTCCAAGTAAGTACAAAAAAATGGAGTAAGATGTCTTGGGGTCTTCAGTCAAGCAATGAGTGAGTGAAATATGACAGGGTTTGTGAGAGCACATGCGTTTCAGAGCAAAGTGTGTTAAATGTTTTTTATGATTGACAGCATGAAACATCATTGTACCTTGTCTTTTAGAGACAGATATATGCAATGTTACTAATGTTAAATCGTGATAAAACAGTTTGCATTCACACCGATGACTACATCATTGTGGTCTGGACTACAATGGTAATTAATGGTAGGACAAAAACCACTAAGTGTGTGTGTGTGTCATTGGATTCTGTGCACAAATATAGCCTATACCAATACGCGTTTGTTTTCAATGTTTTAGACATTTTTTGAGACAATCTTAAGTTGGTGTGTTGTAGCTTTAAGACAGGAAATGTCACTCTAACTGTAACGAGAAACAGGAAGAGAAATATATACATACAGTCATTAAATTAAAAAAATCATATAATGAGTACAAAGTACAGCTGTAATATACTTGGCACATGAGTTTAAAAAGGATTTTCCCTTTTCTTTGCTGTAATGTAATGTATTTTAAATTGAATGTGTTTCAGCTAATTAAAATATTAATATCTTTTTTTTTGGATTGTCAGAAATATCACAAATTGAGTTTCTCTGTGAGCCCTTTGACCCTTGCACACCTGAGAATGATGCACAGGTGTGTTCTCCATCCGACCCTCCATGTGCGACAGAAATGATAAATGCCAGCAGTCAACACACACATTCTGAAGGCTGGTATCTGTGTAAGACTGAAATGGATCTGCAGCTTCTCCACAACACAGTCCCTTCACAGTCAGGTGGGATAGATCTTTATTATTTCACATTGTTTTAATATTACAGCTGCTTTTTTATTGTCTACAGCAATAACCAATAACAGTAACTGTGTTTGTTTTGCGTTTCATAGAAGAGCATGTAATGGTGCAATTGGTTATGAAGGCAGGCAATCTCTCTGGATGGAATATTAGTGAGTTTGCGTTTCTCAACAACAGTGATCTATACACTGGACCCCAAAAGAGACTGTTCTACTGCTGCCTCCTACCCGACAACAGCAAATGTCCAGATCTGAACATATCCATGCAAGAAAAAAACACCAGCTCTCCAACACAAGACACCGCCATTTTAAAAAACACTACTTCTGCAAACCCAACTGCCTTTTCGCTCAAAACATCTACACTGTCTTTCCGAGCAACAGCTTCGACGGTTGAGCTGAAGTGTCAAACAACCAGCAGCAGTTTCCTCTTTTACTACCAGGAGAGCAATGAAACAGCAAGATCTGCCGCATTACCAGTGACCCAAAAAAGAAAAGGTGAGAAACTGCCAAAAAATGTTAGCTGCCTCAGTGACACGCTGCACACAAAACAAAACACAATAAACCTGACCTTAATCGTTTAAAACAAAATGATATTCCTCTCGCCAATCTAAACATATTACTATTAGTATTATCTGAACATCAAGGCTTGCCTGCAGCATGAAGCATAAATTTGACCATAAAACCAGTTATAAAGGTCAGCTTTACTGAAATTGAGATTTATAAATCATCTGAAAACTGGGTAAATAAGCTTCCCATTGATGTATTGTATAAAAAGTGTGGAAGAAAAAGATGCACAACCAACCGAGAACCACAGACTTATGAGGTTTGTCAAACAAAACAGATTGAAGAATTTGAGTGAACTTCAAAAGAAATGGCTGGAGGGGGGTCAAGGCATTAAGAGCCATCTGGAATTTAGCTCCAGTTGTTTCATTTCTCTTGTTAAGCCACTGCTGAACCACAGACACCGTCAGAGGAGTCTTACCTGGGCTAATGAGAAGAAGAACTGGACTGTCGCCCAGTGGTCCAAAGTCCTCTTTTCAGATGAGAGCAAGTTTTGAATTTCATTTGGAAACCAAAGTCATAGAGTCTGGAGGAAGGGTGGAGAAGATCATAGCCCAAGTTGCTTGAAATCCAGTGTTAAGTTTCCACAGTCTAAGAAGATTTGGGGTGCAAAGTCATCTGCTGGTGTTGGTCCATTGTGTTTTTTGAAAACCAAGGCCACTCTCAAAGAAACCTGGGCTTCCATACCACCTTATCAGTGCTACAAACTGAGGCAGTAATTAAAGCTAAAGGAGCCCCTACCAATTATTGAGTACATGTACAGTAAATGAACATACTTTCCAAAAGACCAAAATGTGAGGTAAAGTCATTACAATGTAAAGAACCAAAGACTTAAAATACTTCCGTTTGTCTGTATTTATTTGAATTTATGAGTTTCACAACTTGAGTTGAATTACTGAAATAAATGAACTTTTCCATGACATTCTAATTTATTGAGATGCCCTTGTGTGTGCATACACACACACACACACACACACACACAAATATATATATAGTTTTCCCCCTAACACGTACTTCTACATTGTGGTTCATTCTCACCCAAGTCTCTCTCCATCTCTCATAAATTCCTTCTGAAGGAGAGCTGAGTATGTCTCTTATCCTCTCTACTGAGTCAAGCATGGAAGGAGACAGCAGGACTTCATAATTCAACCTAACTTTTGATAAATATATTATAGCAAAACATCAAGTCAGTCTACTCAGTGCTTGACTTATCCAAAACCACAAATCCTTTCAGACAGCACACTTCCACACAAGGTTGTTTGAGTTAATGTAAAATAAACTTGGCAAAGACAAGGGGATAGTTCAAACTTGGTGAGTCTGATGTTTAAGTATTGTAAACACGCTGCACTCTCTTATAAGTTTTCTGTTGCTATTGTTCTTCACTTTTCTTGTTGTTAGATGGCCGGTGGTGTGTGATTACTTCACTGTGGATGGCTCTGGTGCTGACTGTGCTTGTGGTAACCCTATTGAGTGTGTGCAACTTGATCTTTAAGAGCAGAAAACGTGAGTGTCACTTCTACAAAACAAGTCCAGTCAAGCCCAACAAACATTTTCAACTTGGAATACATAATTGCAATAATGGAGAGTGCTGTAGAGACCTTATTTTTGTCTTCTCACTTTAGGAAAGTCCCATTTGATGCCGGTTTCAGCCCATGGACATCAGCCCAAAGTGCTCAGTAAACAAAAAGAAAATTGTGAGGGACACTTACTTCTGCAAAGAACTGCAAAGTTTTTCTGTAATTGTGCTATTCAGTTCTCACATGTTTTTTACTTTCAGTGATGAGTGATGTCCCTGATGTGTCCATAGTAATGTGCAGCAATGGTAAGCAAGTGTCCAATATTTTTCCAAAGCACTATACAACGGATAGTAACGGATAGTAATAACAAGGGTTGGTGAGTCATATTGTTATATAGTTTTTCTATAGTTATTAAAGGTTGATAGATTTCAGTCTCCTTCATCTCTACAGATGGTTATGTTTTCTCTGGGAAATCTTCAGTGGGAAACAGAACAGAAGGTAAACAAACAACTTTTTTTTTTATCACACTGCACTCTTTTTACCCAGAAGAGAACACAATGCAGACCTTACGTTTTTAACTAGCCCTGAGTGTTCTTACTCGAATAGACATTCTCCAGACCACTAACTCTCAATCTACACTTTCCCAGAAGACCTTCTGAAGGTGGCTGACCGCACATGCAAGAGAAGTAAGTTTCTGGATATTTTTTTATACAGTGTGACAGAGTACAATAATTAAATATGAAGAGTCTGTAACGGTGGCAGATTCCCTAAAACTACTTCGGGTGCCAGGCAAACAGATTAGGTCTCGGAGCAATTTAATGATGACACTCGTGATGAAAATGACTCACCTCGTGCTGTTCCAACCAGTTTGACTTACTGTCTTCTGTGGGATATAAATATAAAAGTTTTGAGAATGTTCATGCTAATTCATTTCCATATCATGAAAGTGGATGGGATTCAGAGGGTGGCAAGCTTTGAAAGAGACATAAAAGCACATATGTGACTCTTCTGGAGCCATGTGATTACTTTGTGTGCCATTTTATGGGTTGCGGTCACCATTTACTTGTATTTAATATAACAGCAGACATTCTGCATTGAATAATTATTTACTGTTCCCTAAACTATTACACACATCACATACTATCAACAGTAAGTGCGTATATTAACTGGTTCCTATACAGTATATTTGTATATTCCCTTATGTATTTATGGTATGTTTATGTGTAATAATAGTCTCTGATGTTTTAGATTTGCCGCCAATCTATGAGATTACAGGTATGAATGGTACACACAACACATTTACATATTCATAAAGTAGAGCCTACTTTTTAGATGACTAGCATCGTATATATATTATAGTCCAATAGATACTAATGACAAATTATAATCAATTTTAGCATCTCTCATTTTGCTGTAAATGATCTTGCAACTTTAAAGCAGAGAGAGAAATCAATTGTATGATGTGTTAACTACACATTTCTGTCTGATTACATTATATGACTTGATATTTTGATTAACATTGAATTTCCAGAGACCTCACAAAATGAAGATGAGGAAGACGAGCAATGCAATGCCATGGTAACAAAGGAAGGTAAATACATTGTCTCATTTTGGACGTATCATAAAATTAGACCATTCTGTCAAAGTATGATTTATTTCATAAGCATATAAAACTGCCACTTGATCCCAAACAACGTATTCTTGGAGATACATGAGATAAAGGAAGTAAAGATGTGTCACAAGGGTTTCTTTAAGCTTGATCTAAGCAAACAAAGGCAATTTTACAGAAATGGAAGTCTGAAGTCATGTATGTGTCTGTATTCGAACTTTGGCTAAGAGACCTATGTGTTACCCTTAGAATAGCTTATAAGACATAAAATATTTCAATATGTATAACTTAATTAGGGGTGCACTCTGTGTGTTTTACATAAGTTTATAATTGTATATTGCTTGTTAATTTTACGTACAACAAAGAATTATAAGATATCACATAATTAGGTTATTGCATTACCACCTTGCTTAGTTCTTGCTAATGTTAATGCTGGAAAAAAGCAGTATCCTAAGAGATGAGAGTGCAATAGCTCCTAGTAACTTAATGTATCTTAATAAAGGCACATGTGGGTTTTAAATCTGTTTCCCTTCAAGAATTTGGGAGTATAAACGGTTGCAGTGGACAGGTACAATATGTATGTAGTATTTGTATAAGAGTATGTGTATGTTATACGAATGTGTGTATGGGTAAATACATACATCTACATGTCATATGTCAATTAAATAGCTGATCACTTTGTATACAATATTTTCAGATAATGGCTATGTAAACCCTATAATAAAAAAATAATAAAGTCATTTAAATAAATTGTAAAATATTAGTCTAGTTTTCATTTTTATAATATAATTAATTTATAAATTTGGATTAAATGCTCCAAAAGTTAAAACCCCCCAAGCATTTCATGTGTTCAGAATGTTAAACATAGCATTTTCTTAAATTCTTGCTGTATGCTTTAAATTCAATGTAAGTGGAGACTTTACAAAGCAAATTAATATTTCAAAAAGATGTCCGCTTCGATTTCCTCATTCATCGGCTGATGTAACAGTGTCTGAAGTTTGATGATGGTATACTCTTAGTATTTTGATGTCACTACTAGTTCCTTTCCAGTATAGACTGAAACAGTCTTTGAATCTTGCATAATGTCTCATCCAGTCACACTGATAATGACGATCGGTAGATCTTTGATGCCAGTATGTTGCTCGGGGCAGAATAAATTACACCACAGATGGCCTCCTGGCAGTCTGATGTTGCCATGGTTATAGAGTTCTACAAGATACATATTTAATAAACATTGTTCTTTTTACAGAGTTTAAAAAAACACATCAGCTTCAACATCTGGGAGCACAGGGCCACTGTGAAGCCCAGAGTAAGTTACCACGTTTCCAGTCTCTCATTAACGAGCTAAGCAGTTCAGAATCATTCGTTTTCAATGTTTGTCATTTTACCCTCTTCTTTATTCTCTTTTTTTCCATGTCTAGCTTACTTGCATCATCGAAGCAACTTTTCATGTATTGGTCATGAAGAAGATGGGGGGCTTTAACCCCTCAAATATAAGAGCAGATGCACTTTATTAAATAGAAAATGTATTTATTTACAACACGACAGAGGCCAGATAAGTTCATCGTGCCTTTCCCATAGTTAAACATACACTGCTCCAGAAAATTAACACAATGGATCAGTAAGGAATTATAGCATTTGTCTGTGGCCAGCACCTGCAACACCATTCCCTTTTTGAGGGTCGTCTTGTTGTTGCCGTTCCAGTGCACTTGTTGTCACTGCCATCAAAGCAGGAAAACTGATTCATAATCGCTTATGCTTCCTACCTGGAAAGATAAATATCCCTGATGTTTAAACATTTTGCACACACCAAACTCATAAGTTTAAGAAGACTTCACTGCATTCATTCATCTTCCAGCTTTGCACTGCACAACATTATTGAAAGGCAGAAACTAAGAGAATAATTTCTAAAAGTTGTTGTGGTGTTGTGTGTTTGTGTGTGTTTAAAAGCTGTGTAGGTTTCTTACAAAGACCTAAAACTGATAGTCTTAGTGTTATCAGGCAGGAATATGTATATAGTGTTATGTCACGCAGTCTCAACAAAATCGGTTTGGAACATTTCTATGACTGGGCCGAAAACCATTTCGCAAGCAGCACGGCAACACTAATGTGATTTCTTAATTATATAATAACAGTCTTGTTTCGTGTTTCTATAATGCACCTTTTATCTTTACTTTACCTTAAAATGTACAGAGATTTGTAACTGGTACTGAGAACGGTGAGAAGTGGATATTTTACACAACAGATGCTGAATAAAAACACACAGTACTGAGATTTCAGTCTTTAGTTTCCTATTATTTGCATTACAGATTATGTTCTTGGTTCATTTTATTAGAAACAAAAACTGGTAACGGCATATGAATGATTGATTAATTTAAGCAAATAGCAGTGGCAGACCTCCAGATCTGCTCAGACAATACAATACTTGATTAATAATCTTAATTTCTGGTAAAGTAACTTAAAAAAAAATGATACATAAGCAGCTTCCTAAATAAGTTAGGAGTTTCAATCTTATTTTCCTAATTATCTCATGGTAAGAGTCTATATATAGACTAGAATTGCACTTTTTGGTGTAAGCTCTCATATTGAAGCAACATACCTAAACACAAAAACACAGATACAGACAGAAACAAACAGAATAAAGGCACTACTCTGTGGATGCTGTTTTTGGGGCTGGCTTGCCCGCAGTTCTGCTGGTCTGGATGTGTGAGACCTGAAGAACAGGCAACAGCAGCTGGAATGCATTATGAATGTAGGTAGTGCTATTACACCCCTGAGGAAACAAAACACGGTGTAGTGATGAAGGGTCATCATCATCACAACTACAATCATTAGAATTATCGTCATCAAGTCCCCTATCACTGTCTCCTCATTTGTTACTTGTGAATTATGAAAGAAATATCCCATTCTGTTTTACCTCCAGCATCACACTGTCCACTAGAGGATTTACTTCTTCTGCTTTTCTCTGACTCTATAAAATGAGAGAGACGGAAAAAAGGAGGATGTTAATTCTAAACTTTTTTTTTTTAAACACAAAAATGCTTAAACCAGTAGATGACTATATATATATATAGATGATACGATCACAAATGCATTTCTAACTGATTCTTAATAGTTTTATTTAATGATAACAACACATGCAGCAGCGTTTGCAACCTATTTTCATAATTTAAATATTTTCATAATGTGAGTGAAACACTGGCCCAGAAATCTGATCCAATTGACTACCATTGTGTTTTTCTTTTCATATGGATGTCAATGGGGACAAGCAAACATTTGGTTACCCTCATACTTGAAGATATATTATTTTACTGACTAAATAAACAGACAATTTTCAGTTTTGTGTGACTTGATGTGGTTGCGCTAGCTGCTAATTTGCGCTGCTCTTGGTCAGTATGGAAATGAGCTGGCCGTGTTCTTTCATTTGCACACTGTCAGTAAATCTCTCACAACATTTTTCACTCTCATTATAGCTTTTATGGGCCTCGTGCTAATTTGCCCCATTTAGTAAATCTGGTCCTGGCTACAACAAAATGAAAACAATGCAACAGAAATGCTCAACACCCCTGTCAACAGAGGGCAGTGTTGACCTATCCTGAAAAATAAAGTTTTAAACCATTCTTAAAAGCATCAGATGGTGTTTGTTAAGTCAATGCACTGGAAACGCATGCATAAACTATTGTCAAATTTCACACTTAAAATTTCCGTCATGATTTTGTTTTTGCAAACTTTTGTATGTTCTGTACATTTTAATTTTGCGTTCTGCTTGGAAGTGCTTAGTGATAGCATCTGAAAAAATAAAGTAATTACAGAGGCTGAGCTATTAGTTGCTACATTTTGATAAAAGATAAAGACTAATGTTTGTTTTCTTTGCAATAACACGTACTTCAGTAAGAGAATTAAGAAATGAATTGGGGTCAGTTAAGTCACCAGTAATGTTTTCAGAGTGAACTGAGCTCAGGTCCTTCAGACTCACCCCTGCGGCCAGTAATGTGTCCGAGAACTTCTGGGCCAGGCATCTGACCTCCTTACACATGGCGCTGGTTAACCTGAGCATACGCAACAATCACTAAACAGCTAATAAAAAAAGACGTATAACGTTTTATAGAAATGGCAGAGGAACTCACCTGACCAGTATAGTGGCCTGCTGGCTGGCTGGCTTCTCCAGCTCTTGCCCGTGTAAAATCAACTCGGCCACTTTGTGTAGCTGCTCTATACTCCGAGCGGTCACCTCAGCAAGACTGCCCACTGATGACAGATATACCTTCTACGCACGTAGATATACACGTTTTAAAAAACGATGATGCACAAAATGTGATTTCTGAAGAGTCCTGTGACACTGAAGACTGGAGTAATGGCTACTGTGATTATTTTTATAGTTAAAGTGTGATAAAACACAGAAGACATTTCTCACCTCAACAGCAACTGAGTTTCCGTCCTTTGCATTACTTTCCTTATTCTCTCCCTCTTCTCCACTCTCTTTCATTTCATCTTCTTTCTTTTCCTCCTTTTCTGGAGCAGGGCTAGTGGTGGGGCTCTCTTCCTTTAATTCCTCTGTTACATTTCTGACATCTTCCCTGGACTGCTCCACTTCTCGCACCCAATCTTGAGCTTTTATACGGGCCTGCAGGATACACTGTATAATTAGTGTTTATGCTTGTGAATAACATATGTGTGGAGAGTGTAGGTACACATTTATGTGGATATATGCAGCGTGTGTGTGTGTACGTGTACTTTGTTCAGTTTGTCTGGAGTTGCAGCAACGTGGAGCTCAAAGAGCAGCTCAGTAAGAACACCGGCAAACTCCTCTCCATCAGCAGCTGAAACACACAGATCACGTAAATTTAATACCCAAGGGCAAAAATGTGGAAGACTGAAATATTTATAGTGCTCTGACTGAGTCGCCCGTCATATCAAATCAATGTTTGTTCATTGAGATGTACTAATATTAGGTTTTTCCATACTTGGTAATTTCAACCATAATTATAGACTTCAAAATCATTTCACAGCCATAATAATTATTTATTATTCATTTTAATTTAAAATCTTTGGGTGGTTTTTAAAAATAAATGTGTGAATGTGACGCTTTACCTTGATTAATCTATATTAATGCATCAATTGTAATGCAGATTTATTAAGCACATCTTGATTGTGGTCCAGATTTGACCGTGACCTGGATCTGTCTAATTATGTGTTGGCATTTGAAGACTCACAGAGAGGAGTTGAACACTGAATTTGTGAATAAAGTTCACCGTTTTCCCCCGAAGCAGCATCAGGATCCTCCTCCTCGTAAGCGATGAAGATCTCTTTAATTGCAATCAGCTCCTTCTTCATAACTTCCAAATCTTCCTCCTCCAAAGTGGACAAGAATTCCTGCACCTTAAATGAGGAGAGACGCAGTGCACGATGAAAAGAAGAAAAGGAGAATGATTTCGTGACTGACGTAGTGCTAGACTGACGAAAGGCTGGATATAAGAAAAACAGTAATATTGTGAAATATTATTACAGTTTAAACTTTAATGTAATTTATTCCTGATCTATACAAATCTGAACTTTCTTCAACCGCTACTCTAACCTTTAATGTCCCATGATCCTTTAGAAATCATTCCAGTATCATGATTTGGTCTTCAAAAAACATTCATCGGCGTTGAAAACAGCTAATCTCAAACTGAAGAAACTGAAGCTGCTGCCTAAATGAAGATCATTTATTTTGAACAGAATTTTTAAACAAATTACACACGGACTACAGTTTGCTTATACTAGCTTAATGTCAGTCGTACCACTCAGTAGATGTTTTCTTCACACATTTAAATCCATATTAATATTTCATGTCTATTTGTTTGATATGTAGCTGTGCAATAGTGGAAAAGCTGTACAGTGAGAAGATCATTAGTGCAAAATAAACCTGCAAAATGTATTATGGGTAAATTCCAACGGTGTGTGTTACTAACCCTCCCTTCGCTTTCATTGGAAAGTATCTCCAGTGCCTCGAGATGAGACAAGCCTTGGTAATCGTCAAACAAGATACCATAGTGGGCGGTTGGTTCGGTGACCATCTGACTGCTCAGTCTCTCCCTCTCCTTTTCCTTTGCTTCTTTTAACATCTGTAGACATAAACACAGATAGCAGAGAAGTTCCACACAAACATACACTGAAAATATGGCTGAAACCGTCTCTTCTAGCACCCAAATTTAGATGGTTGTAGGCACTACAACGCCAAATAATCACGGCGAAAACTGTTACTTTAGCATTTGTTAACCATCTTACCTGAGAAAGAGAAACGGTTCTCTGCATCAGTATTTTGGTCTTTTTAAAACCTGGGTCACTCTCTGCCAAGACAATCATGGTCTTCTTTCCAATGAATTCCAAAGCATCAAGACCTCCCGTTATTACTGACTTTCCCTGATAAAGCCAGGGGAAGAAAAAAAGATTTATTCATCTGAGGTGACTCCATCCACAAGCAGTCAGCCGAGACTTACTGCTATCTCAGATGTGTCAAGTGTAGTGTAGCGGCTGATTTTGTTACATGTCAGTGATCACTGTAAATCATGGTAAGGCTAATGATGTGTGGTACATGTGTGCAGACTCACAGTGTTTTGAACGGCACTGCTGATGGTCGACAGGACTCCTCTGTGCACCTCCTCTGAATGAACGTGTTCTGCCGCCTCTGTCCCAGGATGCTCGTGAGCCTCTTCTGCCTCCTCACACGATGAGCTTTGACGAATTCGTAATGCCACACCTGCTTTCTCTTTCACGGAGCTTAACCCTTGACCTTGACACAATCGAAAGATGAAAAACACTAAACATTAGAGCTGCATTTACCTGCAAGAACAGATCTATTATAAGCTTTCTGCATTTAGAAGTTAGTTCCTAATATTACGCCACGCATGTGTTTTTATATGAATGGCAACTAATCTAAATTATTTAGCAAGTACTTGTTCTGTAATCAGAACATCTGTTTGTTTTGTTTTTTTGTATGTATTTATATATTAATAAATATATAAATACATACAAAAGGAATTGTTACTCTGCAAGTATGCATTCAATTCATCAAAAGTAACAGTAAACACATTTACAATATTACAAAATATTTGTAGTTTTAAAAAATTTCAATAAATCAAATAATAAAAAAAGCATCATTGTTTTCACAAAAACGTTAAACAGGCCAACTATTTTGCACATTCATAATACCAAGCACCAAATCAACAGCCTTTTGGAATAATTTCTAAAGTTATGAAATGAAGTAATGTCTCGGAAGATTAAAGTAATGGTTGATGGAAATTCAGTTTTGCCATCACAAAAACAAAGCTTTTTTAAATATATGTAACAAAAACATAACTTTAAACTGTAATAATATTTTACAATATTATTGTTTTTACTGAAAAAATTATGTATGTATTTTTCCTGTTTACTGTACATGCATGCAACACAATCTGATCTGTGTTACCTTAACATATCAAATATGTCAAAATGTACACTGGTAAGTGATTTAGACAGACAGTAATAAATACAGATAGATAGATAGATAGATAGATAGATAGATAGATAGATAGATAGATAGATAGATAGATAGATAGATAGATAGATAGACAGATGGACAGACGGACAGAGAGACGGACGGACGGACGGACGGACGGACGGACAGACAGACAGACAGACAGACAGATAGAGACAGATAGATAGACAGATAGATAGACAGATAGATAGACAGACAGATAGATAGATAGATAGATAGATAGACACTCTTTCTCTGTCAGTGTTACCTAACAGATAACTGTGAAAGGAAGTACTACTATGGTGTAATACTATGGTGCCTTACCCACAGTGGATGTAGCAGTGGTCAGAAGTGACTTCCCCCAGGAGCCCCAACTACTCCAGCCTTTAGATTTAGACTCATCCAGAGGCTGATAACATCCACACAGCCGAAGAACAATCACAAAATACACACAAAGAAATATGTTATGGATTTTGTTACATGACGCAAACACAGAGTAACCCTATTATAAGCACCTCTGCTGCCTGTGCGTCTTCCTGTGTAACATCTGGATCCAAGCTCACCGAATCCACACATTCAGTCACCTGACCCTCAGGTTTTTCTTCTGATGGGTGAATCTGCGTCTCTTTAACACCTTTGGTTGCAGCATGCTCTTCTGGGGTCGCATCGGTTACGTCAGGGGCCGATGTGCCTAGCGAGAGTTGTGACAGAGACGGGACTTCATCTGTATTGGCTGCAGCTCCGGTGGCGGACTCATCAGAGACGGCAGGCTGGAGGGAAGGGGGAGGTTTTGTAATCAGGTCTTCCACGGCCTCATCTTGCGACATGGTGCTCTGATAAAAAAAAAAATAGATAAACAAACAAAGTGTAATGAGAGACATCACAAACAGCTGGCCGTAACTGGCTGTGATTGGCAACAAACTAACTTCTGACTACAGCTGAGCTCTGGCTAAGTTTGCAGAATAGCCAGAAATCGATCGGTAGCACAGATGATCAGGAAAAGAGTGAAAAGAAACATTATACTGCTCTTAAAATACGTTGCTCGGAGACTCATTTCTCAAAAATGCAGATAGGCTATAAACTGGTTTGTTGTAGTGCATACAAACGGGGTATTATTTAGGAGAGTAATGCTAATGGGTTGCTAATATAATTTCTATAATAATTTGGAATCAATCCTAAAAGGATCAAGAACAATTTGATCAAGTAATTCAGATTTTATTTTATTTCTACCTAGCAGGATCTTATTTAAGTCTTAGATTAATTTTTCATTCCATTCCTTCCTAATAACAACCAGGGGATTTCACTAGGATTTATTTAGAGATATTTTGGCATGCACAAGAAAAAATTGCAGATTGGTCAAATGGCCTTCACTATAGCTTAAGGCATTGTACATGCACACATAGCCTGCATACATAAATGTGCAAGTAAGGCTTGTAATTCAGCTAAATTATATTTTGTTTTTAATCTAATCACGTCAAAAAAAAGTGTTATAGTTATTTTTAGATTTGAGTTTTACAACTCTTCATCATCTAGGCTATAACCAACGGTATATATATAATGCAGTAAAAGCAATCTGTACGTGTACGTGTGTGTGAACAGAAAAGCTTTGACAGAACAGCATTCAGACACATTATAGAGCACCAGCGCTGTCCCTGAATGGCGCCTCGCTCTCAAGCGCCTTTGTTTTAACGCGGAAAGCAGCGCCATCTAGCGTTTATTTTATACACCTACAGGCACATTCAAACTTTAGTTTGTAAATAGACGTTCAGTAAATGAAAACACGAACGCTGAAAGTGTATGTAAAGCGTGTTATAAACCTCAGGTTGCACGTTACCGTTTCTATACAATAAGACGTATGCAGTTTTATGATGTCTTAAAGACTGCATTTATACTAACTGAAATCAAACGCCCACGTTTGATAACAAATCGTTTATTCGTTTCACCGTTATATTTGCCTTTTTTACTGTAACTTTTTAATTTTGAGAATGTTAACGCAATTTATATATACTCTGCGAGCGCTTCAAAAGCGACAATGCAAACGATTTTATCCCGAATAACTTGATGCAAAAGAATAACAGCAAACGCGACAAATGAAAGTCACTCTATAAATAGAAGCATACAGCCAAAACGCAAAATACACACAGGCAAAATATAACACGAGTGTTATTTCTCCTGAAATAAAGTTAATTCATAGGCTCGTCCCTTCTTACCAGTTCTGCTGACAGTCGCGCTCGCGCAACCCTTCCGCTCGAGCTCGCGCCACGTCGGCAGCAGGGTCGCGTGCCGCTGCGGCTGGTGACGTCACCTGAACTTTTGGCACTTTGTAGACGGGAAAATAAAAAGCGAACAAATTCCTGTCACATCTCGCGTATGAATTCGAGACAAATGCCACACCAACTGGAACTGTGGCACTAACTTGACATTGCGAGGTATTAATCGGTTTGGTCTCGGCTTTTAAGGTGGCGTTGCGTTGTAAAGTTGGAAACAGAGATGTTGGAGTTGAAAAGAGTTTTGAAACGTGAAGTAACGAAATTGATTATTGTAAAATTAGGGAAAACTTTTTTAGGCTTTTTTGTTTTTTTAAGAGAGTACATAACTCTAGCTGTATTCATACTGATGGTCACATGAAAATCACGTTCTACCTTAAACTCTTCTCACTTGTTGTGCAGGTCGGCTCTGCACCGCTGGCTCGTTGGTCTAGGGGTATGATTCTCGCTTAGGGTGCGAGAGGTCCCGGGTTCAAATCCCGGACGAGCCCTCGCTTTTGATGAATGCCACTGGTCAGATGCTTTTATGCAGCCTGCCACTGAACACCTAAACTTGTTAAGCAATCAGGTAAAGCTCAGTTAAAAATCAAACACAATGACAACGCGTTTATACAAAATATTCACCATAAAAAGTTTATTGAATGATACATATTTCTAATACAAAAAGTGTCTGCACAATTTGTATTAAATTCACAGTTTGATATAATGACACAGCATAATATTCCCTTTGAACTGTGAAAACGTAAGTAATTTAGAAAAAAACAGAAGATTCACATCTTTATAAAAACATATATTTGTTTTGGATTAAAAATATATCATAATCATGCTTTCTATAAATTGCCCGTTCAGTCATTCCATTTAAAAAACACACACACACACACACACACATATCTATCGATCTATATGTACGTATGCATATGAACATTTCCATTATCTGATTATTTCTAAGACGTGTAGTACAGCTTTGCTGCGGTTTATACATCAGACCAAGAAACAAACGCTTCATCCTTTTTCTTTCTTTGACTCATCTCAATTGTTTCATCAAGGACTTTTTTTTCCTTTCTCATATAAGCTCCCCCTTGTTCTTTTCCTCCTTCAAAATGTTCTTCAAAATTGTCCTTCGGTTGAGAAGAGAAAAGAAAAAAAAAAAAAACAGAAACCGGTCTATTGCAAACTGTTGAACTGCTGTTCGAGCAGAAAGAGAAAAATACAGAGATACAGCCCAAAGCTTAAAGCTATTCACGGCCTCCCATTTACAGATATTTACCATTTCAGATCTGTTTTAAAGTGCACTGTTTCCGTTTACACGTTGCCCTTTACAAACATTTGTTCACGAAAAAATGATTTGCAAAACCTACAAACAGAAAAACAAGAGTACACTCGTCCCTGCATACATCCATAATTACATAACAAATATCTCACAAAGTGTTAGCAGTAAGACAATGTTACCCATAACCTAGATGAACTCACTCTAATAAAATAATGCCCCTTATTGAATGGTTCACATTTATCACATTTCTCCACCTAAACACCCCTCAGTGAAATAACATTTTACCCTTTTGAGCCTTGGACGCTGGATCTGATACAACACGACGCAACGAAATATTTAGGATTATATGAATATTCGTGATTACAGAAATTATTCAAATATGAATAATGGTGAGATTAAGCAAAATTAAGCTTCCTATAAATCCTTGCAACTAACAAGTATGCGCTGGATGATCGACTGTTCAGTTTTCAGAGCGGCCTGTTAAGATTTAAGACACCGTTTTGACCTTTCACGCATACTTTCTACCTGTATTTTTAAATGCGTTTATGTAGGGTAAAATCGTTACTATCATTTCACTACTAAATCATAAATTGTGCATGTGCATAGTTGCAAGAACTTACACAGTACATAGTACTTACGGTAATAAACTACAGTATTAATTCATGATTACAATTAATAAAACACGCCAATGTTTTACTAGGTACGTAATAGGTCAGGTGCTCCGAAGCTACTTTTGGAACCAAAAACTTTTTGTCACAACTTGCCCGTTTATACCCAGGGCAATAACTATAAACGATAAAGACGTAGGTCTAAAATGTAAAAAAAACAGAGTCTGCAAATATAATACAATGCAGATGACCGCAATGCGCGCTTAATAATAATTACCGTGCAATGGGGAGCACGCTATTTTAGTTATTATTATCTAGTCATCTTTATAGTTATCATTCTTGGTATGAACTGACCGACCCAAATCAAACAATCTCAGAAAATACATGAGAGTGCGAGACAATCAGCTTTGGTCCTTACACTGAAACATGAAACACACACACACACACACACACACACACACGTCCGAATACATATACAGGATCTACGTATACACATTCATTTTTGCAAACAATATAGAAAAAGAAAAAAAGAAAAAAAACTAATTCACATTGTGCAGGTTTGACCCGAGTTGCGTCTTAAAACAACATTAAAAGTGTGAAACTGTGTTTTTTTGTATATTTGTGTGTATTCTGCTTGTTTGTGTAGTGCTGTAGCTGGCACAATGGGCCCTCTGACCTGCAGAGGGCAAAATCAAACGAGAGAGGCGCGTATAGAAAGAGAGGACGCTTGGTATCAAGAAGAAGACTTGCCATTCGGTTTTATCTAAGGGTCATATCTACAGCGCTACTCCGTATCCGTGGTAGCGGTGCGAAAATCCACTTGGGTGCTAATTCTTTTCACGGAGCATGAGCTAGTCGTCGTGTGATCCGACGGCTCCGCTCTTTTCTTCTGATACGCAGCGTTTCCTGAACTGGATGGGGACGGGAAACGCAAAACACGGCCCTCGGCGTCACTGAAGATCAAGCTCCCCGTTGAGCCAGGGTTTAATCGAAGGTGCAGTTTCCGCTCCGTCCGTGCGTCGCAGTGCTCACACCAGCAGGTGGCGCTTCTTGTGCAGGGCGAGGTGATCGGAGCGGGAGAAGGTGCGGTCACAGTCGGGGCACTGGAACGGCTTGACGCCCGTGTGCTTCCGGAAGTGACGGGTCAGCTCATCGGAGCGGGCGAACTTCCACGTGCAGCCCTCCCACATGCACTTGTAAGGCTTCTCTCCTAAATGGTCACACAAAGAGACAGAAAGGACGTTAAAAGATTTATTTATTCGCCCGCATGAAGCTAAATGAGCATTTTCATCTTCATGTGGATCAATAATAAGATTAAAAAGTATTCATGAAATACAACAGAAATCTTTGAAAATGTGTTCTTGCTGTACAAAAAAAGCTTTGGCGAGCGTGCATTTTTTTAACTTAAAGTATTAATAAAAATGTATAAGCTTATCTACCTGTATGTGTGCGTCTGTGAGCTTTCAGGTGGGAGCTTTTGGTATAGACTTTGTTGCAGCCGTTGAAGTCACAACGATGAATTCGACGCTTCTTCAGCGGATCTGGAGACTCTACCTTCCTGCGTACAATCACTGAGTGTGGGTTTCCCCTGTTAAAGACAAAAAATTAGTGTTTGAATTGCACCTCTTGCTTTAAGCACCAGGGGTCAGAACCATTACATACAATGTACCGCAAAGCAGCGCATGACAGTGTTTTGTAGCAGGGGTATTGCGATTATTTATGACCTTAGCTCCACATTAGGTTTTGTTTAAGTGCGCTACACTTTTTTTGGTGCCGTCCCATGCTTCATTTATGACTTGTATTAGCAGTGCTTGTTTGCTCAAGGATAAATCCTGATTACTGCTCACACTTAGGCCTTAACCATAAGCAAATCGTCCCGCACCGTTTGTGCTACGGACATGATAATACATTTAGTTGCGCTGCCGGTTGAGTAAAAGCTGACATTTTTCTGAGTGACTGAACTTACGATTTCCAACTTGCAGACAATCAACCAATCGAAAAAAACGCCCATGCATTTACTTAAAAGGAACACCTTTTACTGTAAGTTCCTGCTTAAATACACCCTATTATTAAATACTACTCTTTCTTTCTCTCTCATCTCGCCGTTAAACCTCTCCATGCACCTCACCTTCCCTGTCTGTTTCAGCTACGTATTTTCAGTCTCTGTCTACAATGTCACTTATTCTCCCACTTTCTACCACTTGTGCCTAAAAGTAGCTGTTTTTTGGCACCGCACCCAATATAAAATGATCATTCTAATTTTCTCCTCCCTTCCTTTCTAAATCAAACGCTTTCTCCTCCCTTCCTCATAAACATTGCCCCTTTCTTTGTATTTCACCACTTTTTTTTTCTTTTAGTCACACGGTATGTCCATAACCAATGACACCAAACGCACTGGAAAACATCACACACGCACATAAAAGTGCACCAAAACAGCACAAAACATGAACTCTAAACTCTCAAGAATGCACTCGTATGCGCTCAAGCTCAGATACGTTTCTACCCCATGAGGGTTTGAAAATGCTTGGAGACACGCTGTCTCTGAAATGCATGCTGGGGGATTTTATCAGACACGCAGCAAGAGACATCAGATACAGAAATACATGCTTTACAACACACGCACACGCTCGTATGACTGAAAGAAAAGTGTAGGCCAAATGTCAAATAGATGTGTACAGTATGATTAGCGCTGGGTCTAATTACAGGTTTCTATATGGAATCCAGTAGGTTGTTTTCACAAACAGATGTACAGTGTGAAAAAAAGTATGTAAAAACATGCGACACAACCCATTAAAGTGACAAGCTGCGACCCGTCTCACAAAGAAACACGCACTCACATGCACATACACAATCTCATTTCGTTAAACCAACTTGTTCTTATTTGCAACACCGATTTTTTTAATCAACTTGCATGCACGCTTGTCGACCGTGACCATACAAAATAAAATAAATGCTGATACGATCTGTGTGCGTTCGAGGGCTCGGTACTCACTCATAATTCGGCAGGACAGTATTGACGGGCGAGGTTATTTCCTGGATGTGGGAATCCTGAGCGTGTTCAGGGTGGGGCTCGGTTTTGATTGGCTTGAGGAGCTCATGGTTGTCTGGAGGACTCTCTGACTTCAATATAGTGACTGATGACGAAAGGAGACGCATTTTAAGACCGTATTATTACAACTGTCACCTATCTAGTAATCGGTAGAAAGCGAAAGCATTTGGCAATGTATTATTTGCTTAATGTGCAATAATGTGCATGTGTGGGTAACACTTTACAATAAAGGTGCATTAACAATCGTGTATTAATAACTAAATGAACGCTTAAATCAACATGAACTTCAGGATTAAGTAATCAAGTGCTGTCCTTTAACTATCACAGATGTTGTATGAATTCATGCATATTCCTGCATAAGAATGGCACTTTTAGTGCATGTTAATGAATATTTCAGATAATCATCGTTGTTATGATTTTACTATAAGACGCACGTCATTACAAACTTATTCGTAAAGGGACAGTTTACCCAAAAATGAAAATTTGGCCATTAATTACTCTCCCTCATGTCATTCTAACACATTCTAACGTCTTTTTTCTAACAAACCAAATAAAGATATTTGTTTATGAAATCGAACTACCATGTTCAAGGCCCAGAAAGGTAGTACGGACATAATTAAAATAGTCCATAAGACATCGGTTGTGTATATATATATATATATATATATATATATATATATATATATATATATATATATATATATATATATATATATATATATATAACTGGTATATATATATCAAGCAACTATGAAACATACTAACTGGTAGTTATTGCATGAATCCATATGACTCCGGCTGTACTGCAGCAAAGGATAACACACGATAGATTCACTAATCATGAGTTCACGTCGAGGTATTAATTCAGGTATTAGTGCCTTGGTACACGATGCTATTCTTCTTACACTGCTTGTGGTTAGCAGGGTCCTCCGGTGTGACAGGTGATATCATGATGGAGGGGGACAGGTGGAGGGGGGGAGGGTAGAGCACAGGTAACGGCTGCAGCATAGAAAGCACTGGTACAATAGGTGTCAAAACCTGCATCAGAAAAACAAACACAGATGATTATCATTATCATTATGACACAAGAAATGTCAGTTGGTCTCTAGGTTTTAGATAAGATATTACAGATATTCTATCTGTGATGTCATTTATTGTTCAGAAGTTTCTTTTGTTATTTCTGAAGGATCAAGTGACACTGAAGACTTCGCCATCAAAGAAACAAATTATACCTAAAATACACTAAAAGAGAAAAAAAATCCTGTGCAACAGTATTTCATAATAATACTTTTTTACTATATTTGCAGACTTTAAAAAATGCACTACAAAACCTTTATTTGATAAACAAATGTTTTTCAAATATTAATAAGAAGTGAAGCACTGTCATTATAATATTGATAATACTTTACAAAAACATTAAACATGAACTAAAAATGAACAATGCTTCTACAGCGTTTAATAATTTTAGGTAATGTTAATTTCAGCATTTACTAATGCATTATTAAAATTACAAGTTTTGTTTGTTAACATACGCTTAATGTGAACTATGTTTAATTGTGAACTAACATGAACTAACAATGAACGACTGCATTTTATTAAATGACGTTAACAAGGTTTAATAAAGAGCGTAATAGATGTAGCGTTCACTCGTTTGTTCGTGTTAATTAATAAAAATAACTAACTAACAATTAACAAGTGACACCTTATTGTAAAGTTTTACCAAAATATTTTATAAAAACAATAAAGAAATCAATTTAAATCGGAAATAAATAAGCTTTAAATAAAACACGTGTACTGAAGTCACTGTACATATAAAAGGACAGTTTGTGACCTAATAACTAATAAGACTCAAATAAGTTTTCTGCCCATGTATACACCATGTAAATGTCATTGAATGGGAACACAGTAATCATTCAGTGCAATGGCATCACCACTATTCTTACCGGAGGCATAGAAAGGGCCAGTGGTGGGGTCAGCTGCCTTGTCTGAGATGACCCGGAAGTGCTTCCTGTTATAGAGCCGGAGCCGGAGCCGGAGCCGGGCGAGGACGTGACACCGGACTGGAGCTCTCATAAGGAGATGGTGGAGTGGCTCTGGGAGATGAAGCCAGAGATGATGAAGGCGATGAAACGGAGGATCTTTTGCTGACGGATAAATCGACAGGTTCATTCTGGGAGTGATGGACATCCTGGGACAGAGGGTGTGTGTGAGGGGGGCTCATGTAGGAGTAGTGTGCTGGGTGGTAGTGAGGAGAGTATAGGTGAGCTGTGGAAGTAGGGACCATGGAAGGGGACAGCACGACTCCAAACGCCTCAGATGCAGGTTTAATCAGGTAAGCTGGGTAAGTCAGTGACTGAGAGAGAAAGACAGAGAGAGAGACGTTAAAACACGCTGTGAACTTGCTAGCATATTTACACATTCACATGTACATAACTACACAAGCAGTCATGTAAAGCAGCTGCACTGAGCAGCGCTCGAGTCTGGGGACCATAAACCGACAAAAAAGACTAACTTTGAATGACTGAGTATGAGCCAAATTCAACTTCCCACCCCATATAAACTCCTAACCTAATAAGAAAGGAATGCATGTCCATCTGCAGCTAGAGGAAGAGAGAAAAAGAGCAAGTACGAGATGAGTTTTAGAGATACATTTTGCCTAATAATACACTCGATTCAAAAATATCCTTATTAGTCTCCGTAAACGAGTCTCGGGTATTTACCAAGAATTGGAGGATTCACGGATAATGCATTTAAACGAACAAACTCATGTCCCAATGAGACCAGGGTGCTCAGATGGCCATGTGCCAGGCAGCCCATTGTGTGAGTTGATATGGAAGATTTGTTATTGGAAACGGAAAGTAAAGCATTGTTTTCTTTAAAATCACATAAACCGAATGCAAAGAACTAGACAAGTATCAGGAAGGTGGAAGAACACTTCAGATTAGTCTAAAACATCTTCTAATAGACTTTAATCAGGTTACATGCCATATTGAATTTAACAATGCTGCGAGGGATACAATGTCATGCACTTAATAAAGGTCCTAGATCATGTCATCGCACCTTAAAACTGTTTACTGGAGTTTTTGCCTACTAAGAGTTTTTTTTTTTTTTTTTTTTTTCAGAAAGACATTTGGTCTGAACAATCGGTATGATGTTATACAACAGTACAATCCAATGAAAGCACTGTACACAGTCTTTTCATTCCTGTCAAAATGAAATACGGCACTACCCTGACTAATGTCTGTACGTAAAAAAATGACAAATATTTCTAAATTTGAATTACAGAGATTTCAATTATGAAGACTGAAAAATTAAAAGTACATTTTATGGTGTAGAAAAGGGTCTCTTCAAAACCTTCCACCATACCAAGCTTTTCTTTATAACCAATTTATTTGAGAGTATTTACCCTAAAAATTGTACTCACCATGTCTGCATTTATTGGGTCACACCTGAGCATGGCTGCTGCCACTGAAATCCTGGAAACTACAGAGACCAAAAGAAAAGTCCTGAATTAGAGACATGTTGTAATTCATCAGGAAGTCATTCTTCATTCCAAGCACACAGAAGCAGAGAAGCATGCGAGCGGTGCTGAAACACTAATCACTTAAAGTACAGGGGAAGTTAGAATGCCCAAGGCGATGAACACCGTTTGTGTGTGCTTGTACATAAGATTGCAACACTAATAGAGAGCTTTTTCCACCTGACCCACTTACCCAGCGGTCTCGGGAAAAAAGCACTGATTCATTCCCTGATCTCAGGGTGTTTCTTCAACAGGGGATTTTGTCTCTGTTGTTTTTTTATTACCTAACTGATAAATTTCCTCCTTGGTGTTAAATGGATAATGATGGGTACATAAAAACTTAAAAAGTATAAAAAAAAATTTATTTATTCCTTTTTATTAACTTACTTTTATGTTTTTGAATAAAAACTCTTATGCTCATCAAGGTTGCCTTTATTTGATTAAAAAAACTGTAATAATTTGAAATATTATGGCAATTAGATGTAAAATATAAAAAAACTAACATTTTCATATATTTAACATTTTTATAAGATAATAAATACTTAAATAATAATAAGTGCTCAATTTAATGTTTCCTCGCTGAATAAAATGATTGAATTCTTAAAAACTTTCAATGGTAGCGTTAATAAAACTGTAATGTTATATAAATAATATAAAGCACTATGATATTTCCTGGCTAAAGAGTTCAACGCAGTTTTACAAATGAGTCAAAGTTAATATATTCACATTAACGGAGAAGATTCAACAAATAAATGGCTGGTCTCAATCATAGAAGAACAGCACAGCAAACATGTCTACAACGCACAAGGAAGCTTAAAACAAAAGATGAAAGGTCTACAGCAGTACCAGCTCATCAGATATCTTAGATATGATCGTGTAGTCTTACGAACACAAAAGAGGCAAATATGTTTTGCTGTTTGATCTGTGTGTTTTGTTTGAGCCCACAAAGCCTGACAAAAAGATGCAGATGATACAATCTATAGGCACTATAGGTAATTTCAAGTAAAAATGACCTAGGGCTTTATTTCCAGTGGAATTCAGTGGAGTGCATGGACTTAAGGTAGGAATGGGATGAGAGACACTTCATCAGTGAGATGCAATGATATGTGAGCGCTTTTACAGTCCAAAGTCTGAGACAGAGATAGAAAGAGAGAAAGAGAGGGGTGAATGTAAAGTCTCTTTTTACAATCATTAACCCAGGGTGGTGCTGTTAAGACACACACACACACACACACACACACACACACACATAGAGAACAATCTATACTAGGTCCACTGAGTCCAGGTCCACTCCCAGCAAATTGAACACTCCTCAGTCCTCAGACGCACATATATAAACAGGATTACTATCGCAAGAGACATTGCCGATCACACACACACACACACACACACACACACACACACAGGCTTGTGAAACACTCCCATTGGCCCCAGGGTCAGGTGTGGGTTAACAAAACAACATATTGAGGTGTACACACAAACACAGACACACTCATCCAAACCTGAAACCAACAGTATAGAATTCCATACAGACAAAGAGACAAGCCAAAACACAAGACAAGTCACAACAAATGAGTTAAACACCATTCAATACCTCAGTTTGAACGCTTTACTACATGCAAGGTTTTGTAACTAGACTCTGACTTACCGTCTGTACTTTTTAAATGAATAGTTCAGCCAATAATGAAAGTCTGACCATCGTACCTCTTCACCGTATTATTCACCGCCGCGTTAAGCCTGTATGACTTCCCTCCATCAAGCACAAAATGAGAAGTTTGGCAGAATGCGCAGGCTGTTCTTTTCCACAGTAAAAGTTAATAGCTTGCTACCAAGCTACAATCATATTCCTTTCATATTTCATTCAGAATTCCACACATGCAACTCTACATAAGACAAGCGTTTTGTAAAATGGATGAATGGATTGTATTGTGTGTTCAAACCGAAAGTTACATAAGTTTGGAATGATATTAGGTGGAGTAAATAATGACAGAATTTTTACTGACCTCACTAACTAACCTCACATTCTCTTGTAAGAAAGGCCTCTAGCTATTAACTCAACTGGGGGTCAGTGAGATATATATTTTATATATATATATATATATATATATATATATATATATATATATATATATATATATATATATATATATATATATATATATATATATATATATATATATATATATATATATATATAATTCTCTTATGCTTATCAAAGCTACACTTATTTTATAAAGTAAAACAGTACATTGTGAAATATTATTACAATTTAAAATATTTAATGTATTTTAAACTGTAACTTTTCTTGTGATAGCAAAGATGAATATATTAGCAGACATTACGCCAGCCTTCAGTGTCACATGATTCATCAAAAATCATCCTAATATGCACATTTAGTGCTCAAGAACCACTTATTATAACATTTTTGCTTAATATTTCTGTAGAAACTGATACATTTATTTCAAGATGCTTTGATGTCTTTACTGTCATTTCAATCAATTGAATGCTGAACAAAAGTTTTAAGTCCTCGAAAAAAAAAGACCCCTGACTTTAAAACAGTGATGTATACTAATGTGCTTTGTATACTAACTTATCTGCAGGAGCATCAAAGTCTGCTAAGATCCTTCTTAGGAAAATTTAGTCAAACAAACAGCCCTTTTCCAAATAAGAGAAAGACATTTTTATATTTCGCCATCAGAGTTGTTGCACATGGACAGACCTCAGCAGGGAAAAGTAAACACTCGTTTGAATTTTTTTTGTTTGGATTTTGTCATGATTTTCTCTTCTCTATCGTAAGACAAAACGATAAAGTGAAGTAGAGAGAAGAGTTCGAATCTGTCCTCTGGGCTTGGCACAGTTCAAGTGAACTCATTACATTAATCATGAAGCCTTTCACTGCTAACAACGACAAAACACACACACACACACACACACACACACAGAAAAACAGCCTCATAAAATAAAGAAAAGTTAGTACATGCTTCACTAGGTGTTTTTAGTACGGAGAGGCACTAGTGCCAAGAGACTTCATAACACATCAAAAACAAATAATTATCGTTCTCGAAGCAATTAAATTAAGGTGTTTGAGTACTTCATTTTACTATAATTATAGTCTCTGTAAGTTAATAACTCAATCTGTTTTCTGTTTCTGTATAATTTGCTCAATACAAATGTTAAGAAATAAAAAATAAAAGATCTTTTGAATATCACATTAAGCTCTGTATGATTGAAGCTCTTAAACAGCGTGGCTAAGTTTAATATTTCCAATGTCATTATTTATTATTTTTCTTGAATGCTGTGGTGTGTGTTTAACCTCAGGCGGTGTGAAAGAGTAGCTGAGTCTGTGTGATATCTTATAAATTACCCACGTTCTTCACTCAACATTGCAGGCCGGTAAAGTAGGCAAATCCGTTAAGGCATACACACACTGAAAACCACAGAATGTCAGTGTTACGCTCTAATGCAGCCTCCTAGCGAAGAGAAACGGTCCGGTTTGCTGACATGGAGAAAATGCGAAGACCAAAATTACAAAGTACAGAATCTAATAGCAAAGCCATGTAAAACCCAAAAACCAAACTGAACAGCACCGGGTCGACGCACACAACCAGCGCTCTCATGTCCAGGTGCCAGGTGTCTGAGACATGCATGAGATCTGAGATTGAACGGGATGATCGCAATGTGAAAACCTTAACAGATAGGCTTCTATCTGACTGAAAGATAACAACACATTTAGACTGAAGTTTAGGCTAAAGACCAAATTTAGCAAGAAGGCCGCAGAAAGTTTGTTATTGTTTCCACAGTGAACACATAGAGAAGCTCTGCTACGTGGGGGCCATAGTTTCCCTTCTGGCCTTTCCTGAAACTAAAGAAAAAGAGAAAGAAAGACATGGAGAGAGAGAGAGAGACAGGCTGAACATTTTAACAATGGTATGCGACTCTGAAAATGATCCGCTTTTGTAGTGGAGTGTTTGTGTGTATGCGATAAGATCAGAGTATTGATCCAAGGAAGGAGTCGTGTGAGTGGGTGGAGGGTCTAGGCATGTGTGTGTGTGTGTGTGTGTGTGTGTGTGTGTGTGTACTCCCCCTAGGCAGCCTCCCCTCAAATGCTGAAAACAGGAAAAGAGGCTCCATGTGCCAGATGGAATGTCTGACGCAAACCTCAGCCTTGAAACAAAGCTCAGAATACAACAGCCTTACTGACCCTGGGACTTTGACTATTAGTTTTACTGTATTTTTTATTTACACTATAAACTCTATGTCAACCACGCACATACAGGAGACATAATCTTCATACGAATTCAAAACACAAAAGGTGGGATGTTCAGATTTTGAAAATCCACACATTCTAAATGCAGGCCTAGCTGATCACAAACTAAACCAGTTATTGCAAAAATATTTGGAATTGGCCTTAAAGCCATATTTATAATATTTTTGAGTTATACTTTTGCCTTGTTCAACAAAAACTATGTATGCCGTGCAACATTTGTCCAGACTTTTAATGAATACTTTAAGTGCCCATATAAGATTAAACGATCAATAGTTCATGCACATTATGTATAATAAATGCATCAAGGTGTCATAACATATCTAGCTCTCTATATACAGTATTAACTGAATTCATGCAAAAAATGTTTTGTAAACATTTAAACTTATTGTAAAGTGTTGCAGAAGTCATAAAAGTGACAACTGTTTAGTTAAAATGAATCCAACTTAGCCAAAGGCATATGCAAACATGATCCTGCACACATGTACATATAGTGCGTTTCATTTGCCTAAAAATTATATTTGCATGTAAGTTCTAGCACTGATCATGAACTAAGCTGAGAAGCTAGAAATCATGTCAAAGCTGATACAATATTCAAATTTAAGTCAATCCATCAGTGCAACTACGGCAGTGCCAGTACCAGTTCATGTCAATATTAAAAAAAATGAGTAAGTGCCAAAAGTGCAATATTAATAAAACTAAACATAATCAAAACATCTTCATTGTTTTAAAGTTGGTCAAAAACACAGCTCAAATGCAATTCATGCAATTTTGGTAAATTAATTGAATTCACCTCTTCTTTGAAGGACATCCTTACTAATTTATACAGTTTTGACTTTGTGATATTGTTGATATTGTTTGTGATATCTAGGGGGTGTAACTGACCAAGGATTATTTTATAAAAAAATTCATAAGCAAATTAAATTGTATAAAAGTTATACGTTGTTTAAGTCACCCCTAGAAAACAGTCTTTAACATTAAAGACCGAATGAATCTCTGAATGCTGGTAAAGTGTTTAATGAAAAGTTTGATTAAGCTTTGTACAATCACGACTTTTTACAACACTTGCCGTTAAATTCATGTTAGCATGGGGCGAAAAAAATCTATTCATCTTTTCTTTTTCTTTCTTTTTCATATAAACACGAACGCAAAGACGACGAGGTTAAACTAGACTCTTCAAGCATTTCTTCTTTTTACAATCTCGGACATCCTTATCTGACACTGACCCACAAACATCTGTCAAAACTAAAAGCGCCCGTATCGTCCAGCCTATTTATTTAGCTAAATAAAAGATCGACTAAGATGTTACTGTTCGACTGAAATATCCGCGACAAGACCGTGTGAGTCTGCTTATTTTACCTCAGACCATACATTTCGGTACACGGTAACTTACTTGTCAGTAAATATTCCTCAAGTGAAAAGTGCGCCGTTACGAAGGACCGCAGACGACGGAGACAACCCGGATCACGCTGGCACGAAACGCATCCAAGTGACACACTAGCATTTAGGCTGACGCCGAAAAAACTTCCCCGAGAGTTACGAAACAACTTCTTGTCCGAGTGTTTAAAGTGTCCTGAGTGAATTGCGCGTCTATCACATGATTAGGGCCGGGCGCTCGCGGGAGGTGAGGGTGGAGACAGGAGGGAGAAAGGGCTGGGTGTGTGTGTGTGTGTGTGTGTGTGTGTGTGTGTGTGTGTGTGTGTGTGTGTGTGTGCCTGCCTGCCTGCCTCTCCCTCTCCGCCCTTTCCTTCCTTCTCTGTTTGTCTCTCTCTATCTCTCCCTCTTTCCCTTCCTGACAAGACACGCCTTACAGAGTTTCAAAGATCTAACAAGTGTGGATAAAGGTCGACTGCTTCTATAACAATGGGTGAAGACAAACGGCTTGCATTATTTACAAATCATTGCAAATACCCAGCTATATTGAAATATACATAGCTGTATGAAATAGCTTATTAGGGTTTTTTGTCTTTAAAAAGCCCAGTCAAACGGTAATATGGTCGAATGTTATATTCTATTTTAACGTATTTTTAAAACGTAGGCTGGCCATCATTATCATTCACACTCAGGTATTAATGTTCTCCACTGACTTTAACGTGCATTGAGGTTGCTGCTTCGCAGTGAAGGCACACGGCAATAAGATTATACACCGAACCTGTCAGTCACGCTAAGGTGTGTGTGTATAGACTGGTTGCTGAAGTTATTGTATGCTGGAGTTGTTCCAAGTCATCAGCAACAATAACATATCGCGTACCTGATGACGCCAGCGCACATAAACCCAACCTGTGTCTATTCACCCGGAATAATAAAGCAAACCATTGAGATTTACCAGACCTTTACCAGAATTGCACTCGCCACCAATGCTCTCAGCCACCCACATATTTCTCTATCTCTATTTCAACACCTGCACAACCAATACTACACCATTCTTTTCTTTTTTGGCAGTTAGGGGCGTGGAAGTGGAACTGGCGAAACTCCACACACACAAGTTTGTACCCACTATGCACGCGTGACGATGATTATAGATGCGATCTCTAGAATTTTATGACTACAGTGCTGTTTGCGTGTGGGTGGATGTGGGTGTATATACAGGTACATTTTCATATAACATGTGTGACAACCCGTTTTTCAGCGATTAATTAGCCAAACAATAGCAGACGGCGTCATTACACTCACAATAGCAACGCCTTTACCAAAATATTTTCAGGTAAGTCAAGTCAGGCAAAAATTAGCAATGGAAAAGATACCAAAAATCTGTAAACCCCGTGCTTTAATTTCGTCTGAGCTCTTAAATAAATAAAAGTAAAAACTAAAGATTCTCGAAATGCGTTAGCGAGCTTTACACTTTCTGTGAGCCCAAAATAAAATGCTGACATGTTTTTTTTAGAACGTTACAGCGTGATCTCACGAAAGTCATGACGTCATCATCTCTTCCAGCCAATCAGAATTATCTCATGATGTCATAGAGGATGAAACATTTTTCACTTATCTTATCACATTCAGGGCTTTGTGAAGAACAAAACTGGCTTCGTCAAGAACCAACGACAATACAATACGACTGCCTCAAACGCATACAGTATTTAGAAACGCATCAAAAATATTCAGCAGTAACAATTGTTTAAGTAATATTTAAACCACCTGTATAGTGTCATTTCACACGGCTGTATTATATTTTAAATATTATACAATTTAAACATACTCCTACGCAGGTCTGAATGCGTATGCGTATGCACAAGCACATACATGTGTTACATATATGAAACCAAACACCCACTTTATTTTTACGGGTAAACCTACAAACAGTGGAATGTTCTGTAGAAACGTACAAAAACCCCTAAGGCAGAGATGAGGCTGGAAAAAATCAGAGCTGAGAAGAGCAGAAAAAAAGATCATCAGTATGACTGTAAACAAATTAACAGCGCAATATTTACTTATACATCGTATTTTAATATTTACTTATGCTTACTTAAATTTACATTACATTCATAGTTTCGGTAAAGCTTTACAAAAACTCTTGTACAGGACGTAATGGCATATCGATTAAACAACCTTTTTATTATGATTTTAATGAACTAGACTGTTGATTTGCCCGCAATACAATCAACAGATTCCAAGCAACACACTAAAGTCAATACCAGTTAAAGCCGAGAGCGGCGTTCAAAGGGCCTTTAGGAAAACACCGTTCCAAGTGTAAAATATAGGAGGAGTATGTCAGTCATTTATAGCTTTTATCAAACATATTAAGTTTGGTGTAGATTGAACATGGTATGTTTGAGCGAGCGTAAAACATGACACATCCTGTTGCCGTCAGATGGCAATATGATTATAACTGTATACTGGCCCTTAGATGACTTCGGGAAAAGACTCTTAACAAACAGATCAGATGCTGTAGGTCTGATGTAGGGGTCGAAACCTCGAACTTTGTCAGGTCACACCCTTTAACAAAACATATCAAGATCTTCACAATTTAACTTCGGAAAGGCCTTCAGAGTAGTCCGATCGAATGTGATATCGATGTCATTAAATTTCTCGAAGGAGTTTCTAAATACAATGCTTGAAAATGACAGAAATCTTGTTTGGTTTCATACGTACTGGGGTGGGACGTTTTTTGCAGGTGTTGGTGCGTTGCATGCGTTTGCCAAACTTTTACATGCACGTGAAACGTAGCTCAAGGGGCACTTTGTTGAAATCTTATAGGTGGCACTACTGAGACGTTTTGCTACACCCACTTTTGAAGCCCATATCAGACGCACATTTTTGCCGCTTCTGGCATGTGTGCAAAGTTTCATGTGTTTTCGAGCATGTTTAGGCCCTCAAAAATGCGATTCATTTCGGAGAAGAAGAAATTGAGCAATTCCAATGGGGTCCTCGGACCTAGCGATATCTTGCAGAACAATGATCAAAATGTTCTTGCGACTGACATTTGGTTAAAGGATGTGATATTATTCAGTTGGCATGGTTTTTATCAGCAGTTTAAACTATTGCCTAAATATGGGGATTTTGAACAGTTTAAAAGAGTCCCCTAAAGTTACATTTAATCGTAGCTGATTTGGACAATAAAGTGAGACATATGGATGTCCAGATAGATAGATAGATGGATATGATTTGATAATTTTTTTGTATAAGGAATCCCTCCCTCAAGTGACTTGATGTTTCGCAGCAACGCACGTTTTATTAAAATGATGAATTGCTCTCATATCATCTTCACCTAAGTGGTGCCCCCAGGAGAGAAGCGCATTTGTCTAGGGTTTGTTTATAAACCCTGCCAAGTAACTTCATTTCATCTCTGCATTGTAAAATTGATGTTAGTTTGCCAGGTGTTGAATTTATGAGAATCATTAACAATGTGTGTCATACAAATGGAATTAGATACAAAATGCTTTCAGTTGTCATCATCTAATTTAGAGCTAAAAGGAAATTAACTCTCTGGTTGGGTGTGACAATTGTTGTTCGGTATGGGAGCTCGATTCCGCCGCAGGACACAACAGTTAATTGCAACTTTTTATTTCACAATGGCTTTTCTCATAAATCGGAGGTAGCGTTTCAATTCATAAGTTCTACTTGACACTCTGAGGGGGAAAAATTGCAAATGTGAATTATTTAAAAATAATTGAGAGATATAATGTAAATATTGCAATTTCGTTTTTAACTTTTAATTTTGTGATGGAAAAAAATGAGACGTAAAGTAAGAATCTAGGATAAAAAGTCAAAATTGTGAAATGCGAACTGAAGTATGAATTCTACTTTATATCCGACGTTTTTCTCAGAATTCTGAAAGAAAAAGTCAGAACTGTATATATAATATATATATATATATATATATATATATATATATATATATATGTTTTTACTGTTTCGGTGGGTAAGCAAACATTACAGGTGCTTCACAAACTTTCCTAACATGTTCTACAAGTATTCTACTTATGTTCCGCTGAACTTCTCAACTTTCTGTTCACAGTTTCTCTTTAAGATCTTTAACACAACTTCAGAGGGTCGCTCTTGGCGAAAAAAAAAAAGAACATGTTAAAATATTCTCCCTGTCACATGCAGGTATATACAAGACGTTAAACAGGCAGTCATGACATGGAGAGCGCTGGGAATGACAGCGGATATTTATTAGTTTCAAATATTTCACAAAGACGGCTCTTATTTCATGTCTATTGCTACACGTGGCCAAGACCTGACCAAAACCCATCCCTCAAGCAACTCTTACCCTTTAAAAGGTTATTGAAAGCACCTATTATAAAGCCTGGACCACACCCCAAAGCGTTCCTGAAGAATAAGAACCTCCTGGGAAGAGAAGTGGGGGTGTCTCAATCTATCACAAGTATATCACCTCTGTAAACATGAGCTCCTGGTTAACATATTTTAGGATTGCCTGACGAACACGTGGAAATAGATTTGTCACTCATCATACAGAGAAGAAAAAGGATGAGTCATTACGCTAAAGTACCGTTTGCGTATACAAACACTGTAGGAAAGAAATAGCATATTGATGCTTAATATATTTATTTCAGTATATCCATACATTCACTTTGGTTATAAAGGGACGATTTATACATAAAGATTTCAAAATTGTCACCTCAAAACGACAGTGAACCGTGACTAGAAATGCTTTGATCAACAAGAAGTGACAGCAGTCACGTTTTCAGGAGAGCCTGTAAAATGTCTTTTTCGGTCACAATGAAGATTTTTCAATGCTTAGCAAGACTTGTTCACCGTTATCACATATTCTTGATATCGTTGGCTGTTCAAAGCTAATGATGACAGGGCATTTTGGTTTCAAACGTTCCACTCAAGTCACATTCCTCCCTGTTGAGGATGAACTTTTGAACTTTTCTTTCTTTTTGCGATGGTAAGTTTAAAATCACCACAATGAAGAGGCGTGACCCTAAATAAGGATTTATTAAAAATAGCCTACAAGTCCAAGTTTAGTGACGTATTTACTGACATGTTGCTTGAGACTTACCGACATAAAAATAATAATCAATCTTTTTTGTGGAGCATCAGTGCACAATGCACCGCGTTTTAATGAACAATCAAAAATATTTCAGTATATCTTTAGTTGGACTTTCTTTAGCATTACTTACAAACAATTAAAATGCGTCAAGTACAAAATCAGATTAGCAGATTTTAAGTATACGAGTCTAACACACTAAAAGTACACTTCCTGGGGATTTTTACGTGCATACGCAAATGCATTTAATTCATACTTCGCATAAAATAAATGCATTTCAAATAGATTTGAATACATTTATTTATCGCTAGGTGAGTATGAAGAAAAAGTTACGTTTATATCTCAATACTGTCTATGTAAAACGCAATCGGGAAATAAGCTTGCTATTGTAAAAATGCAAGCGTATTTCAAGAAAGAAAATTGACCTTTCAAAATATCTCACAGTATAAACGAAAAACATTATCATCAAAATGAATGCAAAAAAATACTGTTAATTCTTTCACGCACAGATGACACCGGTTTTTAAAACTCTGTCTGCACATGCTTCAGTCCCTGGCGGCAGAATATCTTGCAGAAATCTATCACGCCTGTGGTCTGATTGGAAATGTCTCAGTACGGTTATTGCACAAACAATCACATTTACATCACTGTGAACTGTATCTTCATTGTATGCGCTGCATACATTCAAATGAACTCATCACAGTCCCCAGGCTATAGCACAAACATTTAATGAAGCTATACGCACAGTAACAATAAACAAGAAAGAGTCTTTCATCATCTGGTTGCCATGGCCAGTCGCAATAACATAGCAAAAACAATAGAAAAGTGTGCGAGGGAGGTCACTCTGCAGTTAAAAGATTTAGGTTGCATCCCGAAGGTTCAAACCCCAGTTGACCACCACTGCACCAGAGCTTCCTGTAGTAGAAATGGATTCGTCAGAGGCTGTAAATGAAGTTAGAGATTCGTATTATACAGCATACAAGCGTTCAAAATGATTTGCATCCATACAGGCGGATTATGGCAGTGTTGCTATTAGCACATGCCTACATTAATCTGAATTTTGTGTCATATAACACCTGTTATTCAACTCGTATCCGGTTGAGTGAATTTCACTCGAGGCATGAAGGTTACTATGGGCACAATGTGTACCAAACATAGTGAGTCAGTTGAATCAGGTAGGCATTACATTTCTCGTTGGTGGGCTTTTATTTTCACAAACTGAGAAAGCCAGCGATGTGAGAAAATAAAAAGAAGCTCATTGCACAGTTGTCTCGTGTGGCTCACGTTTAATAAAATATAAATAAATGCACTGCTGTTGAACTGATCTCGGATTTGTTTCAAGTGAATACTGTTCTTTTGAAAGTTATTTTCATGAAAGAATGCTGAAAAATACGTTACAGTTTCCACAAAAATGCATGCGGCACAACAGCATTGAACAGCGATAATAATATGACGTTTATTGAGAGCCAGATCAGTATATTAGAAGGATCATGTGACACTCAAGACTGGAGTAATGATTACAATATTTAGAAAACACTACACAAAGAACAGATCTGAAAATATTGACCTTTTTTGCCTACAAAACATGACAGTGCGTTTTACTTTTCCTACGGTTATCCCCGTCGTTTTACGGTTACGCTTTCCACCCTCGAAAACGAACAGTTTTGAAAATGCCGCAGACCCCATTTCAGTTTGAAAATGTTTGAAAGCTTAATTTTCGCACAATCACTCTGAGAATATCGCGTTATGCTGGGATATCTGAAAACTGATATCTGTATCTGTTGGATTTCATTTCTATCAGTTGCATTTGTTAACATTATCGGGGAGGTTTAGGGTCGGATTTGGCGTAGGGCATGTTTCCGACACGATAGAGCATTGACTTTTAAAAACGGTCCATATATTTTAATTATGTACCTATATCAACATAATTAAAATGTGCCAGGGTTCACATATTGAACCTGCGTATGTAAAAACGGTGTCGCACAAAATGTGCACAGAGGTACGTATTGTTATGAGAGCAGGTTGAAAAAGAAACTACCAAAACCTCTTAAATTTTACAGTTGTTTTAGTAGGTGTTAGGACGAAGAGAAGTCCTGTCAAGTCTTCACAGGTGGCATCATTTCCAGCTGCAGCCCCACCCATGTGCCTCATTTGCATATTACAAAAAAAACACATGGCGTTAGTCAGAAAGCCCAAAGATGAGTTACATTAACTCATGGCATTCGTCCAAGAAGGGTCATTTGTTCCGTGCGCATTTATCTTATCTGTGTCGTGTGCTCGGTACTTCAGTTAGTGATTACTGGAGGTGCTACAAAAGATGTCTCATCAATAAACAAATGCAAGGCTGATGTTTATTAATTTTTTGAGCAAGCCATATAATAGTACATCACAGCCAGAAACGGTAATGACGTGTTCTAGTTCTAGGCTTTTCATTGTTGTGACAAGAAATTCTGCATTCCAGCTAACACAAAGACTAAAAACATTCCTGTTTCCTTCAAAAGATAACAAATTATTAAAATATATTTTTTTCTAATTTTATTTAAAGAGACGTTTATTCAGATTCTATTTTGTTGGGAGTCACCTAATAGTAGCTTACCTTTAAGGTATCAAACAAAAACAGCAACGATCCAGCACATTTTAACTGAGGGATTTATTAGTTCTCCGTCACCCACACCATAAATCACAAAAGACAAAATCATAACACTCATAAAAAACTGACATAATGGAATACAGGACACAAAGCCTTCTTAAAAAAACATTTTTAAAGGTGTCAATTGGTTATTTGTAAAGAGGTGATGTGTCCAATTAAGTAGTATAAAAAAAATAACCATTAATAACTATTTTCATTAATTGAGCACCAAATCAGCATAAATCAGAATGCCTTTTGAAGGATCTTGTGACACTGAAGACTAGAGTAAACATCAGAAAAAAAAATTGTATTTAAATAGAAAAGTTCGTAATTATTGCTCTTCAAAAGTAAGATTCTTAATGTTTTAATAGTCTCTTATGCTCATCAAGGCTGGATTTATTTGATCAGAAATACATATGGATTATTTTTTTTATTTAAACCTGTGAAAATCTTTTCTTTGATGAACAAAAATTGAAAAAGAACCACTTTTTTCATAATGGAAATCTGTTAAAAAATAAAAGTTGGAGTAATGATGCTGACAAATCAGCTTTGCTTCACAGGAATAAATTAGACTTTAAAGTATAGAAAACTATTCATTTAAACGGCAATATTTTAATTTAAATTATTACTGATTATTATTATTACTGAAATAATTTTTTCTGTATTTATTGAAAAAAACATTCCAAACTTTTGAAAAGTACTGTATACATTTTACAGTATTACTGTTTTATTGTATTTTTGATCAAATAAAAACTTTTCACAAACCAAACATTTGTATTGTTCTTCTAATAAATACATAATTTAAAAAATATTAATTGTATTCAAATCCGTTTAACTCAATTAATCCTACAAATTCACTTGTTTAACTTAATTCAAAATACACTTAGAACTGTTTTTGTGAGACACGGTTTAGAAACATTTTCTTGATTAAAACCAAAATGCAGAAGAAATTTCTTTCAAATAAAAGGAATCAACTAAGAATGAAACTAGATTAACAATTTCTATGAATTATGACACCACGCCCTGAGATTTGTGCATGAACTAGGCGTGATGTTTGATAACATAAGAAATAGAGCAACTCGTTAAAACAACAAACTGAAGCAATGTGCACTAACTAGTTCTTAATGCATTCCTTACAACTCCTATTAAAAGAAGACATTTGCCTGTGCTCGTTTTACATCATTGACTTGCACTTTCAGTTTTTGCGTCTTAAGCGCTACACAAAAAAAGCTGACTTAAGGAAGCTTTTGAGAATGAACAACCTATGGGGAAAGAGATTTATGAGGCGTTTCGAACAATATGTATATACACGCAATGGCGATTGGTATTGCATTGGTATAAGATTAGGTCTTTCATCCGTCTTTTGCCAGGAAGCTTTTGTGTCATTGTTGCAGTAGGAACCACAGATGAACATGAGCATTTGAGGTTGAAACCAGTGCACTTCGAATTGCATCAGACACAAGAGAATAAAACAGAAAAAATAACTGAGAACGTTCGACAAAAAGAAGGAAATTAGAAGAAAAGGGAGGGATGGGTCACCCAATGGGTCACTTGCCACATTTCGGATGTGACCTCAACATCCTAATAGGCTGAAATAAAACCAGGGAGGTTTGGGTGTGTGTGTGTGTGTGTTCAGATGCTGTACTGGGCTACATTTCCTCTGTTCACATACAGTTAGGCAGGGCAGATTGTTTCCTGACCATCCCATATGAGTGTACATGTCTCTCTTCCCTCTGTTCTCCTAAAATAAATGCCTAGTGCATTTTTACTTCTTTTAATGCATTTATTTTAAGCAGTAAACAATTTTTCCCACATTTCTATTGCACTGCCCTTAGTAAATAAACTGTATGTAGCACATATGAAATCATCAAGTATACATCAAATCAACCCCAAATATGATCCCCTTCAAGAGGGACCCAGTTCCTAAAATGATTACAAAAAAAAGAAATTTCATAAATCTCATCATTGATTTCAATAAATAAAAAACACTTACTTTCCTGGGTTTTGGTTTAGGGTGGGAGGTATCACTAATAAAACTCTCCTATGATCTATTTGGGAGAATTGATGATTGATGATTGATTTTGATTAATCGGGGTTGATTGCATTTCTGTAATCTATATTTGTAGCAAGCAGACGGCAAGATGAGTAACACTGGAAATAATAAATATGATACAGCTTCTAGTAGGAACTCATGGAATTGGAAAGCCACCAAAAATGGAAACCATATAACATCATATCATATTAAAGCATTTGTTTTTAAACCGCAGCACTTAAAACCACATTTAAATGACAATAGTCCAACTTCATCCAGTTTAAAATGAAGGCGACTTCCGCACTAGCAACATTCGATACATGAAACGCATTTGAAGAAAAAAAACCGACAGACAGGCGTGGCACAACTACAAATCCCTTCCATTGCCAAGTGGACAAATAGGTGTGAAGAGTAAGTAAACAAGGAAGCTGAACGACAGAATGATGGCTTTGCCAACGACTCTGATGCCTCTTTTGTGAAAAGATGTGTAGATAAAAAAAAAAGTACTTGAGCCATTACACAAAACAACAGAGCTAGACTGAAGTGAAATTAAAGACAGGTGAGAAAGTGAGAGTGGGTGGTTGTGTGTGTGTGTGTGTGTGTGCGCTAGTGCAGCTGAATTCATTTTCGATGATTAAACTGAGTTTAACCGGCACTTACCTGGAAAACGTGGCCACTTGGCAAGCAAAAAACACTTCATGACGGCTGAGGAACAAGCTCTGCACCACCCTGTTCTTAGATAACATGACTGAGAAAGAAAGGAAAAAATATATTGCCACAATCATGATGCACAGTTGTATTATAAATCAACGCATAAAACAGTCCATCACTTGCGTGCTTAGAAGAAGCATAACCTGTTATTAAGTAATGCGTGCACCTGCTTGGCTTTGATCATAGTTTGTGGATTGAAATCTGGTGGGCTATTGCACATCACACAGATTCTAAGGCTGAAGCCGAAAACCCTCCATTTGCAAACGGCTTAAGAAATGTTTGATGAGCACTGATGAATGTTGTGTAACGGTTGATGTCATACGTCACACGACGGCATCGGTTAACATCCAACGCAAACACATCATGACAGCCCTTTCTTAAATCAGTTTAGGTTAGCCTAGAACAGGATTCTCGTTTCAGAACCCAAATGAAAGCCAACACACAATATTTTCCTAATCTCCTAGTTTTAAATTAAAACTTTTTAATGTTATTTTTACATTTGAATGAAATATAAAAAATGTATATAGCTTCCAAGCACCTAGCAGTGCAGTCTATATTTACTTTTTTACAAATTGGCTCAAAAAAATGGGGCGTACTGAACAGCTTAGTTACTGTAATATGAAGCAACTTTTCTAAAGAAACCTGTTCTGTAGAGTGACAAATTGCACTTCTCTGTTCGGCATTCAAGTTTAGGTTTGGTGGATGCCAGAACTTTTTACCTGCCTGACTGCATTGCGCCACCTGTAAACGTTGGTTAAGGAGGGATAATGGTACGGGGCTGTTCTTCAAGAACTGGACTATGCCCCTTACTTCCAGAGAAGGGAAATCTTAATGACATTTTGGAAGTGCTAGGCTTCCAACTTTGTGGGGATTTTTTTTTTTAATCCAGCATGACTATGCCCAAGCGCATAAAAACAGAGAGTCATCAGACTTGATCCTGGAGGGCTGGTGTCCTGCCGAGTTTAGCTCAAACTTGCCTCAAAACACCTGCCTGAAAGTTTCGAGTATACTTAGTAAGACCTTGATTAGCTGCTTTCGGTGTGTTTGATTAGGGTTGGATTTAAACTCTGTAGGAGACAGGCCCTCCAGGGCTGAACTTGCTGAACCCTGGCACGAAGCAAGATCCATAATGACGTGGTTGGATGAGTCCGGTGTGGACACACACATGGTAAAAAGAGGTTGCAAATAAGTTGACAGATATTCTGGAAAAAAATGTGATCCTGGCTTAATCAGTGTTATCCGAAACTAAACGTGTCAAAAACAGGATAGCGTTGATATAAAACAATATGTTTTCATGTCGGGGCAGAGATTACAGGTTGTTTTGAAATATAAATACTTACGGGTTCATTTGGACTCATGTTTTCGACTAGTTGGTCTAATACACAAGCTATAGTTCTAAAACCAGTGGAATTATTGTACGAACAAGCACTCAAAATTAAGGCAAAAATCAATGTAGTTTTCGCCATTGTTAGATTCTAAAAACATATAACCTGCTTAGCTGGGAAAACATCATTAATCAATAACATCTCTAAATTCAGAAATGTTTGTTTGGTTTAAGATTATGCATGGTTTAGCTCCTCCTACTCTGGTTGATTTTATTACATTTAAATCTAGTGAAAACTGAAAAACCAGGGGTGCTGCTCGTTATTTTTTTTATTGTCAGTTCGTATATATTGTCGTTTAGTTTTTGGTTAAATGTCATTGTTATTGTTTTTGGGGGTACATTCAATAAATGTTAATTCATGAACACTCTCCCTTTTTTGCTAAATAAATAAAATCCACATTAATGTCTGTGTACTGTATTTGGAATTTCCTTCATTCTATCAGCTGAATTAGATGCATTTTTTTACAGAACTTAGTACTTGCATAACTTTAGACATTTAGATTCAGTCAAAACCAGTGCAATGTTGTATAATAAAACTTAAGTCTGGTTCAAGAGAGCATCTGATTCATCAGTCCAGAACGTTACATGGAAGTGATGTTCACAAGAAACACACTCGCACACAACCAGGGAAACTAACGCTGTAAGGAAATCAACATAACTGGCATTCATTTAAACTGTTTTTAATCCATATAATAAGAACACTCTACATAAAAACCAATAAAAATAAAGCACTTCATCAAGAATGATGTTTTAATGATGTCCCTGTTTTTTTCAAACACTGGAAAACACAAATGGAATTCTCCAGAAACGCGTCTGAGGTCAAAGGTTAAGGACATATTGTCACGCAAATGATGCAAGATGATCTGTTTTCTTTCTTATTCGCACACACCCCTTTATTTCCATCTGTCAAAACATTTCACACTCAGATACAGAGGTGAGGTGACAACTCTTGAAAGCGCATTTAAAACAGACACTCGCGCACAGTGTGTTCAGACAAACACACACATCTACGCACCCGACGTGTGGTCTGTCACAGCAGAAGTCCTGAAATGTAATCCGATCTTTGGTTTATTGAGTACCATATCAACAGCAGTGAAACAAAGTAGCTAAAATGCCATTAGTGGACACCTCAAAATCCAAATGAACAAACTGGTGGATACTGTGCTTATATCGCATTTTGCATTTTTTGTGTAACAATGAAAAAGACTGACTATTGTTTGAAAAGTTTTAATGTTATTTCTGCAAAGTGTGAATGAGTGATTTCTGCGTAAATCAGCAGCATTCGGTCTGAGTCTCAGATTGAAAGCACAAAAAAAGATCTGAGCTCCTCGTCGATTTCTGTTAGAACAGAAGATTGTGCAGGTTTACAGTGTTCTGGAGGGTTGTCTTTTTTTTTAGTTTATATTGCACTGGAATACAACGGTAGATTTCCACATACATACATACATGCTCACACACAAACATTCACACAAAGTAAGAACAGGGTGCAAACGATACGCTGCACAACAAGAGTGCATTTATCCATAGCCTTTCAGTGGGCTGTTCAGTGCTTACTGGGGAACTGTCAATCTGATGCCTAAACGCCAATCAAATCTACATTAAGAGGCTTTGCTGGGGTCAATGCCATTTTAGCAACGCCAAAACAACAGCAGGGAGTGTAAAAAAGGAGTTTGGATTAAAAATTAATTTCTCGATTCAGAAAGTAAACGTCAGTCACAAATGCCATAAGAACCAGAAAGGAAGGAAATCTCAGTGATTTTTCTGAGCTGTTTAATGTTTTAATCAGTTCCGGCGAGATACTCTAAAAGAGTCTTCAAAGAGACCTAAGGTGAAGGATCTTCAGTGCTCTGAAAACCTACCTGTCCACCTCCAATAAGAAGGCGTCACCTTCCAATAGATGTGATGTTTAAAGGAGGAGCTAGACTGTGTATCCTAATTGGCAGAGTCATAGGTTGTTGTTTGTGTTGGTGAAGTTTTCTTGGTCAGGGATGGAGCTGTTTATATCCAGGCTGCTGAGGAGATCTCTGAGTTTGGATACAGTCTGCTGCAGCTCTGTCCGTTCCTGCTGGAGAGTCTTTACCTCCGACTGTAGCTCAGCCTCTCGACTCGCCAGACCATCAACACGAGTCTCCAGCCATCTGATCTTAGCGTGGGCAACCTGATGGAAGATAATAATTGTTCAGTCCACGCAGATGCAATATAACAATTCACACTATATTTGATGCTGAATTAAATAAATAATAACAAATAATTCTATACAAAAAAAGCACACAATTCAAACCAAAAAAACAACAACATATATATATATATTTACTTATTTATTTTTTTAAATTATTACTAAGATATTAAATACTTATGAAGAATATTTGCAAGCAAGCTTTTATATTATGTCTAATGTAACTTCTGAGTAATTAATACTAGACAAGAAATAAACAACAAACAGAAACAAAATCTTTAATCTAAGTAAATGCAATTATATAATGGCATTTTGCTTATGCCAGTATGGGCCACCTGAAGCTCCTCTAGGAGGTCTAAGTTTTGCTGTCGGAGGCTTCCATTGGTCTTCTCCAACTGGGCCACGCGCTGTGATTGGCTGAGAGTGGAGGGACCATCCAAGAGCTCGTCCTGAAGAACATGATATTCCACCTCATAGGCCTGCAGCTGCTTACTGATATCCATCTCAGACACCTACACAGAGACATGTACAAATATACAAGATGAGAATGTCAAAGATGGGCAAGTCAAAGCATGTTCCTTTGTGTGTGTGTGTGCGTGTGCAGACAAACTTCAGTTTGTAAGATGGGGGGGGTCTAAAAAACTCAGCATCCAAAAACAACAAAGTGAACACATATGCCCTTTGTGCATTCAAGCTCCTCAATACTTGCGTCTTTTTAAAAAGTGGAAGGTGCTTCCTTGACATTAAAGTAAACTGAAGATTTTTAAGCAATATGTTATTTTTTTTAAGGGAATTTTTTTAATTTATTTGTACTGCAGCAAATGTTTATATTATTTAAAGTTAATTAAACATTTCTTTTAGTTTCCTAATAAGCGAAAGTGCTCAAAAAATTTACATTTAACAAAGATCAGATTCAATAAAGAGATATTTGTTTTTTCTTACAGCACTTGCTCATGTCGTTCCTCTTGCTGTACGTAAATTATTTTCTATCTGCTAAATCTATTAATTGAGCATGTTGGGGCATAATTTAAAATATTCAAGAGATGGGAAAGAACTTGTGGTAAATTTCTTTCATGAAACATTTGAGACAAAAAACACACATGCATGCACAGACACACACACTGAGCAACACCCATAGTTTTACAACTCCATCTATTATTTGCGCCGAGCTCATGATGAAACTAGTACTTATGCAAAACCACATATGAAGATGAACACAGGACACACCCAAGCATGAGTATGTGTTGATTGTGTAGGGAAAGACACACGTATATTGCTATCACCACAAAAGCACAAACAGAATCCACACCCAAATGTGGCACCGCTTTCACACTTAGCGCAAGTAAAAGTGTATGCGTGTAAATGCGAATTGCATGTCTATTTGAAATGCACTCGAACACTGACAAAGACGTTACCTGATTGATTGTTTTTTCCATTTGCACAAGGCCCAGATTGGGTAAGGTTGTTTTGATGAACTCAACAATTGACTCAAGATTGTCGTGCTGCAGAATCAGAGGCTTATGGCTACCGAGCAGACTCAAAGCCACCTTGAAGATGACCTCCGATCCCTGAAGGAACAGCATGTCTGGTAGACACAAAAATAATGAATACTTTTCAGTTTACTTGAAGAAACCCATTTAGAGAATACATAAAACAGTTACTTCATGTTGTCTAAATAACTAAAAAATAAAACTCTAAAACCGTTATAATATTTAATAATATTAGAATTTAAAATAACACATTATATTAATAGCAAGATTTAAATCATATTATATATATATATATATATATATGTGTGTGTGTGTGTGTGTGTGTGTGTGTGTGTGTTTGTGTTTTCAACTATGAGAAAAGCATTAAAAAAAAAAATAAAATTAAAAAATCAAGGGTCGTGTCTTTGTATGTGTGTGAAAAAAATAAATTTCAATAAAAATGTGCATGTGTAAGTCAGAGTGTAAAATGAGCTGCTTTAAGATGGTCCACACGAGAACCCATAGAAAATGGTATGCGAGATTGTGTCACAAGGTCAATGACATTCACCCTTATAATCACACCACACACAATGTCACGGAACTGTGATTAAGCAAAACACAGTTAGCGCCAGTCGTCAGGCATCAGTGATTGTGATTACCATGCGTAATTTACTTCAGCATGTCCGCAGAAGATAAAGTGTGATGCTAAGGATAAATAGTCAGAATTTACCATTATGAAATGATAAATGGTGAAGGTATGTACACATTAATTTTACTGTTCAGAAACTATTTTTTCTGATCTTTTGCGCTTTCTAAAATCTGATACAGACTGGTTTCAATTGTTAGAAATAAGACGCGTGATTTCAGCTATTAACCATGCCTGCAGCAAAAACAGTGCAGAGCGAATTATATGCCAATGTTTTGGGGTTTTTTTAGGGTTAAGGGGTTTTAACAAAAGTATGTGCAATAGCAGGAACCACTTAAGAGAGACAATAAACCCAGGTGCAAAAATTCCTCCCCAACCTGAAAAACCACCCCTCAAGATGAAAATTGATTCCAACTTGCAACATTTGGTCAATATCTCTCTGCAGACAGGGTGTGTCTGTGTACGTGCAGATATGCGTGCATCTGACTATATACGCTAACGACAAAAGAGCGAGAATTATGTGCATGTTCCACAGTATCCTTCCAGACAAAAGAATGTCAAACACGTAAGCCATCTTCATAAACACTTCTAAGGAAATCGAGAGAATGGCAATCCGTCACCATCTACCACGCTGGCATTTGATCAGCCTGCTGATATCTCTAAACGTGGTTTCATTTTTTTTTTTTTTTCTGAGTTCAATAGAAGCTGCTTTTAATCTGTGGATGGTATGGCTTGGTGGTTAAACATCTGAGCTGGTAACAAAACCCAAGGATTGTAGGCTGTACACAACTCGCTACTGTGCCCTTGAGCAAGGAGCAAGTCTGAAGGGACTGTCCCTGCTTTAAATAAACGTGTTTGGTAAATGTATAATTATAAAAAGCATTGTGGTAAAGGGTGAGCGCAGGAACTTATTTTGATTGGAAGTGTGCATTGAAGAGTGTGTGAGGGTGTGTGTATTCACCGAACACTCGAGCCACAAATCCAAGAGGGAAGTGTGACGCGAAGGCGGTGAGGAACCAGGGAGCGGCGTAGAGACTGGGGCCGATCTCGTACTGTTCCAGATGGGTGTACAACTCCCTGTGATAGTCATGAAGCAGACGAGACAGCTGATACATCTGAATCTAAGAAAGAGGAGAAAAACAGTTACTGACAATATCAGAAGAATATAAAAATGCCTGACAAAATATTGCTGCCATTTAATTAAACTGTATGTACACTCTAAAACAATCTCTCTCAACTGATGAACCTTAACCATGTTGCTTGGTTGTGATGTCATTATTGAACACTGCCTACAGTTATCGTAACAGATTCTTCTTGTATGCTTGGCAGTAGAATTTGTATTTTTTTGCTTGATTTGTATAAGAGCTGTCAAAGCTTATTACGTGACTGATTGTGTTTATTTGATTTATGGTTGCAGTATATGTAATATAAAGGAATTCAACACAATTTTAAAAATGTAACTTAAAAGGAACACTGTACTACTTTTGAAAATAGGCTGAGAAACAGTTTTACTGTTTTCTAATCCATTCAGCCAATCGACTATCCTGCACAGTTCAGCTCCAACTCTTAAGTAAATAAAAAAAGGTATCAAAATATTGAAAAAAAGCCATCCTCTGTACCATCAAACGCTGTGGGCGTATCCACTCGCGACGCTGAAACCATGCACACTCACGGCAAAGCTGCCGTCTCTCTCACATGTCTTCCTCAAGAAGCTTGATTTAAATAAGGAGACCAAGCTCAGTTGTTTATAGCAATCACGTAATGTAACAAAGACATAGCTAGATAGCAAACTGTAGACTGTAGTATCTAAAGGTAACGACAGTAACTCATTATTGAAAGGACGAACCACTGACGCTTATGCGCTCTAGTTATCATGTGTGCGTTCGACTTGAAGAAGCACTGAGCAGAACGATCAGTGTTTGACATCAAAGTACCGTGAGAGTGATTCAAAGCACAATGAGCGTCTGCTCTCTCACTGTCCTGATGTCACACGGTGATCAGTCTGTGCAGTCAGTGCTGCTTTCAAGTCCAACACAGCTCTTATAGGAGCAGAGGGAGCAGTGTGAGTCCTACATGTTTCAGAAATGCATTTCTACCATTTATAATGTGTTCACAAACAATTCTCAAAGTCGGACTACAGCTTTAAATAAAAAAAAAAAAATCAAGGCCTCAGCATTTATCCAATCACTGCTAACCTCAGGGCTTGACATTACTGTAACTTTTTGGCTCACCAGCCACCGTGGTTAGTGGTTTTCCAAATTTACTAGCCACTCAGCATTTTCACTGGCCACAAATTTTCTTGTTGGGAAATGACATTTTATATAATGTACGACTTAAATAAGGACTTAATAATGCATACAAATATTTCCACGTCATTTGACCTATTTAAAGGGTATTTTCCCCTAACTGCATTAAATGCATGTATAATCTTTCAAATTCTTACATTTTATTATTAATTTCACTTAATATTGTTACCAATCATATTACCAATTTTACCAATAATATGAAATCAGCATCTACACCCACCAGTAGGTGGCAGCAAGTGCTAATTTTAATTAATGAGTCATTGAAGCCTTCAAACAATTCGTTTAGGCGGTTGATTCATCAAGAATGAAGAAAGTGCCTGAATGGAGCTCTGAAACAGTGACTTTTGCTGCTCTGTGTGTTGCATATGCACAACGTTTCTGCAAGTTTAGTTGTCCGGTCAAAAATTCTCTTCTTTCACTTACCCCTTCAAAAAGTCTACTTGTCTCATTCTCAAACAAGCATTATTGCCCAGTTCTATTACTGTATATAAAATTCAACCCACCAGAGTGGGTAATGGGACTAAACGTGTTACCCGCCACAGCTGAAATCCACCCGCATTTGGTGGGTGTTATTGTCCAACCCCTGGCTAACCTAAACATATTTTTTATTTAAAAGCAATGTAAAATTCTATCATCATTAATTTAACAATGTTATTCCAAACCATTTGACTTTTTTCTTCAATAGATTTAAAAAAAAATTATTATACTAATTAATACTGCAATTATAAAAATGAATTATTACTCCAACAAAGTGAGTAGTATTTGTCTGGTCATGTGACCTAAATATAGCACCTACCATGAAGGGAAACCACGATCATATAGAACAAAGCCATTCAATTATGGCTACAGTCTTTTTCTCACTTGTGTACACCATCTTTAAACTCAGGTGTAAAACAAGTAGTGAAAAAATACAATCTGATGATATATACCTTATGTGACAAGCTGAATGTTACTATACCTGCAGTATGATCATATCAGGCCTGTACTGTTTCCGCAGCCCCATGTCGTACATAAGGAATTTGAGCATGTGGAATGCGTCCTCCTCACTCATATGGAGCAGCAACACGCCGGCCACAAAACTCAAGCCCTGGCAGTAGCCCACCTCTGGGTCCAGCAGAGAATATGCCTTCAGTAGATTATAAAGAGACAGCTGGCCAGCACCCAGCTGAGCACTGAAATACGGATGAGTGGGAAAAGTACGTCCTAGGAGAGAAAGAAGAATAATCATTCAACTACTTTTTTTTTTCAGTGTACTTTGAGTAAAACAATGCTGCTCATGTTGTTGATGTTGGCAAAGGGATATGACCCCCTGTTCTTTCAGTTCAATCTCCCCCTCTTGTGCTCCTTCTCACTCTCAAGGGTGTACATCAATTTAGCCACTTGTAGAAAAAAACAAAATGACAAAAGGACACCCAGATGCTGGTTTCAGCTCTACAGTATATGCTTCTATCTACAATGCTTCTCTCATGTAGGTTCAAACAGGGACCAAGTTATTTGTACACTTAAGTCACACTTCAGTGTTTGAATATAGTGTTTGAATATAATATCTGCAAATGACATAAATAATATAATGCATTATAACTGTTGATCATATGTGTTGTAATACATTATATCTTGTAAATAATTATTGCTGAATTTAAAATACATATTACAATGAATTGGTGGGTGTTAGAATTTCTTTTCAGCTTTCTTCAGTATTTACAGGTAACAATTTGGAATAGTATAAAATAGCAGATCAAAATCTATATAAAGGTTTCTAAAGTTGGCTTTAGTTCAAAATTTTGCCCAACAAAAAAATATTACACATTCTGTGTTTCCAGTTCTGACAGTTTGAAAAAGACTTTTACTATATGAAAACAGAATAGAATATGGGCCAGTTTTACTAAACAGGGCAAATTAGTGTGAAAGCACAATTCCAAAATAGTAGTGATAGTAGTGATTTCCTACCAATGCACAAATGACATCTTATTTACATATTGACCTATGCAATATTCCAAGCGCAGCACAAATTAGCATAGTTTCAAATAAAGAATAAAGAAATAAAAAAGCCACAGTATATTAAAACTTGAGGCTAAAAAAATAGACATGATAGACATGGTAGTGTACGACTCCTAGTTAACGGTGCCAGGATATCTTTTATTTCCTGAAGCAAATTAAGAAAAATAACATGGCTTGGCAAGCGATATGTTCGGATAATGTGTTCGTCTGGCATTCCAAATAAATTAATTACTTGTGGAAAACATCCTCTCCCTTCTACCACACACTCTCTGTTCTCTGCAGTGCCTCCTCCTAGCAACAACAATTGCAGCCATTTCAAGCTCAAAATAGTTTAAGACATGCTTTTTTTTGCACATGTTTGTAAATCACGTGGCGTGATCCGTTTGAACACTTTCCATTTATAGGGAAATTTTCATAAACGCAGATTCAATAAGGTCACGCACAAAAATAATAGTGTCTACGTCATTTCCTCGCTAATTCATCGCTGCTCATCTTTAGTAAATCCTGACGGTATTATTTTAACGTCAAAAGACGGTTTGTGCTGGAGTAAGCTGTTGGCCCTATGTGTGCTCATGAAGTGGGATATATATGGAAATGGTTACAGAAATATTTTGTCACTTTTATCCAAAGTTCTTAATAATAATCACTGATTGAATACTATTTGGTTGAATATATACATGAGACGTGCAAGCATCGCACAATATAGGAATTTGAAATATTGCATTGAATAAGAGCTTTCATGTTCATGTCTGAGAGGGAGTCTTCCTACAAACAATATACATTCCTATAAGATTAGGTTTCTTCCTGTGTTGTAAAGCTATCTATCTCTCTTTCTCCCTGCTGTCACTGTTCTGAGAGCCAACACCTCCCTTTCTATGTCTGAGCCTCCCCATTAATCTCTCCATCTTCACATCTGTCCATCTCCGCTAGTGTCTCAACCATTCATACAGCCTGAGGTTCTGCAGAGGTTTGTTCTCTATAATAACGGAGGTAATGATCATTTTGCGAAGAATGGAGACTTTTGTGTAAACTCAAATGACAATTTTTGAAAAAATTCCAGGGCAAGCATGAGCATGTACGAGTTAGTGTGTATTTTAAAGACAGAAAGGCAGAATAGCTGTTTCTCAGCAAGCTAGAACAACATCAAGCAAATAACTGTCTCGTTGAGATAATCAACTGGACATGTTTTTGTTGCTCAAGACATTTCTGAGATCCAAAAAATCCTAACCAACTGTGAGACACATGTTACTGCATTACTACAATAAGTCTACTAGATATTCAACAATGATACAGAGGACCTTAAAAGACAACAAAGTACTAAGGTCAATACAAAAGGACTATAACAACTGTTCCAAAACATAGTGAGCTGCCTACCCAGACAGCATTTCAAGAGACACTTCAACTGTATGGATTTTGAATGTGTTTTATACATTTTCATGACAGACACAAGAGAAATAAAAACATTTATATTAATGTTACAATAAAAATTATAACATTTACACACTATGGTTTAAAAGTGTTTTTGTCAAGACGTTCCTTGTGCAAAATATAGTACAATAACAGTATTATTGCAACCTCTTTTTCTAATTTAAAAATAATAATAAATAATAATCTAAATGTAATTGTTTTTGTGACAGGACATCAGAATTTTCAGAAGCTGTTAATCCAGACTTTAGTCTCAGATGACCCTGATTTGGTGCTCAAATATTTCTTGTTACTATCATTGTTAAAAAAAGTTGTGCTGCTTATTTTTTTTGTGGAAACCATACTACGTATTTTCAGCATTCTACTATCTAAAGTTATTTAAATTAAATATAATAAGAACAGCACGTATTTGGCGTAAAAATCTTTTGGAACAATTAATCAAGTTAATGCATCTTTGATTAAAAACAGTAGTAATTTAAAAAAAAAAAAAAAAAAAAAAAACTTGCTGAGCACAGAATTTTAAACCTGCTTAATATAATAAATATTATATATTTATTATAGAGTTTCTATATTTTTCCTATTTAAAACTTGAATCTTCTCAAGTTATATTGTGTAGTTAGACCAGCGGAAAAGGAAAGATTGTGATTTTCCATGCTGATATGACTAGAAAATATACTCTCATTCCAGTGTAATAATAAAGGAAGTTTGCTGCCGTACCATTGCTGCAGCAGGTGCAATATCATCACGTAAACTTCCTTGATTATTATGTCATTCTACATGATATAACTACAGAATAGTCAAGTTTTAAAAAGGAAAAATATGGAAACCCTTTGGTCATTTTTGAATGCGATGCTACTGGTCTAATTGGACTTATCTATGCTAAGCTATGCTAAAAGTGCTACTGCCAGACCCGAAGATCCGCTGAATGGATTCAAAAACCATAAAGCTCAACTCTGGGGGAGTTGGTGAATGAGCCTATTTTCAAAAAAAGTGGAGTGTTCCTTTAAAAAAAATTTACTATTGTAAATCTTTATTTTTTTTAAGCATTTTAATTAAGATATATGTCGATATAGATGCATGTAAATTATTTAATAATTTTAAGACCTAAATGGGGAAACCTGTGGTTTATACTTGCTTTGCACTTTGTGTGAGGAGCAATATTCAAGCAGAATCAAGCAGTTGTTGTCTATGAAAAGTGTTCCAAATCAATCAATTATGATGCTCCGTTGTGGTTAGATGTCATCTATGTAAGATATAGACAGCAATGCAGTAAAAAAAACAAAAAACTGTAATACTAACCCAAGTCTATAAGGATGGCATGCTGTTGGGATGTGAGCTGCTTCAGAAGCTCTTTGTAAGGAGTGTCGTTGTTAGGAGGTTTGGTGCTGGGCACCTCCTTCCTCAGCAAATACTGTTCTGATAGAAGCTTCCAAATCTCTCCTCGATGCTGATGAGGGACACCTGAGAGAGAGAGAGAGAGAGAGAGAGAGAGAGAGAGAGAGAGAAGAGAGAGAGACAGAGAGAAGAGAGAGAGACAAAGAGAGAGAGAGAAACAGAAAGAAGAGCAGAAAGAGTTCATTGAGGGATCTTTTGAATGTTTACATGCCTTGAGCACAACACCTCAGTTTCTGAGTGCTTTTTCAGTAGTGTGTGATCTCAGCTGACATGTAGATGGACGTCCACAAAGTCACTTCAAGAAGACAAAGTCAACATTGGCAACGACTGACGTAAAAAGGTAACACGCATCCTTGCAAACCCCTCTCCATTCACACACATCTGAATGACATCCACAAACATCACAAATTTCAAAATCAACTACAGGTTCTTTGTGTAACTCCTGTGGCACTAGCGGCACCAAACAGAACTGCAAACACTCAGCATTTTGTCTCCACTGCAGTTTATGATAGATAAACCAGAGAAAGAGTAACATCAGATTGATTGTGATGACATGACGATCTCTGCGTAACATCTATGCAAGTATGTGAATGTTTCATGTAAATGCCACAGTTTTGAACAGGTGTGTACTTGTGTGCGTGCAATCTCACCAATCATTCTGCAGAACTACCTCAATAAAAACCTGACAACTCTTCTATCTACAACCCCAAATAGATGGAAAGTCAAATTGGTCAACATTGGCAAGATAAAGCAAAACAACATTCTGCACACATTACAAAGTCGTGGCTGCGGAGGAAGAGGATACAGGTACTTAATTGGCCTACCTGCAGTCCTGGCCTGTCTCCAATAGAAAATGTGTGGCGCATTTTGAAGCGGAAAATGCAACAACAAAGGCCCTGTACTGTCGCCCACCTTAAGACTTGTTTGCAGCAAGAATGGGACAAAATTCATCACTTGGTGTCTTTAGTCCCTAAACGTCTTTTAAGTTGGTAAAAGGGTTGGCAAAAGTTTTTTTGAAATGTGTGGCAAGAACCAAAATAGGAATGTTTTTTACAATAACAAATACAATAACAATCGTGAGGGACACATTAAATAATGTGCTGTTGTATTGTTTCCAATGAAATACAAGTCAAAGTAAATTTAGAAATCGCTACATTCTTTTTTGATTTCCGTTTTCCATACTAACTTTTTCTGATTTGGGGTTGTATAAATACTAAAGACTGACACTAAATAAACATCAAACATTAAGACTATTTTGAAAATTCACTTTTTTCAAGAAAAACAAATTAAAGGCTTTAAAGTAACAAATGCACAAGGATAACTCCCAAAGTAAACTAAAGGTATACGCACACTGTTTAAAAAAACATCTCTGCATATTTTGTACGTCTCTTTGTTAAAATCAGCTCGTTAGAAGAGAGCTCCGTGCATGAACTGTGTTCCAATCAGCATGATCCCTACACAATGGTCATTGTTCCCTACTCCCTGAGCAGGGGAAATCCGTTAAAGTTCACTTCACTTTGAAACATTCATTCACGGATTTGCACTGTAAATAAATGAATATGATTTAAATTACATCACGCACACTTTGCTTTGAACTGAGTCATAGTGGAATATCTGGTGATGTCCACTTAACAAGGCACATACATTCAAACTGAATGTCTGAAGCGACAAGAGAAACATACAAAATGTGCAGAGCGGTGGGGTGCAAGGACTAGAATTGAGAATCGCTGAATTAATCCAAGTGTCAATACATTCAATGAATAGGCTGCTAAGAAAAACCTCATACTGTTATATTAGCTATAACATTTTTGTGTATCTGCATGTATGTATGTGTGTGTGTTACCTTGTCCCACAGCTTTGTGGATCTCCACAGTGTCAAATCTGACCTTTGACCTCCCAGTGGTGCTGAGCATTCTCTCCCAGACCAGCGTGACATCTTTCAGACATGGTGTGATCTCTTCATAGTCCAGCTTCAGTCGTCTACACTGCAGATCACTCTCTGAGGCTGTACACACATTGAATGAAAATGTAAGAAATTAAAAATGATGTGCAGAATAAGGGTGATAAATTGAACTGGAAGAACATTTGCAAAAATAGGCCACTATTCCTATTCCACTGGCCACATTTTACATTTTTCAGTAACATTTATTTGTTCTGATGTGGGAAAAAAAGCTTAAGTTACATAGTCCAACACTAACATAAAAAATAAAACAGAAATATTGAAATTTTAAGAACAATATTTAATAACAATATTAAAAATTAAACAATACAGTATGCAATAACAGCTGTAGTTGCTATTATTAAATGAATATTTACAATACATATATTATTTTATTGCCATAGTCTAAAGGTTAGGCTAAACCCAACAAAAAACTGTTTTACACATTATTAATTGGATTCAAACATATTTACTACTGTTTAAATGTTTGGTGTTGGTAAGACTTTGAAATGTTTTTGAAGAAAATGTCTAATGCTCACCAAGGCCACATTTAATTATACATATTGATTAAATATAGTTAAAAAATATATTGTTGTCATTCTATTTTTGTGTGAATGCAATGTTAAATTTTTTACAAATCATTTCAAAATCATTCTAACATGCTGATTTGGTGCTCAAAAAATAAAAGTTTACATTATCAACGATGAAAATACTTTTGCTGTTTGATATTTATACACAACAAAGTTTTTGAGAAAATAAAAAAAATATCTGAAACAGAAATCTCGTAACACTATAAATATCTATACTGTCATTTTAAATGAATAATTTGATGCATCCTTGCTAAATATAACTATTTTCAAACATACATTTTCTTTAAAAAAAATATTGATTTCAAACCATTTCACTGTAGTATACACAGAATATTTCAATTGTTTTTTATAACCCCGGGATGCAAAAACTGAATTGAGAAAAAGTTGATATTGTGAAAGAGTATTGCTATTGTTGTATGTATAATTGGTTTATTGTCATTTGATGGCATATCATTAAAAAAATGTGAACTTCTGTAGTAATAAAAAAAATTTAAGTTCAACAATGTAACAGATGTTTTTTTCTCTCGAATGGAAGAGTTAAACAAGTGGACAGTAAAGGAGAGGCAGTCAACACATGCCCGGCACGCAGCAGAATGAGTTCATTATACAGTAATTAAGACTGTATTAAGACCAATTGCACTTACTGCACCAGTGAGACTTCCCATTTAGACACACAAACACAGGAAGAGACGCAAGTAGAAAATTTCAGGAACAAGAGAATAATACCCTTCCCACCCATCTCACCCATGGGACCAAAAAAAAACCATAAAAGAAAATAGAGAAAACAGGAAAGAAACAGAAATAGAAGTCTCCAAAGTGTCAAACATCAGAAGTTACGTGATTGAGAGGGAAAGTGGTAATATAAACACAGGCTAGATGTAGGGCAGACAGTCTTTCCAGTACACATCTTCTGACCCACTTTTTCATGCCCACGCCCTATTCAATAGGTCTAGCTGCTTTCTTTTCAAGCTTCTGTTCTTTCTTTTCAGGTCATGAGAAGCATGACTGGGCATGGCAGGGCAGGACGTGACACTGCCAATCATCAGCACACCCAAATCAGACCGCATCTGTGCGAGCAAAGCTGTTCACCTGTCATGATCATCTCATAACCTGCAGCAGGGACTTCCAGGTAAGGCAGTGCATGGGTGCGCCTGGTTGTGCAGAAATGTGTGTGTGTGTGTGTGTGTGTATGTGCTACTGTTTATGGGAGGTGGCTTTTGTGTATGCCAACTGAACGTATGCCAAACAAATCACCCGCCTGGCAGCAGTATATGACCTAAATAGATATCTGAATTCCGAGGAACCGCAGAAAGAAAAAAATTCGTAATGCTAAATACTATTCATTGAATAAATCTTAAGGGCAAGAACAAACTAAGCTTTATTACCACATAATGTCTAGTAATCTGGATGTTACGATTACCAAAATAAAAGAAAAAAAAGTAGGATGTTGTACAAGCAGAATAACAACAAACTTAAGTAAGCTTACATAACGTATGACCAAAATCTGTTGCATAAATTATTTTATTTTTAGTTGAATTTGTAAAGTTATCTTAAAGGTGTTACTTGCTCATTGTATGAGTAATGTTCACAGTGATAATATTTATTTTGTGAGTGTTTGTGTTTCACCTTGTAGTTTCTGATTCTCTCTCTCCATCCGCAGCAGGAGAATTTGTTGAAGAATTGCTTTTCTCCATAATGCTCTTAGCTCCGCCCCACTCCTCTTTCTCCTCTCCTCTGGCACCGCCCCCAGGACGCTGTCCCCGCCCCCCACTCCACCTCCCAGAGCCAGTCTGTTGCTAACCTCTAAGGTGGATTCTGGAAGGCAGAATACTTGGCGTCACAATAGCATAAAATTAACATGAACTATCAACAGTTGCCTACATAAATTACCAAAAAGGGCATCAAACTTAATCTACAGTAAACATCCTCTGCATAAACTAACAAAAACATCATGTCTGTGCTTGTCATTACCCCATGATTTTAGCAATGACTAGTGAAGTTGTACTTTACAACTGTTATGTACCAACATCGCCATTACTTATCACTATTTATAAATTATTATTATTATTATTATTATTAATTTATGTTTTTATTCATAACTGTAAACTCTGAAAACATGTACTGTACAGTTAACATGCTGCCATAGTAAATGATATAACTTAAAGAACCTAAAATAAAAAGTCTGTGATTTTCCCACACTTTAATGAACAGAAGGTGTTCTCCACATCATTTTTTTTTCCGTTTTCTCTCGTTCGCAAAAATAACACTTAACAAAAGAGCAAACCACAAAACACAAAGAAAGACAAACACATGAATAACACATAAATACAAGTGTCCATGCACACAGGCAGAGGTGTTAAAAATAAAGTGAACACCACCCAAACTATAGGGTGGATGCGAGACCTCAAAATTCCCTTTTTGTTTACAAAGTGAGAAATTGTGCATAAAGAAAAATGAAATGTACCGTTACGTAAAGAATAAACACATCACCTAAAACACCGTGCTGCATATTCACAAGAAAAAAAAAAAGTGTTGCAATAAACCAGCATTCACCCACACGCTTTCGCTCATCTCACTCATGTAGCACACAAAACCAGATCTTGTCTAAACCCACTGCAGTTTAGTGCATTTCCTACCCAGAGTTCAAAACATCATAAATGGATCGGACTGAAATGGTCAGACAGCAGTTTTCATTTGCACAGCACTACAAGAAATGTTGCAGAAATGACCAACTCTCACTGAAAATATTGCGTTAATAAATTTTTAAACCTCTGTTTGAATTTCAAAATATAAAGGTTTGTCTTTCCTATTATCCTCATTCTAGCGGTCATAAAACAGCTCAGATTCACTTTAATATTGGAGCGTTTTGTATGTCCAAATATTTGTGGTTGTACACAATACCAATAAACAGCAAATATCTTTTTTTTTAAGACAGGAAACCTATCTTACAAAAGTTAGAAACAAACAAATCTGTGGAAACAAAGTTTACTGAGACTAATTGAACTAGATCAAAAAAGGTAACGTTTTTGTACGTTGAGATCGTATGACTAGACAAACACTGCTTAATCTAGATAAATAACTGTGAAAAGAGCATTTCCACAAGAACATTACTTAAATGAATAAACAGTGACACTAGATTCATGCTGCCATATATTATATCTAAAATGTATTTTATCATTTAAAAGACTCACTGTTTCGAATGCATCATTTTTTACTGAAAAAAATGAAAATAAATTTAAATCAATAAATATGAAGTTTATAAGAAATGTATAGAAAAACGACAGGAGGGCATTTACAACCAATATTTGATATTCCTGCATACACATACAAGTCAATTACAACTTCTCAAGACAGTGAGAGAACTGAAGTGCCTTTACACACACACACACACACACACACACACACACACACACACACACACACACACACACACACACACACACACACACACACACACACAAACTTGGTCTTGGACAAACAATGTTTCTGAATAACATAATTTCAGGCTTTCAGCAGAAGGGCCTTAACCTCTCTCAAAACGGCAATTTCTTATGTCAGGAATCACACACAAGCGCGCACACACACCTGACCCAGTTCCAGTGGGGTGGAGCAGCGCATGTGTTTAAGTGTATGTGTGGAGATTGCTACAGTGGACACTGACGCACTCGGACATTTGGGCGCCGGTCACTCCCTCTGCAAACACACGCGTATGCACACACGCACATTGGCCACTCCCTCTGTAAATAAGTGGCGTTTCTGCCCGGACCAACGCCTTGCAAGTGTGCAAACACACATATGTAAGTGGATTTATAAGGCCGGTGCTTTCCTAGATATCTGTCAACATGACCTCCTGCAAAACACCACACCCAACACACACACACACACACACACACACACACACACACACATGCATACATTACCTCATTAACACAAACATTACTTCATTCAGAGCAGACACACACTTGTCAAGACACACCCAAATATACTGGAGAAACACACACACACACAACAAGAGAGCTCTTGGCACGCATTCTGTTTTAAGGAAGTGTACTCATATTACTGCACAGAAATCAACATACATTTTTCCGTAAACGAAAAAAGGTCAGTTCTCCTGAATCAGATACTGGACACCTTTTAATTGAGTAAACAAACACAGTTCAACACGACCGAGGAAGTCTGTTTTAGCTTTAAAAGAAAAAAAAAAGGGATTTGAGACTTCATGTCACAATTTAAATTATATTTTTTCTTTCAATATTAACTTTATATCTGACAGAATGACTTTCTATCTTATTTAAAATTTGTGTAACAACTGTTAAAGCTGAGCTCCAACACAATACTTTGCAGGCATTTAATATTTCGAGCCCATTAAGTTAAACAAAAGTGTGGATAATTCCTTGTCATTTCTCTCATTCATACACACGCGCATCTTAGGGGTGTTTTGACATCCGGATCAACATTTACTGCAAGGTGCTGCCAAGTCTAATGAGCTACCAACTTCGAAATAACAGACCTGATTTGCTGTTTTGGCAGCTCAAGAAAGAAAGACATAAAAACAGGTCAAAAAAGGAAGAAAAGCAAGCATTGACACAGTCGTGTCTGAGTGCGGGGGGGAATGAGGAAACTGATAATCACTGTAATTCTGTTTCTCCGCCAAAAGAAACAATCAAGTCCAAGTTGGCAATCAATAGTCAAACTCAAATGAAATCTTCACCGTGACATTAAGATCAAGAGCACCACCTCGTGGACATCAATAGTTACAGCAGCATGGCACCGGCTGTACTGTACACTCACTGCAAAGTGTAACTGATATAGGTGAGGTTTTGCATTGATGTAGCCTACTTACATATTCGACTAGAGTGTTACCTTTGGAGTCTGAGCCCTTCTGTGGTGTGGCGACTCTTAAGAAGATCTGTTGTCTCCAGGAGTGTCTCCGGTTACGTAATGGACTGTCATCCCCAACAACACACACTGCTCCAGGACTAGACAGGGCTGCTACGTCACTAAACACACATAGAAATACATAAACTGAGGCCTTCATTCACAAATATATACAGATTCAGACAGCAACCCCAGGCTTCTCTGAGAATGAACAGCATCTTAAATGTGAAAATCTGAACATTTTCAATTGAAATTTGAAAACACGACCAAATAAATAAAAGTACATTAGACCAACTGATTAGTAAGATTAAATCAGATTTTATCCACCAAGAATTAACTGAATTTATAATTTATTCAATTATAAATTATTAAATGATGTATGTACGAACAATGAAATAGTGTTTTTATATTTATTCATTTATGATATAACACCATGAATAAAAGTTGCCAGGTACTTTTAACTTGGACATTTAATTAAAATATGTTTTGATGTTCTTATATTATTAGGTTATATATAATTTTTTGCCTTGCTACTGTCCTGCGCTATATCTTTAAAAACACTAATAATTCATCACTGTTAAATGTAATGTTTAGGAAATCCCAAAATGTGTTAAATATATATTATATAATGTACACTTATAATTTTATTTTTCAAATATGATACTGTATTTCATTGGTTTCAAAATAAGCAAAATGTTTATGCTTCTCTTCTGAAAAAAATGCATTAAAAAATTAAACAAGCAAGTACTCAATTAGTTGATTTTAGGTGCACATCCTAGTTCATTTGAAGAGTTCAGATGCTCAGTTCAGATTTGTCTGTTAAGTTCTTAACCACTTGAGACTCTGTGGCAGGTGCAAAAAAAAAAAAAAAAAAACAGAAATGGAACACAGAAAAATGGAAAGATGGATTGGCAGAATGCAAAGTATAAACAGAGTACCTCTTCCTCTGAGAGTCACTGGTATCATCACTCTCTGCTACTGGGGCCAGAAATTTGAGGAAATTTGGAACAGAAGAGGAGGAGTGTAATCTCGCTCTAAAGCCACTCAGCCCCGATGGACTGAGAGATAGAGCATGAGAGAAAGAGAGAAGGAGAAAGAGGCCACAGAGTAAAGGAGTGAAACAGAGAGTCACTGTAATGTACAGCATCACTGGACTGAAACCGCAGGTGAAATCTACTCCATTCTTGTTTTAAAACGGAGAACACATTGGAGTGAATCTGTCGAACAGTGCTATTCTGGGGCAATACCTGTGTTTTTTTTCACTGAATCAAAACATACTATTAGATAAAAAAAACCTTAAATGTAAATGAAAACAAATTTTGTCCTGTCAACTAACTGAAATCAGTTACTAACTAAACCCAACATTTTTTAATTTAAAAACTTAAATTAATATTAAAGATAAATTTGTAAAAAATTATAAAAACATTTAGCAAAACTACAAATAAAAAATATATATAAAAAAGGTGATACAAAATATATATTAATAATTTAACTATACATAAATAATACCAAAATAACATTGTTATTAACAAGTGTCAGTTACACAACAAAATTATATATATTATTAAATTGAGTGGGTATGCATAATAATAATGCATAACATTAATTGATCCCAGTATCCATACAAAACACACAAGACCTCTAAATACATTTAATCAATAATATTTTTTTTTTTTGATTTTCTAGACTATTGTTGTAAAGTCTGCAAGGGTATAACAAAATTTCACACATGGCTTCAGCAGGCATGTGTGTCATGATGCTGAGAGTTCAATCAAAGAATAGACAGCTTTCTTTTTGGCCATTCTAAAATAGCATTCTAAACACGTGCATGTACTTAAAGCCTGGTAGTGAACATTAGAACGAATGTCTAAAACGTCTCCGTGTTCAGAAATTAGAATTTGAAGACCCAGAACCTGGCCTAAATAAATTCAGTCAGGTACTGCTACGGTGTGCGACCTAAATATTTTGGCAAAAGATTACAGAAATAAATGAACTGATCGACCACTGAATATGCACCAAAATAAATAACAAGCAGTTTGATATTAGGTTGAGACCGAGTCGTTTAAATTGATGTTTTGCTTTGTTTTTTTGAGCAAGGCTACATTTACTTAAATGAGCCCTCATTTCAGAATGCGCCAGAAAGGTTTGATGCAATTAATGCAAACAGCAAAGTGAGAGTATTTTAACTGAAAGGCATGATTTCAATTCCCACGTCACCTGCATCCTCTTAGCTCTCAGAACCAGCCTTTGACAGATCAATTTGTTTTTAGTGAAAATCACCCCAAAGTGTTCTCACAAACTTTTACACAATTTTCTCACAGACACAAAAATAAGTAATAACTAATCTTACGGGTGAAAAGTACCTTGACCTGTTTGTGAATGACAGTAGTACAAAGGAAGACACACACACACACACACACACACACACACACACACGCCTCACCTCCGCTTGAGGGGCCGAGTGGAATGATCAAGAGCAAATGAACGAGGCCTCAACGGCCGCTGACACACAGGAGAGGAAGAGGCCGGAGGGGAAGAAGGACTGATGAAAATACAGAAAGGATGGAAAATATAAAGGCGGGCGTAAAGGAACTTAAAAGCAGAGATGCACAGAATGAAAAAAAGTGAAGCTCAAAGTGAATTCACACTGCTGACAAAAAAAAAAAATGTGATTTAAGAAAAGGAAAGAGAAATCGTCACACCCTTACAGAGTTAGCAAATATTTGAAAATGTGATTCTATTTAAAATTGAGTCATTTTGTGTGCACAACTAAAAATAAACACATCCGAGATTTGAATTTGCAGCTGATGGTTTGAATTTTGTCCACATTTTGTTTCCACAGACACATACAAATGTACAACGATCAAAAGAAGCAGCTAGAATAATACACACACACACACAGTTTCTCACTTGCTCTGATGTGGGGAATCTGTGCTGACAGAGTAGTGTCGGACCAGTTTGGGCTTGGTGGCGGCAGTAGGTTGTAGAGGGGGAAGACTGGGCTCAGAAGACGACAGCATGGGAGAGTGACTAATTGTGCTTGCACGTCTCCTAAAGCCCTGAGGCGGGCTCTCAGGACCCTCCTGACCTCCGCCTGAGCCTTCTAGATGCTTCAGATCCCCTGTGGAATTGTGGGAGCGGAGCGGGCTGGAGGGAAGGAAAGAGCAGAGGGGCTCCTCCAATGATGTTTCCTTAAAAATCAAAATAGAACAGGTCAACGACCCTGCTACAACAGAAGCTTGTCAAGAAGCTATTTTAGAAGACATGTGGTTCATGTGAGCGCTTGTTAGTGTGAGCAACATCTTATATGACAGAAATGCAAAGCACTTTATTTTGGAAATAAAACGTTTATTGGGATTATTACAGCTAATAAAATGCATTATTTTTTAGTAAATACTGGTGCTTTCAGTCACACTGCTATTAAGACCATAATTATAAAAGCATCAAGCTACTCAAGAATTACAGCACAGCTAGTTTTGTATTAACTATGTGGGAAAGAGAAAATACTTTTTTAATGATGTTTTTACTAACTTTAAGTTGCATTGCTGTCTATGCAGGGTTAAAAAGCTCTCAGATTTGTCAAATATATTGGAATTTCTATTCCAAAAATAAACAAAAGGTCTGATGGGTTTGGAGCAGCATGATGGTGAGCAATTAATGACAGAATTAATTTTTGGGTGCTTCTTCAATATAATTATCGTTGCTATTATCAGAAATAAATTTGAAAGTATACTGAAATACTAAACAGTTGTTTTAATATTTTAGTATTGATATTTTGCTTTATCTTTTAAAAAAAATGCAGCCTTAGTAAGCATTTTAACAGACTTCTTTTCTTTTCTTTAATTTTCAGAAAATTAATCTGAAGTGGTAATGCAGCCCCAACACATGTATACATTTTTAATAATTTAAAATAATAATTCGATTTTTTTTTTTTTAAATAATTGTTATTTTTTTAATAATTAATATCCACATAGAAGCCTGACTAAACTTATAAACTTAGCTTTTGTTGCTGAAGATGTGCATACTATAAAAAAAGAACGTAATGCTCTTTAGAAGAGTGCACGTCCAAATATTACTATCATTTTGTTTAAAGGGGCCGTCATGGACAAATGGTTAATGGGTTGGACATATAACCCAAAGACCCCATGACCCTTCCTTCTTAATTTTACATCCCCATCAAAACCCTTTAACATCTATTGTGAACAGCCAATCCTGAAGAACATTTAAATATAGTAATGACGTAAAAGTTCTGCAAACCTGATTTGTGCTGTTCAGTGTGGTGGAGCTAGAGGAGTTGCTCTCTCCTTCACTGTTCTCTCTCTGGGATTTGGACTTACTGCTTCCCTATTATACAAAGACAAATATTTTCCAGAAATTACATTTTATCTTGCTACAAGTCATGTACAAAATGTGTAAATGTTTCCAAACCTTCCAGATCCCCTCCAATGATTCAGTGAGGGATCTTTTCGCTCTAGTCTTGAGCTCCTCCAAACGCACTCGACTGGAACTAACGGTGCCTTCAGCATTCACAGCCACTTCCTGAGAAGTCTGACACACGCGTACGAACAGAAATGTATACGGTCAGACATCTATATCCGACACCCCGAGATCTCAGTTGCACTTTTAGTGAGGTGAAATATTCACGATGACATTAAATGGCGGTGTACCTTTTTTGTTTGTCCGTTGTGTGTGTGTGTCTTTTGCCTCTCCTCGTACAGTCGTCTCAAACATGACACAATCAACTCATTTTCTTCCTGATCTGACTTAGGCCTGGCTTTCTGTTCAAACACGAAAATAACACGAATACAAGAAAGGTTTCATTTCTGCAAATATCCACAAGGTGGCATCATCGATCTTACAGAACACGCATGGTCAGAGAGAAATCCAACCAAAGGAGAGCAGAAGGAATTTACTCAGCATTTTACTAATAATATATTTACTAATATATATATAAAGGAAAAATTATCAAGTTTGAGGACTAAAACTTCTACAAACAAAAGTTATGTGAACGAAGGGGTCAAATTAAATCAATATATTTAAATCAAGAGGTATATTTCAATTAATATTGCAAAGACAAATTTCAAGTTTGCAGCACCTACAAAGCTGAACTTTAAACTTTTGCCAAAAAGTCAAAAATCTAGACACATCACGTTTAGAGGATGTCAGTCCACTCATCATCAGGATGTTTAGTCGTTCAGGTCTGAGTGTGGTTTCAGGATGCTAGACGAGTGGACTAACTGGTTTCATTCACAGCAGTCACACCCTCTGAACAGAACACACATTCCTCGAATGCCACACTTAAAGGATTTGACACACACTGCTAATCCTAAGAACAGGGGAGCTAAAGCGTATTTGTGTAGTGTGTTATAGCGGTTTTAAGTTTGAAATAACTGAACTCACCATGGTGCTCTCAAACACAGCTGCCTGCTCCTGATTATCCAGACCTGCCAAATGCTTCTGCAGTTCCAGCTTAGCTTTGGATGGGTGAAGACCTGCAGATAAACACAGAGTCATACTGTGCACAAAGAAACAAACACAAGTATGCACTGCTGCAGCCCATAGAATTCTGAAATAAATAAATCTCTCATCCCAAACATGTTCAATTCTGCCATTATTGTGGTTAAACTGCAGTGTTTAAAAGTTTATTCATGGAAATAGTTCAACAATAGTTCAAATGTAATTTGTCCAAATTCTCCAGATTTATTTAAATCGATATGACTTTCATTCTTTCATGAAACACTAAAGTAGACTCTCCATAAAATAAAAGCATAGTGACAGAGAGAATTATAAGCATCAAAAAGGGCATAAAAAAAAGAAGTACTGCTTTCGATATTAATGTTTCTTGAGCATCAAATCACCATTTTAGAAAGATTTCTGAAAGATCACGTGAGAATGAAGAGTTTAGTAACGGCTGCTGAAAATTCAGTGTTGCAGAAATAAACCACAAAAATAAAACCACAGGAATAAATAACATTTTAAAATAAAGTAAAATAATAATTACTAATAAAAAGTTTTCAGAGTTTTACTTTTATTTGTATTTTGCAGCCTCATTGAGCACAACAGACTTGTTTCAAAAACATTAAGTAGTGTACTTGTTTTTGCACCGAAAAGGGAGTGGGACGATTGTTTCAAAGTGAACCTCTGACAGGTGCAAAAATATAGGAATACAATAAGACAGAGGAATGGGCTGATACAGGGGTAAAACATGAGAGCTATGAGTGATATGGCAAACAGTAGATGTCTCACCCTCTATTCTGTCACACAGTTTGTGCAGCTGCTGTAGGGGACAACTGTCGCACTGCTGACTCTGGGTCCTACTGTTCTGCTGGAGGGCGGCCACAGAGAACGCCTGTTTCAAAGTCAACATGATCTCATCCACCTAAACATTAAAAAGCGACATTCACACAGAACAGCTGTAAGCACCCAAACTTGGCTGTTCAGAAAGAGAACAATAACTGCATCCAGTAGACTCTTTTTAGCTATAAATCCACTTAAGCAACACTTCATGATGTAGTAATTGCAAACATGCAACAAAATATTTTTACATAAAAAAAAATGCTTTGTTATTTGTGTGCTAAAACTGTAACTGACTGACCAAGAACATAAACTTTCTGTCTTCTCTAAAGCAACTTTTGTGAATATGTTCTTCGGACTGAAACAATGTGTTCGTCTTTCCCCATCTATTTATCCATGGGTCTCACCAGAGCTTCGTTAGCACACTGGAAAACATAGCAAACAAACTGGCAGCCTCCACATTCCACCGATTCCCTGCATATGAAGCCAAAGTGGTCCACATGACGAATACCCTAAAGAAAGCAAAAGAACAAAAAATTATTCATAAGGGAAAAAAAAACTTAAAGGGGCCAGTTAGGGTTAGGGTTAGTAAAAGTTTCTAATGTTGTTGAACTGATTTTCTCATACTCATTTAGGTTGCAGTTATTTATAAAACAGTAACTGTTTCATATATTTTTACAAATTAAAATAACTTTATTATTCATTTATTTGTTCAAAAGCACTTAAAGAAATAACTAATAAATGTAATGACTTTTAATATTGTGAGGCATCCACTAGGAGGCTACAATATCTAAATTAAGAAAATACGTTTAAATCAAATAGTGAATACAAATATTTACAAAACAGGTCTGGATAAGCCCAGACACAACTGGGCTGACTTCTTAGCTTTCATTCAGCTGTTTTAATTACAGTCTTGCTTAATCGTGCCTGATTGCTGAACAGACCTGGGAACAGAAGGAAATCTCTCTGAAGCTCTTCTCGATGGCCACTTTCTTAGTGTCAGGACTCACAAGAAATATCTGAGAGCGGCCGATCTGCAACAAATAAACATAAGGCCATAAATTAATATGGGCATATATGTAAAAAGGGCAGAAAGTGAAATTCTCCTTGCATAGAGGGAACATATGCATTACATTCATTAAGAATAGCTCTTCCTGGGATACTGACTGAGTAAGTTAGAGCTGAGGCTGTTTTACAGTTTAAATGTGTCTAAAATTCAAATGAGTATGCTTGTATGTATGCGTTTTGGTTTTCACTAGATGACCATGCACATATTTGCTTCATGAGAGTAGATCTCTGTGTAACAATTATATTTGACCCGCCTCCAGTTTTCTCTGTAGTACAAGTTCAAACAAGACATTGCGCAGTTGTACCAGCTTTTTTAACGCACATAAACATTACATGAAATATAGGACATGAAACGCTGATTTGAGAAGAAACCTTTTTAAAATCATACCTGCGTTTCCTAAAATCCATTGCGGTGTACAAAACAATTGTTCTAACAAGACGACGCAGACTTCACCATAGGCCTACTGTTAAAACTGAAGTTTTCCGGTTTCATTCTACAAAAAGTAATACTTTGCATCGGATTGAATTTTGATTTCTGCGTTGTGATAGTAGAGACTGTCCAACCAGAACCAAGCATTTCTGTAAGCTTTACTGCATCAAAAATCATTGCCTAGTTAGTGTCAAACGTTCAGTAAGAATCATCTCTGACCACAATGCTGTATGTTTGGTTTCTGCATGCAGCCAGTGAAAGTGTGTTGCCTTTGTGAGAAGACAGAATGGATCATATAGTATACAATTAGAGGTGTGTGATATAGTGTGTTGTTTTAATGATATCCGATTTGACAGTATTGAGTATTTAGCAAAAAAAACAAAAAAACATTTAAAACACATCTACAGAGTGCAGGCATTCATTACATGAAATCTAGGCTAGTGTGCGAGTATAGCTCATGTTCTTTCACTGCACTTTCACCACATTTCGAACGATCACAAAATTAGATAAACATATACAGGCTTTCCATACCACTTAAAATAGCCTAATCAACAAAGTCTCTTTAAGAAAAGTCACGTCGCTTGGCAGCCATCTTTGAAACGCCTCTCAGGCATCAGAGTGTATATCTTTGTATTGGGAAACATCAAAATCTCCAAAAATGTTCACTAAGCTTACAAATTTCATATCTGAAAGATCAATCTTGTTGACTGATACTGATTTAATTGGTAACAGCCAAAAGTCTAATATACGGATTAAAAATTTTTTTTTTTTTTTTTTTTTTTACTTATTGGAAAAGATTTATTTCTATCAGTGTGAACTAAGCTTCACACAGAATATGAAGAATTTCAAAAACTTCAGTTGTCAGCTCAGTAATTATCATTATTGATAAAATCCCCGAAAACGGCAAGATATTTTTTTTCTTCAATATCGCACAGCTCTGTATTACATATAAACTCATTTTAGATAAAATTTATTTTGTAGCACAGTCACTTAAAGAGTACGGGAAACAATGGTCTGATTCATGGGCAACACAAGCTATAGTATCCTGTGTGTAAGATTATCATTAAAAACATGCACACATTGTGATCATTTCTTCCCCATTGGATTACACGCAGTTCCTACAAAAGAAGGATTAAACAATAGCAAACATCACCACACATTCGGTGTGACTTCCTTATGAAGAAAAGACCGAAAAATAAAACTGGAACAGAGTGGCTGCAATGCGGTTTCATAAAACTAGGGGCTGCTGCATTCAGCTTAGCGTTTATTTTTGTTAACTGTTAACTCATCATTATTGCTAGGTAATTTCCTGCTGAAGAGCTGACAGCTTCCTGTCAGTCAGAGAAAAAGGAAAAAGGTGCTAATCAGATTTGGCCAACAATATGTGTAGCTGCCCGTGTTCATCTCTGAACGCAAAACACAGCCCGCATTTGAACTCTGTGTGCTTCGAGATCAGACTATATGAAAGTGTCCAGCCCCTCACACGAAACAAATCACTCATTAATTGATGAAAAAAAATTATTTGTTAATTAGAATATCATGGACATTTTATCTACTGTATTGTCGCAGTGTCATATTAAAATACTGATCATCACCATTCAAAAGTTTCAATTTGGCTTGCTTATGAAAGAAAAATAATATTTTTACTCGTTTTATTTCAAATAACATCCTTTATGAATTTTCTATTCATTAAAGAATCTTCGAAATGTAAGGTTTCCACCAAATATTAAGCAGCACAACTTAATACTGATAACGATACTTATATTATGGGACTTGATTTTGTCCATCAGGAACTGAATGCATCATTGGATTTCACGTGAAGTTACCGTCTCGCCCTCAGGCTAGTGAATACTAGTGAATATTAGAGAAAGCTGTTTTGAGATTATGAGGGCACAGAGATTAAAATAATAATAAATAGAGTGCATGGTTAAATCATTTATGATAAACACTACAAATTTCCATTCAATTTATGATATAATATAATTTAGGTGTGATTTTTCGGCTACTGTAAGTGAACAGATTTGTTTGAAAAACAGCAGTGAGAATCTCTATGTCCTTAAGGCTACGATACTGACATGCCATTTCACACTTCACATGGGGCTGAGGAACATGGAATTTAAAGTGAGAGAGAGAGAGAGAAGAGAGAGAAGAGAGAGAGGGAAAAATGAAAGAAAGATCATAAAGAACATTTGATTGGTGCTTCACAGTGCTATGAAAATAAAAGGGCTACGTGAAGATAGTTAAACACCTGCACTAATGTCCGTGTACAGACATGCATGCGCACAGAAATGAGACATTCTGACCTCTCAAGAGTCACACGGAGAACATGCACTTTAAAGCGTTTAGCTGTGTGCAGTATCTCTACAGAAAAATATTAAGACAAAGAGAGCTTCTCTGAACCCCTTCAGAAGACATCCAAACAGGTTTCTGCAAAGCTTCAGAGATAGTGTTGTGTTTATACTGTATGTTCATGTAACATATCAATATATATTTTTTTATATCATCGTACAATCCAGAACCTACTCCTAGACGAAGTGCTCCTTTAGCTATGGTGTTTCAAGTCCATAATGTGTCCATAATGTGGATTATGCGGGTATTGAGCCAACATACAGATTGAGGAAAAGTAGATTTTATATTGAAAAAGGTGAATGTGAAGCAGATTTAGATGTGATCTACGTAAGAATAAATAAAAAGACCTGGGCTAAACAAAGGTTAAAGAGTTAAGTTGCTTGTACTGGCCTGTGTGTGAGGTGGAGAGTGTGCGTCACTCACCGTGAACAGCATGGTTCTGTTCTCCTGTAAGCTAGTGGGTTGGACCCCGGTGGCTCCGTCTGCTGCCCGTCGCTGGAGCTCCGGTGAGAGGCCGTTCTCATCCAGTGCCTGCAGAAACGGAAAACTCTGATCTCTTTTAAAAAACAGAGGTCGCTTTCCTCCTCCATCTGCCCCCTCGTTTGTTCCATTCACCATCTGAACGAACAAAAATAAAAATAAAATAAAAATCAATTTAAATCATTTTTATTAATAATAAATCTAAAATAATGTATATTAATTCTTGAAAACAAATAAAAAATAAACACACACATATATATGTATATATAGATAAATAAAGACAAACACATACAGCATGTTTTGAAAATATTTACAGTATGTGTATTTACAGTATGTATTTTTATATTTATATTTATTTTACATATAAATATATTTAATATATAATTTTACACAACTTTTATTTTATTTTATGTTTAATTATTTTGTGATTAATCATTGCCCAGCACTAAGAATATAATATATATAACATACAATATGATATAATATAATACAATACAATAACAATTAGACTAGCAAGATTAAGTCCATAGTGGAGAAGACCACTCACTTATGTGTTTTGCTGCAGTTTACAAATATTACGAATATTGATCAATTGAATACTGTTTTAATAGATATTGTTATGAATTGTTGTTTAATGTTAAAGCTAATGCCAAATCAACTGCACTCACAATACAAATTATTTTTTTAAACCAATGAAAAGACAGAAAACAATATACAAAGTTAATTCTATTGTATATCCAGGATCTTAACCTCAAATCTAGTATTAGGTCAAGAATCTAGAAACATGACTGTTGAGTAGAACCTGATTGAGTGAGAACGCCCGCCTGATGCCCGCTGCAAGTGACCCTGTGACGCTGACACGTCCAAACTTCTCGATACACTCATCTATTAGTGCAGGGGGTGCTTTCTTATGGGCCACCACCACTCGCCCACAGAACAACACCTCAAACTTCTTGGCAAAGGCTGTTGCTGCATCAGCCGTCGTTACTGTGGAGCAGGAGGCATCTGCCTGACCATTGCTAGGCAGAGATGGGGGAGTGTCTTCTTGTCGGGCAGAACTTTTGCCGGCCTGCCGGAGAGTGCTGATGATCTCTGGAACCTGGAGGACAAACGCAAAACGAGAATCGGTCAAGTAAGCAACATAAACTATGCCCTTCAAGATCACGTTGGCTGATATCCACCACAAAAGTTTACTACAGAAATGCCCTATTCTCAGTCAGCCACACACTATAAAGCACAGATGCCCAAACCAGAGCCCAAAGTTTAAAATTCTTATTTCTTTACTGGCATCCACATTTCCATGAAGAACCTTTAATATCCATGAAATCTTGGAATGGAGAAAAGTTTTGAAATTTTTCATTTCTATTCATTTCCTGGTGTATAAAAAAAATACTAATAATTGCATGACACACTTTGAAAGAAGGAAAATAAACCCAGAGTAGCTGGAAATTTTTACAAATTAGGCTATATATTTTGTAAAAATATAAGAACTTAACTATCTCTCAGAAAATATGTATGGTGCACTTTTGACGAATGGAAAGAACTGTTATTCAAGTATGCACAGCGGTCACAAATGTATGATTTTAATTTCCATGAAGGAAAGGCTAACACTAACAAAGCAGTACCACTCTATAACTTCCATCATACTGAAAAGAGAGAAATTAGCAAAGCATCTACCACTAAACCAGATTTTCCACAGAGAACATTTGCACTGTAAGATGAAAATGAAAAACTGTAGATGTTTTCCAAAGTTCCTCTTTTAACAAGGCCAAAAACAGATGGATCTATTAAACTGGAATTTAGTTTTCTGCAGAGGTTGAGCTAATGTTAGTCAAGTGTGCTAATGTGAGATTTTATAGTGTTTACAACAAATTTATCCCATCGAGTCTATGCACTTACATTAATCAAGACAAACCCAGAATTAAAAAAACACTACTTAAGATATAGCTCACTGACAGACTACTGCACAAATTGTCACCTCACTGTAAAGTTGAGTAGAGTGCATTTAAACTGTCTGCTCCAGACAGCTGCAGCATTTAACTGCAGATGGCTATTTTTCTGCTAATCGAATCTTTAATTCACTGGAATGCGGAGCTAAGTTAAAGTCTATTTCAGCAACGTCCATAGAAAAAACTAAAAGCTACACCGGCTGGAAAACAGTGAACATTGGGAAAATACCTCAGGCTGTAGCACAAGCTCAATTTGGAGTTGTTTCATAAGCACTGAATGTTAAAGGCATGTGACCAGGAAGTCCATGTATTTCCACCCCAATCTACTGTTTCTTGTCATTCAATAACTTTTAAAGTATAACATTGCCACAACTTTGGCCTTTTGCAGGACATACTCATTATTAAGGGGTCAAAAAACAGTGAAGTTTGAAGTAGGTTTCTGGGATGCTGACTGTGCGTTGGCCCTTAACCTTGGACACGTCCCAACTGAACATGCTGCAACCAATTTTGTTGTAAATGCCTCTATAAATAAATATATAAATAAAAAAAATAAAAACGAACAACAGAAAACTAACCATTAAAGCTATTCTTTGATAGGCAAGAATCTGAATCATTGTCTCTTAAAAGCATACGAATAAGACCACGTTACATAAAATGTCAAAGCAAGCATTTAACAAATATGGATCAATAAACTTGCATATTTTCAAAACTGACTAATTGATAGGTTGCCAGAGTGACGTTAACAAATCAAGTATTAAAAAGGACAGTCCACCCAAAAATTTAAATGCATCATTTATTTCACCTGTTGAACAATGAAAGTTTTTTTTTAAAGAATGTTGATAACCACACTGTTTCGGTTACTGCATACTGTTATTATATATTTTGAACATGCAATGGATTAAAGGGAACAAAAAGTATTTGGATACCGACATTATTCTCAAAATATCTTCTTTTGTGTTCTACAGGAGGAAGAAAGTCATGAAAGTTTGGGAGAACATTATGGTGAGAAAATGATGACCCCACATCCTTAACCTCATGTACTTACATTCATACAACTAATAATAAAAAAAATATCCTCTTCATTTCTCCAGTATGCTTCCTTATCATTCCTAGTTGTCTAATAAACAGCTACAAACATATACAGCTCTTTAACAACCTCTTTGTTCCTAATTTGTATGTCGCTCTGAAAAAAAAGAAGCTATTTTGTTCAAGCTATTAAGTAATTGGATGCTTTCTGGTTCTCAAATGTTAGTGGAATATGTTAATAGTTATACACCTGGCTAGAACACCTGTGTGAACTAAAAGGGAACTGACTAAACAGCAAATGACCTTGTGTCAAACTGGTGAAAAGTGAAGTTAGGTATGAGAGAAACTCTTGCACCATTTGCTTGCAGACAAACTATGTTTGTTAATATTTTAATGGTGGCTTAACGAGTTCAAATATGTTTTGTGGCCACAGTGTGAGCATACAAAGAATGTGGCTAGTAAATTAGGACAAAGAGCACAGTTAACTGGTTCTGTGGTTATGTATATTTGTGCTGGTTTAAACTTACTACACCCTCAGCTATCTGGTGGAGATGTGGAGATGTGGAGATATAATATGATTGGCTGAAGAACCTTATCAAAAGGCCTCTATGAAGGCAGCCTGGTGCAAACCCTTAGGTTAATCAAAGCTTTCACACAGCTGAATGTTTTTCATTAGAGCATGTGGTACCTAGTGTGTAGATATCAAAGCATTTTCTTTTTTTATGCCTGGGTCTGATTCAGCGTGCGCTAGTGTGTGAGTCAAAGTGTGTGTGCATGTTTTTGTGAAGACTGGTGTAAAGTTGGGCCTGATCATCAGAATTTCAGGATACGAGACCAGGATATTATGTTGGATGCTGATTCATCACAACCAAAAAACATTTATCTGTCTTATAGGTGTTGAAAGTCTTACTTTGAATCCAAAAACACAACCAACCATTGTTTAGAGTTCATAGACGCAAAATCTACGTTTTTTTCCTACAGAATGAAACTAGACATTAAACACGGTCAACATTTCCAACATGGCTTCATCCATTAAGACATTAGATTATGAATAATGGGCTTTCCATACCAGAATTTAGGCAGACCTGAATTTAAATTTGCAATCTACCCTTCCTGGATATTTTTTCACCAACTTGTGGATGTTTCAGTATCATTGTTAGAAGCATTTTGACAATCCATTAGCAGGGATGCACCGAAATGGAAATTCTTGGCGAAGCCGAGAATGAAATACTGGTCCAAAGGCCGAGTACTGAACACGGATTAGCAAAACTGCATAAATTAAATAACCAAAATGTGATTTGTTTTATTTAGTTTTTTTAAATACAAAACAACAATTTAACAAATATTTATGTAACATTTCTTAAATGTACTTAAAACTATACCAACAAAGCAAAATTGAACTTAAAATTAAGAAGTTATAAAATTATATTTTTTGGCCATTTTTGAGACCAACTTCTAGAATGAGCCATTCATTTTACTGTCCAAATTCTGGAAATGCAACCTTGCTGAACAGAAGAGAATTCTTTTAAAACATTAGGAAATATTACAGATCCTAAATTAAACATTATGTATGCCTGTTATAATAAATGTATTAATAGGGCTGTTGTAATAGTTTCTTATTTTATTTATAAGGCATGAAAATGCAACCTAGCAGCTGTTTCAGCACAGATTTGGATTGATCCTGGCTAATAAGCAGATACACTGTAAACAGCACTGTTTGAATACATGCAACTTGTGTGTGTATTAGAAAACATAACGTTCTGCTGTTATTTCCAAATCATTCTCCATTTCACAGTCATCAAAAGCCAAATAACCTTAATTGACTTTTAACAGCAAGTAATTTACAGAAAAAAAATTGCAAAACCATTATTTGACTATTTTTAAACAATAAGCAATAACCCAAAAAGACAAACTGACATCAGCCAACAGACAAATAGTAAAAAATAAACAAGGTGTTAGTATAGGATTCCAGAAACTCAAACAGATGAGCATGGTGCTAGCAATTCCAAGGCCATTGTTTATCTTAAATGCAATGGAAGTCACTTTGGATTTAAGCATCTGCCAAATGCATTAATGTAAATGTAAAAGTATTATATTGACAAACAATTATAAGCAAAAGACAACAAAGCTTTCATTTTATTTTGGAATAATGTGCGTCGATGAACATTTTATATCCAAAAAGGCTAGAAAACGACATGTTCGTCATGTTGACTTCTCTGATCCAGTCCGGATCCAAAACTGGCCTATAGCTAGCAGCACATCCAGAGTTTATCTGAAATTAGCTTTGAAAGATTTAACCAATTTCAACCTCCCAAAAGAACCTGAATAGCCTTTATCTGTATAACTGTGTTTCACAAAGCCGCAGTAATCTTGCATCTAATTTATAAAATCTGCTTGCACCTTGCTAAAGGGTTAGTTCATTATAAAGTAATAATTTGACTGGCGACCACAATGCTGGAGAGTAATTTCATTGGCCATTGGTCATTTGATGAGAAGAGAATAAAAACAAGAAAGCAACCAAACAGGAAGAAATTTAACCAACATCCCTAAACGCTCACAAATCACGCTTACAGTGAAAATGATAGAAATCTAGTAAATGATGTTCTGCACTGGAAAACCACATTGCAGAAGATCATCACATGATATTCAGTGTATCTAAAACCTATGCTCAACACGTTGCTACTTTTTGTTGATAACCTCATGAGTCCGAGACTCCAAGCTTCTGTGCCAAAGTTGATTAACTTGTATATTCAAGTAGCAACAAGGCTTGTCTTGCATAACAGCCTGTTGCAGACAGGAATATGAGAATATATGGCTGCAGCTAAAACTATGCAAGAGCAGACTGCAATGTCTTCATTCTGTTTGAAATGCCAAAATAAGTTTAACTAACCACACAACACACTTCAAGGGTTACATTTTTCCACTCAGGCTAGTTATTGATGAAGACAGCAACGTCAATCACGTTATCATGCAGACGACCAGTGAACTATAAACAACGTCAAAGGAAACATGCTATTATTCAGGCGACACTGGAAATGTTGTGATCATGAATAACACTGTATTTTTTTTTTCATACACACTTAACTCACCTGACTCAGCCATCTACGCAGAGAAGGCATGTCCAAACCTGATCGTCACCTTCTTGTGTTCTCCCTCATCCCATCTATATCTCTTTTCCTTACTTTTCTGCGTCCACACCTTCACTTTCCTGTACCTTCAGTGCGTGAGTCCCTCAAAGCATTCTCTGTTCCTTTTCTATCCCTCCCTCTCTCCTTCTCTTAGCTGTTCCTCTGTTTTTTAGGACCTAGGGCTGACTCTGGCTCCGCCTGCCCTACAGATTCCGAACAATGAAGTTTAGTCAGAGCGCCTCACCGTGACATCCTTCTAGGAAGATCACCTTCAGTAACACGGCAAAGTTACAACCCCTCGAACTCTCCTCCTCTCTTCTCTTCGCCCTCCGGGGTGGCTTTATCTGGGGTAACAGTGTTTGATTGTGGAGGTTTGCTGCTTTAAAGATATAAGCCTGGCATGCGTTCATGGGTCAATCTCATAAAAACAACTTAAAAAATATACAGCCTAATAAAAACGGACCGTTGAGAGCATTAAGGTTTTTTTTGAATTGGGACTTTCAAGACACCTTTTCACGTTTCTGATTATTAGCTATGCATCCCTCTCAGTCGTGCGCAACCAGCAACGGTTTTCTGTGCCCAAGAACACTTAAGACAGACAAACACATGGTCTGTTCTTACTCAGTAACACACACACTCGCTCACACAGAGGAAGTCAGGAGGGCTGGAACAGTGAGTAATCCAAAAATAAAGAGCAGTCAGTGCCCTTTCAGCTTGGCATGAGCACAGAAGAGCAGAGAATCCCCTAACAAACAGCTCCTGTCCCTCAGTGGAAGAGTGAAAGTGGCAGACAGCTTTGGTGAAGATCGGGTCATTATAAGCAAACAAAGCACCAAGATCTGGGTTCATTCAACAACTCAAACCGGTCTAAGTGAACTGAAGTTGAACTGCTTTAAGCGTTTTATCTGCAAATATCTTGCCAGTTACGTTGATGAACAACTTGGGTGAGTCACTAACAGTTTAACAGCTGTTGGTACATCCATTAAAAATAGCTCGCCTCAGCATTTTGATGCAAACCCGTTAACATCTAAACAAGGGAGGAGGATGAAAGAGATCAACACAACACGGGAGTCTGGGAAGTGCCACACAATTCCAACCCTTGAAAAAAAAAAAAAAAAAAAAAAAAAAACAGCTTTGATTTTATCCAGACGCACACAGTACACACAACGCTGGAAAATGTTCGGACAAGAGGAACAAATAATCCAAGCAAATGTCAAGGATGATTTACTTTAACATTCTTTTAAATCACTGTGTCATTTTAAAAGTATTTACATTAATGTGTCTGTCATACATGTATTTTAAAACAACGGTGTGATAAAACAAAAAGTCCAGAGCGCCCACAAGACCAGTATCTCGGTTCAGATTTTTGAGGCCAAGTCACAGGAAGAGAAAAAAAATAAAAATAATAGACGATGATGTCATTTCATTACCACAACCACTACTCAACTAAACAGCATAATTGGTCATATGATAATAAGATAAAATGCAAGGAACAACCCATATACGGGTAGCTGGCATAACATTTCGAGCACTGATATCGTATTCTTATTAAAATGTATAACATATTTCAAACTGAGCAATACTTTTCAAGTAAATTACTTCAGAAAAATCTATTTATTTTACATGAATAATTTAATAAAATTATATTAGAATAATTAAAACGGTTTCTTTAAACCCCCGACTAGACTGAGTTTCAGCAGTAATATTTGAATTAATCTATTTAGAAGCATACTTAAAGCAGTAGTAGAAGAATAAAGTAGCAGTAGAATAAACTATAATTTAGAATAGCTTTATTAAATCTAAGGATAGAATAGTTAAGTCAAAACATTGTATATAGTAATGTGAACAAACAATTCAGAACTTTACCCATTGATTTTACTAGATTTTCTAGGAGCAGAGAGCACTAGTCACATGAGGAGGAACTGTGTGGGACACGTGACTGTGACACACACCTAGAAAAGAATCAGCTGCAACATTATCGGAAAAACTGATGGAAGTACTGGACTACATTAATCAAAACACAATGTTTTAAAAGCCCGACAATCAGACAACCGCTACAAAAGTGAACACACAACACAATATGACAAGCTGGGAGAAAATGATCAATTATATGCATTGTCCTCTTTCATAGTGCATCTAAATGATTGGCTCTTTTCGTGCACACTTCCCTTCAGTGTTCTTGACGTTCCTTCCTCTCGCAGCACATTTGACACTCCATCAATCTCACTTCACAATGCCTTGAGAGTCATTAGTCTATGAACAGACTGTTGTGTGAATGAGCGCACTTAACGTTACTGAACAAGCTGCACCACCCTTGTGCTCTCAACTTTAATACACCGCATTCAATTTACTACATATAAAGCACTGCTTTAAGCCATCTCAACTCCACAAATCAGCTTTCAACAACTAAAATCCCTTCCTACATACAGATAAATGACCGTAAAACAGCTACTGTTACAGTTGCCTGAATTTACTGTTATTTACATACATTAATTTAGACAAACAATCAGCCCTTGTTAATAGTACAATACTGACCGTAACCCTAATATTAGAACTATTATTTTATTAGCAAACTGACAGACTGGTTCGGTCTCAAAATATAGCGAGCTGCCTACCTAGACAGCACTCTGGTGCCCTTCGGCGGGTAATGAACATTTGAATCAATGCAGTCTAGATAGGCAGCTCGGTACGTTTTGAAACAGAAGCACCAAGACAACTTTACAAAGAAACTGAATTATCTACACAAGTTACGCTCTGTAACGCTTTATATAAAACAAGCGACGTTGCCTGTTCACGAGGGGGAAAACAAAACTATTTAAGAAAAAAACTAAGAGATTTTTTTTCTTCCTGTGGGCTAATGTTCACTAAACTCTCATTAGTGGCTAACCGACTAGCTTGCCATGCTAACACATACGCTTTCCAACTGAAGAAACTCCCCAAACAAAGTTCATGAAAGGTACTCACGGTCTCCTGCTCGCTTTTCACATCTCTCCTCAGTAAATGAAAGATGTGGAAGCGCGCTTTCATCGCTTCAGCCATCCAGAGCTCATGGAGAAAGTGAAACTACTGGGAGTTTGTAGCATGTGTAGCCGTTTGAAGGGCGCTCAGTGGGATGTGACTGTAGCCAAACATTCAAACGACGGGAGAAAAATGCACTGCAGTGTAATCATATCACATCCTCGGGGACACGAGCACTGTTTACGGCCAGTCTAACAAAGTTCTGCTCGGCGGGAAGTGTTACATTGTGATCTTAAAAAGAAGTTTCGTTAATCCTATGGGAAGCGGTGCATTAATCTAGTTGCAATAGAAATGGAAAAAAAAAAACACTTTAGTTAACTTTAGACTAGGGTTTAGGTTTATAAGTAATAATATTAATGGGTTGTTGTCTGAAATATTCATTCACTCGCCATTAGGTGTTTCAAGTTCAGGATTTGACCACCACCTGGTGGCCAGTAGGATTGTATACAGTCCTGTATTGTTGACAGACATAAACATGTCGTTTTATTGTCTATTTTCCCAAATAGTTTTAATCACGAATGCTAAATTATAACACTGATACTGACAGACTGCAAGAACATGTTTTTATGTAATAATTATATTATTATAAATAATACTTTGTTAATAAGTCAATGTAAAAAAACTGACAAACTAGAAACATTTTCTCCTGTTTATTTTTTTATTGCAAATCAGAAGCCTAACCATTTTCAAACATTTTAAATTAATTAACAAAGATTTTTTTAATATCTCTGTATTTTTGCATTAAAGACACTTGTGACAAAAATACTGTCCAGCATAGGAATTATTCAAAAAGCTTCTTGAGTTTCATTATCATAAATTCATTTACAAACTAAATTAAATATATTCGGTAAGACAAATTATTTTACATGAATCAAATTTATATCAGTCACTTTTGTATCAATATCTCTACTTAAATTGATTACTTTTTACTATAATGGATATCTAATCTTTTTCCTTTACTAAAAAGAGCAAACACATCTCCCTACTTAAAGTAATATAAATAAATAAATACTTCTTTATCTGGAACAATGTTAAATATAAAATAAATGTTAAAATACGTTCAGTATAGCCACAAGACTTGCAAATCAAATTTTTTACCTCATGTAAACCCAACTTCTACACAGGGCTGCAGAATTGTAGAGCCATACCTTTACTAATATCCAGTGAACACTGAATGGTCCCTAGCAATCATTTTGATCAAACTATTTAAATGTATTTATATGTAGCACTGCTTTTGTAGTTTTGGCCTCATATAAAACTGGTCATTTCCACTACTTAAGACATTAAGCTAGAAATATGGCAAAAAAAAAACAAAAACTGCATGCTTTCATGCATTTAATGCATGGACAGAGTAAAAGCAAGGACATGCAGACGTGGACAAAACTGTTGGTACCCTTCGGTCAATTAAAGAAAAGCTCACAATGGTCACAGAAATAACTTTAATCTGACAAAAAATTCTATAAATGTTAACCAATTAAAGAACTGCTTTTCAACCATGATTCAATGGAATTCTTTAAAAATAAACTCATGGAACAGGCCTAGACAAAAATGATGCCCTAGAAAATAATGTGACCTAAGGGACATGTTAATTCAAGGTGCGTCCACTAATTAGCATCACAGGTGTCTACAATCTTGTAATCAGTCAATGGGCTTATATATAGGGCTCCAGGTAGTCACTGTGTTGTTTGGTGACATGGTGTGTATAACACTAAACATTGACCAGAGTAAGTGAAGGAAAGAGTTGTCTCGGGAGATTAGAAAGAAAACTATAGACGAGCATGTTAAAGGTAAACGCTACATCTCCAAGCAGCTAGATGTACCTGTGACTACAGCTGCACATATCGTTCAGAAATTTAAGATCCATGGAACGAACTGTAGCCAACCTCCCTGGAAGTGGCTGCAGGAGGAAAATTGGTGACAAAATCAAAGAGACTGATAATCTGTATGGTAACAAAGGAGCAAAGAGAGATTTCTAAAGAGATCCAAGGTGAACTTCATGCTGAAGGAACATCATTGTCAGCTCTATGTTCACAGATGGGGAAAAATGAAGCATATCAAGAAAAGAACACCGTTCCTACTGTGAAATGTGGAGGAGTCTCTGTTATGTTCTGTACAATGAAATCAAGACTATCAAGGGATTCTAGCGAGAAATGTGCTAGCCAGTGTCAGAAAGCTTGGTCTCAGTCATGAGTCTCCGCTTGGTCATGGGTTTTGCAACAGGACAATGACGCAAAACGGCTAAAAACCCCCAAGAATGGCTAAGAAAACATTGAACTATTTTAAAGTGGCCTTCTATGAGCCCTGACCTCAATCCTATTGAGCTGAAACATGCTGTCTTGAAAGGCGCCCTTCAAACCAGAAACAACTGTAACAGTTTGCTCGTGAGGAGAGGAGTGGGCCAAAATACCTGCTGAGAGGTGCAGAAGGCTCACTGACCGTTACAGGAATCGTTTGATTGCAGTGATTGCCTCCAAAGTTGTGCACCAAAATATTAAGTTAGGGGTACCGTCATTTTTGTCTAGGCCTGTTACATGAGTTTAGGTTTTTTCTAAATTCCGTTGAAGCATGGTTGAAAAGCAATATCTGATTTTCATTGGTAATCAACATTTCATCAAATTTTTATTACTTTTGTCAGATTAAAGTTATTTTTGTGAGGTTTTTCTTTCATTGACACGTCTATATATCCACTTTAAGGGTGTGCCGTTTGTCTGTCAATCAGTGTTTAAAAGTTGCGGTCATTACTGTAGCCACAGTAGTGTCCTGGGGATCATTAAAAAGTATTCATCTCCATACATCAGTATGGAAGCCACTGAACTTAAAAACAAAAAAAAGTGTAATGGTAATTGTGACATTTCTCTCCCAGTTCTTTTTCTCAGAATTGCAAGATTGCAGAATTGATAGATATGATATCTTAACTGAGTTTATAAAGTCAGGATTGTAGGATAAAAATTTACATTTTATTTTCCTTTTACCTTTTTAATATTTTATTCAGTGGCGGAAATAGGCTTCCATACATTGAACATACTGACAGAAAAACTCGTAAGGCTTCCAATGACATGAAATTGTATGATGAATGCAAAAATGATGAAGAAGGGACTGTTTTTATGTCCCCACCATATGTCAAAATGTATGTATGGCTTGCTTTGCATGAGACCGGTAAAATCAAACTGACACCTTAGTTTATTCATCACTAAAAAAATGACAATTTTAGTAAAAATTTCTCAGTCGCGAGTGCATTACTCATTCACTTCCATTTTCTAAATGCATGCATTTGTTTGTTTGTTTTCCATTTTTTGACCTCATAATTTTTAGTCAATGTTTTTATGACTGCAGAGTGACATTTTCTGGACTTTTTCCAATCATTTCCTCTTAAACCCCACCCCTCCACAATCAACTGCAAATATCAACCAGTGGACAGAACCGAGTCATCACTCTGCTTTTTTTTCTATTTTAGTAGTCCATTACACTCAGATCATCATATCACAATATAAAAAAGATCTCTCTTCTTCTGTTTCATCACAACTTTAAGTTACCCATAACTACATATAATACATATAATGCCATAGCTTAAATCTGACCTGTTATTTCTACAGCTGTCACTAATATAACAGAGATATAATGAACAACATGAAGGATACAAAGGTATTTGGTATATGCTAAGCTGTTGAGCCAAAGGCTGGAACACAGCTGTGTGGTCTTAGTCTGACATAAAAGATGTGGAATTATCTTTGTTAGTATTGTGTTTTAATTTGCCGGTGAAAAGCTAACATGAAAGCTGTTAATTTCTGGTTAAGTGAAGAGGACCTTCAACTGTTGTTTTTCAGTTTAAAAAAAGAACACAGAATGCGTGGAGCTGAGGGAACACCAATCTCAGATATCTCAGACATTCAGACCTGCACGCGCACACTTATTTTGGAAAGTGTAAGTGCATGAGTAACAGGTGGCAACATAAACACCTGTCTATCTCTTTTTCTATCTCTCGGTCTGTTTACCACGTCAATAAAGACTAAGAGTCACCAGGAGTCTGTATAGCCACACTGTGGCTGGTTCAGTGACACAGGAAATGGTTACTATGACAACTTAGATCTACATCCTGCCTAAATGCAGGTTGATGAAGGAAGCTTCATGATTTCTATCTCCGACTCTCCATCACTACAAATCAATATTCATGAACATTCCGTCCACTGTAATGAACCACAATGGTTTACTGCTACAATAAAGACATCCTACTGTTCTCTTTTTTCACAAAATATTATTTATATCTGAACTGTGTTTTATTGCCTATAAGTCAACAGGTGTGAAGCTGGAGTCAAAGTTCAAAGTCTCTCTCTCATAAACCCACATACAAATAATGGTGTGAAAAAGTGCATGTTTGTCACACTTTAATGTTTCAGATCATTAAATAAAGTGCTTGCACCCCTAAACCTAATAACACCCTTAGCAGCAGCAACAGCAATCAAGCATTAGTAATTCAGCCACATTGGAGGGTTTTTAAGCATGAACCGCCTTTTTAAGGTCATCCCACAGCATCTCAATAGGATTCAGGTCAGGACTTTGAGTAAGCCACACAAAAGTCTTCATTTTGGTTTTCTTCAGCCATTCAGAGCTGGACTTGCTGGTGTGTTTTGGATCATTGTCCTGCTGCAGAACCCAAGTTCACTTCAGCTTGAGTTCACAAACAGATGGCCGGACATTGTCTTTCAGGATTTTTTGGAAGAAAGCAGCAATCATGGTTCCATTTATTACAGAAAGTCTTCCAGGTTCGAAGCAGCAAAACAGCCCCAGACCTTCACACTACCACCACCATATTTTACTGCTGATAACCCTAACCCTTCAACTGTACACATAAACTGCTTATAACCTTTACTGCTTCAGATTTGCAACTTGCACTATTCATTATTTTTGACAAAAATCACAACTGCTATTGCTTCTGTTTAAACTTTGGTGGTTGATCAAACTGGGGAGATGTGAGTCTAAGACTTTTACATTATTAAATGATGAAAATAATGTAATTTACTGTGTCCCTTGAGATTGGGGTGGCCCTGTAATAAGAAGCCACCTAGCAACCCCAAATCACCTTAGCAACCACCCAGCATTGGCCTGTAACACTCTAGCATTGTGGTGGAATGTCATACACGGATAGTTGTTTTTGCTGATTGTCAATGTGCTGTTAGCGTACAGTATTTATTTGAAGAAAACTCACAGACAGATGCACACACCCATAAGGAGGGAGGGTTGACATTTAAACATCTGAGCTCTCCCTCATCAAAGCAGATTCACTTCAAAGTCATGTGAGAATAACATCTATGGTTAACCTCTAAAAGTTCTAACAACCATAAACACAACAATTTATTGTTATAGTGACAATGCTTGGACTGAATACTTATTTCCTCCATTAAATAAAAAGGCAATCGTGACCTTTTTTAACTCACAATTGTGAGCTTATAACTCACGTTTTTCTCATAAATCCAAGTTTATATTATATCTTGCAGTTACAAATTGACATATTGCATGTGCATATGGTCAGGCTGTCTAAAACTACTGGGGTAAAAAAGAGAACTGCAAGACATAATCCCACATTTCAGGTAAAAAAAAAACTTATATAGTTTATATATAAGTTTATAACTTTCTCAAAAAAATTGTCAATTTTGAGATTTTTTTTTTTGCTATTAACTTCTATGGCAGAAATGAGCTTCTATAGCATGTTGTCCATTCCATTTTCAGTTTAGCTTGGCACTTCAACTCATTTTGGAGTTTGTATTAATCGATAAAATGCTGCTAATCCAAAAAAAGTCCCCTTACCTTCGTCTGGTCCTGGCAGCGGAATACGTAGCAGGCTGCTTTCTTCTCCTCTCTGAGCAGACAGCCAAAATAGCTGGGCTCTTGGCTGTTGTGAATGAGTTTGGTGATACGATGAGGCCTGTGATCAAACAGAACCATATGTTGCAATGGGTCCCACAGCTTCCCCGGGCCAGCCGTGTCCAAAATGCAGCACACTGAATTGGCTGAAATCTGCAGTACTACAGGCTGATCTCGAACCTAGCACCGTCAGGGAAAATAAGAGCATCCGTGAACATCAAAGCATGATTTTGAATTATTTCTAAAGGATCACACGACTACTCACTACTGAAAAAGGTCACAGGACTAAATTAAATGCATAAATACATAATGACAGTTAATTAGTATCAAATATACTAACCTCTGGAGAGTGAGCACCATTGAATTGAAGGTTTCTGTTCTTCTCCACCAGCCGGGGCCTCCGTATTTCAGCCACCACCCAGGGAAGCATTGCCATGGTGGTCTGTGGATGTATGGCCAGAGACCCAACCAGAGTCAGCCTGTACTGAATCTCCTCGTCCTCTTCTTCTTTCTTCCTCTTACCCTCTGATCCAGGAAGCGTTTGCGCAAGGGCACAGTGAGGGTGAGCTTTGACTGGGTCATCCCTGGGTTTGACCTCGAAACAAATGCCCTCCATTCTCCTATAGTCATAAATTGAGGAACTAGGTGTAACCTCAAAAGAGACAAAAAAATTAAAAAACACTAACATTAATGAAGCAGGTGGTTCGGTAGATACATTTAAGGCACAACACACTGTTTGAAGAAGATAATTGCATACGACAAACCCTCTGAACACATCTTCATCAACTTTGCCATTTGCAGGGGATTAAAACAGATTACTCCGAAAGCCTCTGCAAATGTTACAGTAAGGCACAGGCAAAGAATACTTTTTTCGTATGATTCTTTATAGAAATTACAAGCTTGAGAAGAAGTAATCTTACAGTTCATTAAATAATATGAATTCCTATTTAGGTAACAAAAGTATTTCAAGGACAAATGCATTATTGCTTATTCTTTTGCTCTTTATATTTGCATTGGTTGAGACACCAACTTACATTTTCTAAGTATGAAAATATTAATATTTTAATATTTATTTCTAAAAAAAAGGCCAATTTTAGGTTTCACCGTTATATTAGTAGACTGTTTATTATTTATATTTTTACAGTTTTTATTTTAATTTGAGTAATTTTATTATCATTTTAAATAGTTTTCGTTGATAATAACAACAATTTTTAAAATTGCTAAATTTAGTAACATCTGAATAAACTGATTAGTCTATATCTAATAATCATGCCTGCGTTTTGCAATGCAAACAAAAGGCATTTTTAAGAATTAGAGATACAGCGATAGTGCCAAGGGATGCACCCTTCACAGCAGACTTTGGAAGATAAATCTGAAGAAAGGCTTTGAAGCATTGGAAGATATTGTCTTCCTGAACAAATCTGAGATGGGTTCTCATGAGGCACAAACACACCGAAGTCAACGTTGAGTATAAATAGCCGAGCATGTCTAGTGAGACACAACTGCTATTTAGAGAGAGGTCAACAGAAAGTTTCTCAGTTGGCAATAAGGCAACATGTCACAACAAAAGTACAAGACAGGTCATGGAGTCAAACAGTATCAGCAACCAACTCAGGTGCAAATTTAAAAAACGCCAACTGTTAACAAAAAACACCAAATATTAAGATTTTAAGGACATGTGACAAGGTCATAGGTTTGCTACAGCGCCGAAAGCCGGTATTCTATACAGTATATAGAACTGTCTTCTGTAGCATATATACAAACCAAAAAAAACTAGCAAGTTTCACTTACCTTTACTCACTACGCACCGCCTTGAGGAAGTGTTTGAATAACGGCTCCCTCAAATGTTGACGATGCAGATTATAATGTCCCATCAAGAATTGATTTTTCAGGCTGCTCTTGCTACAAAATAGTCGATTAATCAGAGTATCTGTCGTTCTGTCGTTCACCATAAACAGCGGGAACGCGACGGCGGCGCACGGAGAGGAGTGAGGGGTGTTCGCTGCGCGTGAGATTGAGGAAGTCTCGTCTGACGTTTGAATGAACTTTTCGTTCGTTCAAGACACGTTTCTGATGGTGAGGAGAGAGAGAGAGAGAGAGAGAGAGAGAGAGAGAGAGAGAGAGAGATTGTGCTTTGAAATCTACAGTGCACGTTATAGCTGTTTTAGTTTAGAAAACTTTTGAAGGGATAGTTAAAAGAAGAAGAAGAAATGGGGAAAAACATTTCCTCATTACTCATCATCATACTGTTTCTCTCTTCTGTCGAACGGAAATCACTATTATTGAAGAAGTGCATTTGGGGTAAAAAAAAAAAAAAAAAGAATTTGAACGATTTTTTGTTTGTTTGTTTCTTTTTTTAAAAGTTTTGGTTCTTTAGATATCAGTTACACATAACAAAATTTATTCGCGCTTTAGTTACAGACCATAAGTTAGGCCTGAAAACAGGGAAAGACCAGCCCACTAAACAAAATGTTTTGTTTGTTATTGTCTTTAATAGTATGTATGCAATGTTATACGGACACTGTAAAGCAAAGTGTTACACAAAATGACATGCCTGTCGCTTTCATCGTCCAGTTAGATATAATCCAACCCACAGGCAACCCTCACACACACACACACACACACACACACACACACATTTATTTCTGTGAATTGTGGGGACTTCTCATAGACTATTGTTTTTATCCCCCAAACAGCCCACACTTGACCCTAAAAACAGTTTACATAGTTACACTTTCATATAATCATCATTTACCATTTTATTTTTTCCATCATGGGACAGTACAACAGGCCGGTCCCCACAATGTCAAAAATGTCAGGTTTTACTTTTTACAACATTGTGTGCTACAACAAGTACACAAACACACACACAGTGCAGCTAAATGTGTGTGCAAGACTATAAATAAAGACAGGGATTGTCTACACCTGAAAGTTTCACCTGAAAAGTTTCAAATAAGTTTGCCCACACAATTATAGACTAATAATAGCTAACAGATTTTCACTGGGCAAAAATACCAGGTGTGAACAAGTAAGTCTATACGTCTGATATGTATTACAATACAAAGGCAACAAATATAAAGATAAATTCCTGTTTGATTCAAATTTGATTTAACAAATGTAAAAAATAAAAATAAAAAAAAGCTTTGGGATCAACCATACCCTCTGCTGGCCTTAAACAGGTAATATATGACCCTGGACCTTAAAACCAATCTTAAGGGTATTTTTTTTTTTTTTTAATTGAAATCATCTGAACGCTGATGTATGGTTTTTATGACAGGATAATATACATGCAATTTCACATGTCAGGAAAGTACAATTTAATGAACCCATGACTGTGACTTTTAAAAATAAGACAGTAAAAATTGGATGGACATGTTTAATCAAGGAATAAAATGTATTTGCGTTTCATTTGTTATACAAGACCCTCTTTTTTTCTACATTTTACCTCTCACTCCCACACAGACAAAAGACCATTTTGTTGTTACCACTTGCTGTTTATTGATTCAAACTAGAGGGAAAAACAGCATTGTGAGACAAGTATTAAATTGAAGAGCACCTGAAATATATCAAATCACTTTACCTGAAAAAGAAGTCAACAGGCATTTTCATGTATCTGGTGTTTTGGCTAGTCAGCCTTACATTAGATGACAGAGTCCACCTTGGAGTTTGTAGTAAGGCATATACTCTGTTAAATCTAAGTGTAACAACTATTTAGTTCTAACAAGCTGCTTTAACACAAGAACTCTAATTGATCACAAACACTCATCTATGCAATGAATACTTTTCTTTTCAGTTCGAATGTAAAACCTTCTAAATATGTTCCCAGTCTCAACCTCTCAACTAAATATTCTGAATGAATTATCAAACTGCTTGTGTTTGATATTCAAAATGTAAATAAACATTTATAAACAAATTGCATGTAATCAAATAGTTACATGTCACTGAACACAGATGGAATAAAGACGCAATGGAATCATATAAAAGTGGAAAACTAAAATGTAGATTTTTTTTTCCCCACAGTAAGGCTGTCAGGTCCCTCTATTCTGGATTTGAGCATTGCTGGTATAAAATAACATGAGCTGGCTTTTCTGAGGTTATGTGGTTAGCAGAATTAAGCAGTAATTCTATATTGTCCTCTGCTTCAGCAATATGGAATCATTTCTGTCAATCAACTTAACTAATATGTTTGCTTTATATTCATTCAAACACACTTTCTTTGAAACATAAGTACATTCACAGTTCACTACTGTAAGTCAAAAGAAAAAAATCATGTATTCTCATGTATTATTTCACCCAATCTAACATTGTAGATTACAAAACTGAAATGTGAAAATATTAAAAAGTGCAAAAATGAAAAAGGCAGTAGGTATGTTCATGTGGCACCAATCTATATTTCCTGCATTAAAAGTAAGAAGGTTCAGAGAAAACCTCTTCATATTAAGACCCAGAATATGCTAGATTTAATAAGAGTGGTTACGTGTGGTATGTTAAGACCAGCAGCAGAATCGAGTGATAGTGTCTCACTCTGGTCGAGGAGTCAGGTTGTTTTTCTCTGGTTGGTAGAAATGTTCCACGATGGCATCAACCAAGTTATCCAACTCAGTTTTCAGCCGTTTAAGATCGCTAGAGAAAAGACAGACAGAAAAGCAGTTTACATAATTATGCTATTTATGTGCCAAGACTATGGTTAAGGATCTATGAGCACATACTAACATACTGCTTTTAGCCTTTTACACATAAACACAATTAAGAATTGTAACTAAAGTAATATTTAATTTTATATAATATATTGTTATTATTATTGTATAGTCACGATTAATATGATTATAGAATAGTATGAAATACTAATAATTCTAATAGTATGGCATGCATACAAGAGTAATAATTCAATATTACTATATAATTATATGTAATATTTTTTTTACATTATAAAAAAAGTGCAATAGTAATAATACATTGGTCAATTTTTATTAAATAAAATAAAAATCACCTTTAATAATAATAATAACAATATAATTATCAGAAGAAATAAATATTAGTTCTACAATCATATGTTTCCATTAAATAATAATAATAGTAATAATTCTACACTTTAAAATTGGACCTTTAGTGATAGTGTGGAATAATGAAGCGGTCTAAAACCTGTTTCCTGGTGCAGCACAGAGCTCCGTGTAATATTTGATTTTAGGCTCGGTTCCGCTGGTCCTTATTGTAGCCACGCCTCCGTTAGCAAAGGTGAAGGTAATCATCTGACTGCTTTTACTGGTGGGCAGAATCTGTGAGTAATGACGCACAGATATAGGATAAAGAAATCCTTAAATAAGATCAACTATCGCAGTAATTCGAATCATTAGGGGCTACCCACAGCCTTGCTGTCTGGCTGATTGCTGTCATAGCCAGTCGTAAGGTCTCTCACTGCCGTGATGGCAAAGCCCCCGCACTCTTTAGGGTAGGAATTCTCCCCGTCGTAGTTCCGAAGATGCTCAAACATCTGTTTAATAGTGTCTTGGTTATGACAGATGAAGTAGGAATTCTTTGAAATGTGATAACCATACCTAAAAAAAGACAATGTGAAAACTATTATTAACAAGAATATTAAGAACATAAATTATCTAAGATATCAATGCCGAAGGTTTTTGACATACTCCTCATAAATGGATCTGAGTTGCTGGGATAGAGTTATATTTTTAGAAGCCAGGTAGGAGACAAACTCGCCGGCAATGGCAGCCGCACTCACACCGTCTTTGTCCAAAACTGCAGGAGAACACATGTAACCTACAACAAGAGAGGAGTCAAAAAAATATTAAATCTTTCCGAGTCACTGTTGGGTTGTTTTTACATTTCAATATAGTTATGATACTGTGCTGGATAAAAACGAATTGAATCATAAGGATATCTTGCGTTGTGGATGCCACTGTACCAATAGCTTCTTCAAAAGCAAACAAAACAGTCTTTCCCTGGTCCATCAGCTCTTTGGCTCTATTTCCCATCCATTTAAAGCCTGTTAAAGTTTCCTGTGAAAGACACATGCACAGAGCTAGCCATTAAAACATGAGCGAGCACTTTTTTTATCCCACGCTGCATACGGTACAAAATATAGTATATTTTCAGAGTAGCTCCTCTTTCTGACCAAAGAAATTTCCAGCTTGTTCTCAGTGATATTTTTAAATAATTTTGGGTGAAATTGAGTAATTTCTAGACAAGCATTTACAGATTTTCAAATAATTTGATCTCAGACAAATATTGTCATATTCTAACAAACCATGCCTCAAATGGAAAGCTTCAAATTATGTTTAACTCTCAATTTAAGAAAAACAAAACAAAAACAAATTACACTTATGACTGGTTTTGTGATCCATGCTCACGTTCCCAGGATTTCCAGGGATGTGGAAATGCTTAATATTGACTCACAGAACAGTAAATTTTTTTAAACTAAATTCAAATTTAGAATAATTTGAAATGCATTTAAAATCATTTAAAGCACCTGTATTTAGCCAATTGTAATACTGTATATTTCTGTCAGAAAAGAACTATTTCCTCAGGTTACGGGCAGTGTATTTCAACCAGAGAGATTACAGATAGGAAGGCCTTCAAATATATTCTTGAAAAGGGGAAGTTAAAAATTTGAGAACCGCTGGGTTAGAGAATAGAGAACCACCACTACACTTTATGGGGAAAAAGTAGGTACCTCAAAATGGAAGCTCTCTTTTACAGCAATGGCACGGAGGATTTTTGAGGAGACTGTGCTGGATAGCATGTAGACATCCTTAATGGAGGCTTTTCCCTCTCCGTTCTGCAGCTTCCAGCACTGGAAAATCCACCAGCCAAGTAAAGCGCCCAACTCATTCCCAGAGAACACCTTCCACTGTCCACTACAGAACAAATTATTGCTAGTCAGACAGATGACACGCTAAATGAAAATCAACACAAAATGCCAAATAACACTGACCTCTCCTGCTTTTCTGCAATAGCTAGTCGGTCAGCATCAGGATCATTTGCCAGAATAACAGTTGCTCCCTCTTTATCTGCAAGCGCGAAGGACAACGTCTACATACACAAACATAGATTACTGTCCATCAGGCATTACATAACAAACCGCACACTTTTCCTAATGTCCCTTGTGTGTGTGTGTATCAGTTTACTGTACCAAGACTCCCTCTCCCTCCTCAGGGTTGGGGTATTTAACGGTGGGGAACTCTGGGTCAGGATCTTTCTGCTGTTCCACGGCATATGGAGGATGAAGGTCAAAGGCCTTAAAAGCAGCCTGGACAAAAATATGTCCCACCCCGTGAACTGAGGTATGGACAATCTTCACATCTGAATTCTTATTCAGCTCCCTGTGAGAAGACAAGATGTGTGAAAACCATTAGCGCTGACTTGCAGATTTGATTCAGACTCATTAATTGATTCAGATTTTATTCATAAAGAAATAAGTAGTATATTAATATTATTAAACATTTTAAAAGGCATGTTCTGGAGTAAAGTATTGATCTGGTCATTTTTGCAAATTAATATCAGGGCCCATATTTGTGAAAAATCTTAAAGCTAAGAGTTGATCCTAGAAGCAAAGTTCTAAGAAAGGTAAATCAGAAAGCATCGTAACCCTTAAAAGAGGTCTTAAGGTCTGCTATTGTTAGGAGTATGGATGTGGACGTTTAAAGGAACACTTAAAATTGCGCTCATTCTCCAAATAAGTTGAGTTTTGGAATCTATTCAATTGATCTCTGGCTCTGGCATTAACACTTGTAGCATAGCCTAGCATATATCACTGAACCCTATTAGACCAGCAGCATCACGTTCAAAAAGTTTTGATGTGTTTCCTATTTAATACTTGACTCTTCTGATATGACTAGGTGCAATAGTCAAGGAAGCTTGCTGTCGTACCAAAGATTTTTGATATTTTTCCTATTTAAAACTCGACTCTTCTGTAGTTATATTGTAAGACGTAATAATGAAAGAAGTTCGCTGCCGTACCATGGCCGCAGCAGGCGCAGTAATATCACACAGTGCCTGTGGAAAATAGTCCCCAGCTTGCTAGACATGCTCCCTGTCTGGGATCTGGCTGTTTTCGGGCACTGTGTGATGTCACTGCGGCCATAGTACGGCAGCAAACTTCCTTCATTATTACGTCTTACAATATAACTACAGAAGAGTGGAGTTTTAAATAGGAAAAATTTTTGAACATGATGCTACTGGTCTAATTGGATTCAATAATCTATGCTAAGCTATGCTAAAATTCTCTGACCCTGAGATCCGCTGAATAGATTCCAAAATGTCAAAATTCAACTTATTCACTCTGGAGGAGTTGGAGAATAAGCCTATTTCCAAAAAAATGCTTACAATAGATCATACACTTTTATGTCCTTCTCTTAGATTGGTCCCGAATCACTTCTAAGCCAAGTACACATAGCACTCATAACTACTCCTAGTTAGAAATGTTTGAAGTAAATTAGGAGCTCTCTGAGAGGATTCTTAAAATCTTTAAGAATACAGGCCCAGACCATTCAAATGTAATTGTGCAGGCATATCTTTGTGATTGTACCTGTGAAAGCAGTGCTGTTGTATGGTTTTGCAGTATTCTCTGTGTATGTCCTGGTATGGGTCATTGAGTAGGGAATTCTGAAGAGCTACATCTGTGTCCCATGATTTAGGCCATGGCTCAAGGTTGCGTTCAATAGCTGAGGCGATGCCCTTATCATGAGGAGGAATGATCTGAGCTCCATTTGCCCAGTACACCTTAAAACACACACATGTTGAAAAATGAGTCATATCAAACGTGCTATATTCATTCAAATCAAACATTTTATTTGGGGGAATCGATGATACCTTGTACCCATTATCTTGTTTGGGATTATGGGAGGCTGTTACCATGATACCAGCAGCCAGTCCTAGATGTGATACGGTAAAAGGCTAAAAGAAAAGAAAGGAAGAGAAGAGTTTTTTCTTCTTTTTTCTTTGAAGAATTAAAGCAATCAGCCTCAAGAAACAGTGGTTAACAATGGTGGTTTGAATTTTAGAACTATGCATTTTTATGGATACCATGATACGTTTGAGAAATAATAGTTTCAAAAGGACAGCATTCATTGGAAACAAAAATGTAAAAATTAAAAAAAAAAAAATTATATATATTTTATATTATATTTATTTACATTCATACTAACCTCAAACATTTAAACAGTAGTTTCCCTCTCTATTTATCAGACATAATTAGTTATTAGTTATCTTTATTAGTCATCTTTTCTTAAGAGTAACAATAAGTAAAGTGACTTGTGTCCAGGTATGATGACCCATACTTGGAATTTGTGCTCTGCATTTAACCCATCCAAAGTGAATACACACACAGTATGAACACACATCCATTAGGCTACAATTGCCCCAATGTAACATGCAAATTATAAACACAACATAAAAAGTACATGTCCAAAAAAACAAGGTTGAACAAACATGTGATCTGAGCATGCAAGGCGCACATGATCATGCTGTGGCTGCTTTCTGATTGTGCCAACATTTTTTACCCAGAACCCATTCTTAACTGAAAATTGACAATATGATATTTAGACCACCCCGGGGCCGCCAAGTTACGGATTGGGAGAAGTGAAAAATATAGAACATTATGTGGATGGCATAACATTTTCTCAAATCACATTGTTTTACTTTTTGAATCATTGTTTTTGGACTAATACTTCATTTTACATAACAGTGACCAAAAACACGTTTTTGGGCTAGAGGACACAGTGAGAGAAAGCTGTTTGAGGGCTCAAAGGGAAAGGTTGAGAGAGTGATAAGAGAATGAGTGAGAGTGTGTCCGTGTACTCATGGGAACAGAAAAGTTGATGATTGGTGAAGAATCTTCATGTACCCCTCTAGTCTCTTATGCAACAATCTCACAATGTGTTCACGTGAAGTTATGCGTCTCTGTCTTCTCTCTCATGCATTCGGATGATGGTTTGCGATTAGTTCTTTCTAGCAGCAAGTGGCAAATTTCAAAGATCTAAAGTAGTAGATTTTTTTAAAAAAAGAATATCTTTACTGTTACCAAGAACAGAACAATTTAAATGGATCAGAGAAAAGTAAATGATACAGGAATACGTCGCAGTTAAGACTTGAACGTATGTAACTACATTGACTGCCATGCTCTGTCATAGTATCTATAACGCATTAGATACTTTCTCTCTGTGAGTACAGCAGGTTCACACTTACCACGTATGGAGTGGGTGTGATGTCACTGAAGAGGTAGACTGGGACGCCTCGGCTGATAAACACGGAAGCAGCAAGACAGGCGAATCTTTTACTGCTGCCACCACTAGGGGGGTGAGCGCGAGCATCGAACCCGATCACCACCCCCCTCTGCTTCAGATCTGTAAAACACTGCTCCAGGTACTCACAGAAACCCTACCAGAAGAAAAAGAGGGACATTACGGTCAATCCGTAGCCTTACATGACATAAAACTTACTGCGACAATGTGAAAACTGAAAATGTTTTTTTGGAATACACACTTTTGCCCATTAACTTGATTATGCTGGGCAAAGTTTCTATGAATCTCTGTTTGTGCTCCACAGAAAAAGTCTGGGACAGGTAATAAAAAAGAGGGTGGATAATCCTTTTAAGGTCAAGATAAAAGGTTTGGTAATATGAATAGCGCTCATAAACAGCTGACTAGATGGTATTCTCAACTGAAATGCAGAGGCTTGGACCTAGAAACAGCATTCCTTACACCACATCTTAAGAGGATGATGGCTTGAGTTTACAAAAAGAAGAAGTGAATAGCAGAGCAAACTGCTTTTTTTTTTTTTTTTTTATGGAAAAAAAGGTTGTCAGACATGGAACATTGCACTGCCCTTGCATATGTATTTCTGCTTTTCTACAAGCATCACCTAAAGTCCGAGAATGAATTAGCATTTTTATTCAGTACATCTGCCAATTGTTTTCATAGTTTTTTTTTTCCCCTCAACAGATAAATTTCATGCAAAATACACAAATTTTCATGCAAAACATTGGTGTAAACTGTCCGTTAGTTTAAATGTACACTGAGCTGTATGTCTATACTGATATACATCAAAACATCACATATTCTTTTGCACAGCATAATTTTTATTTATTTATTTTTTAGAAATTATCTTGTGGACTAATATATATGAATAAAGGGGAGGGGGTGTAAACTTTTGAACTATAACTACAGATAACTACTCTTGATAATAGACAGCAGACCTTATTTGCACACAAGATGGTTTAGTTGCAAATAAAGGTCAGGTTAAAGTTTCTTCTGTTTTGTGAAGTACAGAGGTACAAGTATAATATGGCACACTGGCCTACTTGTTTCTATGAACAGGATTTTTGGAGATTTGGGTTTTGTATAGTAGGAGGTTACATAGTTCCCAGAACATTATCAGCTGCTGTTTTGACTATCTCAGTCGCTTATATAACCAAGATAATACCAAACCTCTAGCCTAGGGCACCTGTGGGCGCCAACGGCACCTGAATACCCTAATCTGAAGTCATAGCTTAGACTGTGAAAAGACAACCTGCGTGGTCTGTATGATGGTGAGGTCATTCATGCAGGACACACCAGGTCCCATGGCGGCTCTCAGCCCTGCCGTGCCAAACTCCATGCGGGCCCCAAAACACTTCTGCAGCTCTGACATGGCCCTATCCTTAACCATAGTCCGCACCGCAGCAGCCGTCTTTGGATTCTGTAGAAACACAAAAATAATTTCAGATAATGCGCACTCACAAAGTCACAATAAAAGCAGGAATATTTATTAAGAAACTAAACAGTTTTAAGTAGCAGTGGCAGTAAAAGCAAGAGAATGAGGGATGAAAAGATCCTTTATATTTCTAGGTACTCTGTCCTGATGATTCAGATTTGGGTGAGTGTGTGTCTACATGTCTCCTGTCCACCATGTGAGGGACAATATGCTTTCACTCGACTGATAAGTGAAACCATGTGAGTATACAAGCCATAGGCTCTGATCCATTCTTGACTACATAAACTCTTATGACCCGTCTGGGCAGCACCGAGACCAATAAAGCCATTTTGGTAAATACACAGAACATGCAGTTAAAAAAAAATCCTATAGCTAAACACATATTGTGTACATTGATTTTTGGCACTATAAAAATTGGCTGAAATCATCTGAATGCCTAATTTTACGCAAATCAATGACCTTCCACTTCTACTTAAAACCATTAAGTGTTTCACATGACCCAGTTAAGCACAAGACTCCAATTACTGTAATGACACTACGCATTGTAAGTGTTTTTATGGAACTGTCCATTGACTCTGCTTTACATGCTATTTAATACAATATTTAATTGGCATGCTGTTTCTGGGTAACCGGGACGGTTTAGAAACTTTTCTAGAAAGTTTTGTGCTATTCCTCTTTGTTTTTTCAAGCACAATGCTCATTCACTTTAGCTCAGCGATGGGTTTGTAGAAAATAAATCAGCCACATTTGCCTAAATCCACTACTGTTTAGAAATTATAAATGTTTCGCTTTCCATAAATTGGAGGCTTATTCTTAAATCTCCTGCTTCTCAGGTTTTCTTTTGAGAAATAGAACCCAGTGATCTGTGATTTGCCGATATATGCAATCAAAAACCTAAAAACATTTTTTTAAAAATAAAAAAAAACATTCTGTCAAATCAGTTATGTTCTTTTGAAATTTCTTTTCTTTAAAGAGTCTGAAAAAAAGTTTAAGCATCAAATCAGAGTATTGGGATGATTTCTGTAGGATCAAGTGACACAGATGACTTGAGTAATAACTACTGAAAATTCAGGCATCACAGGAATAAATTATATTCAAAAATATTATATGGCATTTTTGATCAAATAAATGCAGCCTTGGTTAACATACCAGACTGCTTTTAAAAACAGTAAAATCTTACTAAACCTTTTGCTAAACTAATCACTTAGCAAAAGCCTTTAAATAATGGCATATTAATAAGGAACTGACTGAATGGCAGTTCAGATCATGTTGAGTAATTAATTTAGTTAGTAAGAGCACTTCCTGAAAAGCATCTTGTACAAGCAGGTCTAGTTCTGAACACTTTAGTGGATCATTACATTATAAAAGCAATGTCAGGGTGTTTCTCTTCAGTTTCGTAACTGAGCTGTTAGTTAATGAGCCACTTAAACGGAATTTTTAAGCCAGGTTTGGTAACAAGCTACTCAACTTTAGTTTTAACACCAAAGACGTCAGATCTGACACATTTAAAGCTATTTGAAGCTACACGGCGTATGTTAGGTTTTACCTTGTCATACTGCAGCCACTGCGTGACAGCCTGATCCAGACGACTGTCTCCTGTGCTTTCCAGGCCGTTCTCCATGTTGATCTAACTCGGAACTGAACAGTAAATCAACGGATAAGCAAATAAGTGGTCGACTTAACGGGCATATGTGTGCTGACGGTTGCTCTGAATGAATTTAGTAACAGTGCTACACGCGACTGTTCCTGTTCGACTATAAATAATGTAGCACGTCCGTGTCGCACACTGAATGAAACGGAGGGGGCGGGGTTTGATCAAGGGGCGAAACACGTGATTGGCTCATGCAATTGCGTAGATGCCTATTGGTGGAGCGCTCGTGGTTGTAAACCTGTCTCCCAAGATTCAGAAAAAGCTTTCAGTTTGATTTTAACTTTTGTAAAACTAATTTAGCATATATATATATATATATATATATATATATATATATATATATATATATATATATATATATATATATATATATATATATATATATAGCGTATTGTTTAAGGTATTCCTGTGTTCCTCAACGTGAGTGAAGTATAAATAAAACGAAAGTGAACATAAAAGCTCTTTCATGTATCCAAGCAGTAGCCTTATTTACTTTTAATGAGGATCCTAAGCTGTATTTTAAATTATTTTTACATTCTATAATTGTATATTCTGATATTCAGGGGGAAAACACATTTAGACTTTAAGTTAATATGATAATGAATGTTTCGGTGGAGACTAAAGAAGTGTGGAATGCTCAGACATTGTGAGGAATGCAAAAAAAAAAAAGCTAAAATATATACACAGACTTGTGGTCAATATTGGATTATATTATTTACATACTTTCCCTTGACTGTTCTCAGAAAAGTGCTCTGAGAGACCAAGTTCATATCAAGTTCAGCTTTGCAAGAGATGCTTATTCATCAAAGGGCTATGATTGTCATTGGAATATCATCATCAGACATAGCACAGAATCCTGAAAAAGGAAAGAATGGATAGAGGTTTTATAAACATACCAAACAAACTTACGATGACAGTCAAGTAATGCTGAAAGGTTTGTGTGAAACAAAGTGTTTTTTTTAGAAAGGTTGATAACTATAGCAATAAATGATATAGTGTTCAGTAATGTTTTTCTATAAAAGGTGCACCTATTTATGTTCTAAATAATCTAAATAAGAATTTAAAGTCAAAATGATAAGATTTATACATGTATGGTTCGTTATAAGAAAATATTACAGAGATACAGCCATTATGTGTGGGATCTGAGGGTGCAAAAAAATCTAAATATTGAGAAAATCACCTTTAAAGTTCTTAGCAATGCATAATACTTCAAAAATTAAGTTTTCATATATTTACAGTACACAATTTACAAAATAGATTCATAGAACATGATCTGTTCATAATGTCCTAATGATTTTTGGCTTGACAGCAAAAATATTCTATGGTTTTCTATTGGTATGATAGCAAAATCAATAATTTTGACCCATTAATGTAGTTTTGGTTATTGCTACAAATATACCTCAGCAATAAGTTTTCCAAATGCATTCCCGGGGTTGTGAAGTTTTCATCCTGTGTGTGTGTGAGAGAGAGAGAGAGAGAGACACTGCTCCATCTCTGTCACCCATGCTAAAGCTGTGAATGTCTGTCACATCTCCGCTGGCCTGCAGGCAGTGAAAGCAACACAGACCTCAGTTAAAGCAGCCACTGTTCTGCATGTCAGCACCACTTACAGCAGTCACATGGCTGTATGTGTGGCGAATCCTAAAATAACTGATGGATGCATTTACATAAAGAGAAAACACTATAGCTAACTTTTGGACTCAAGAGATGCTTGTGCTTAAGGAACCGTTTCAGTTCACATTTTCTGATTTAACAGTCAGCTAATTTCCAAGGCAACAGCTCAAAAACGAGCTTTTAACTTTATGCACTAGTGCTGGACATACAATTAGACAAATTATAAATTAAACTTGTTATATTCATTCCATATAGGATGATTTCTCAAATGTTCATTCCTTTTAAATTTTAATTATAAGTGACAACTAATGGGGAAAAAAAAAAAAAAAAAAAAAAAAAAAAATGCATCTCAGAAAAGGTTCAATATTGAAGACACCTGATGCCACACTTTAATCAGCTAATACACAAATATTAAAAGCCCATAAACACTACACCGACACAGTAATTCATTTGAAAGGTTTATTTCACCAAAGAGGGCAAATAAAACTCATTTTCTTCATTCAAGTGGATTTACAAAAGAACAGAGTTAAACAGCCTCAGTGCAAGTCTGACTGCCACTTCAGTGACCATACTATAGTGATGATCATCATGAAGTCAGTCATCTCAGGGATGGTCTGATACACAAGTTAAAACTATGAGGGCAAATATTCCATTCCAGCCTAAGGCTATAGTGACTGGTGGTTGGGAGAAGCCATCTTCTACTTAAAGGGACCTGCCATCTCACAGTTCTCCACATCTTGCCCTTGGTGAAGATAGTTTATGTCTCACATTGTTTCTCCTGTTCAATGGCTGGAAGGTGGAAAAATGGTGCAGTTTAAAAAGAGTTAAATTACTAGAAGCTCTTTATATTGCTTAAAAAAAAAAAAAAAAAAAAAAAAAAAAAACAAACAAGTTCAGAAAAGCAAAAGAGTACTCAGCAAAACTAAAACTTACTCTCTTTAGTTGGAAGTGTGTTCTTCTCTTTTGTCTCGGTCTTCTTCAGCTTGGTCTTGTCAAACTGAGAGATCTCACTGATATCTGGTTTGTCAGCCATCGTTTCAGTTTTTCTTGGGGAAATTGAATTGATGAATAAAGAGATGACTACAAATATGAAGGCACGAGGTACAACAAACACTGCACACAAAAAAAACACTTACTTTACTGTTGAAGAACAACACACAAGTTGTGGGAGACACAGAGAAGGATTCTTGCTTGGACACGTGTATATATTTAAACAACACAGCCTGACCGCTAGCTCAGTGAGGAACAATTTAATCACCCTGCTATTGCAGGTGCAAGCTGTTGATCATTTTGTTCCTTCGTTTTCATTGGTTAGCTAATTGATCAAATTCTACAAGTTTTTTCTATGGCCTAATGACGCCTAGTGTGTTTTCCCCTTCAAAACAGGGATCCATTTCCTGAATAACATGCAAATATCTTAATATTACTCTCTTTTTTTATTACAGTGAGAGTATTGTTTATAAGACATAAGAAAATGTAACTATGAAATGCAAAATTGTAGGCCTATTCAACGCAGCCATGTCGAATGATCTATATCGTTATGCTGTATATTGTCACGTTATCTACACCACGCATCGCGTTCTGTTTGAAATTACAAAAAAAAGGACAGAGCACCAAACAAATCTCATAAGGAAGCCATCTATTTGCTTTCAGACACAGCAGATCTCGGATCAGTACGTCCCGAGTACGTCAAGCTATGGCATCATCAAGCCAATCAGATCGCGGGACGCGCGCGAGCGTGTTGTGGTACATGTGCGCGACGGAAGCGAGTGACATGAGGTGAGCTCTCAATATTTATAAAATCTGCATCACTCAGTCATCGGATTGTGCGGGATATTGTATCATATGTTTATTCAGAGACATTTTATAGCGGGCAAACAATGGTCGGATTTGAAGCTAATTTGTGATGTGGTGTTTTTGCATTATGTAGCTCGTTGTCAGTGAGGGTGCTTACTTTTTGCAGTCTGCTTGAAATAATTCTGTGATTCGGTTTGAATGATCTTATATGATGATTTTTTCTGAGGAACGGGCGCGGTTGATTTGATGTGTCTTTGTCATAAACATCACAGGTCAACGCCTTTGCAGGAATTACCATGGTAACCATAGTATTTGCCAGCACTGTGGCTTAAAGGCTAATAAACCAAAAATATTAGCGATTCGAATGAAATCCAAATTTGTTTATTGTGATTTTATAGTAACAATAATAACTGTAGGCTAGTAACTGATATTGTGGCGAAGGTCATAGGCTAATGGTACCTTTTAGTCTGGATACCCATAGAGATGATCCACACTCCTAGCAATGTGCTACTTATTGTTATTCTTAACATTAAAATCAACCAGGGATATTTGATTTCTGTATTAATTCAACATACCAGTCTGGTGATTGTCAAGCAGAGGACTGTAGCCCACTAGGGGTCCTCAGCAAACCTCCAAAATAGATTCAACATGATAAAAAAATAATGTACTTTTTTCCTCCATAAGCCAAATAAATTGAAACTAAATTGCATAAAACTGTTTAAGGCAATTTGTTTCATTCTGATATGCTGTTTCTGGTTTCTTTTTATCACAGTTGAAAATAGATGTGCTGCTAATCCTAATTTAGGCAGACAGACAGGCAGATAGACAGATGCATAGATAGATAGATTGCTTTCCAGGGTTCCTTGGTGAAAAGAAATCTAAAAAAAAAAACTATTTATGTTACTTTTGTTTCTCTGTCCTGTCACTTTTCTTCAATTGAATGCATTCTTATGAGATCTTATAGCTGGAAGGCACGTGTGATTAACACAAGCCTAGGATGTTTTCACATTTAATAAATCGGTAATTAGAGTTGGGTGTCATAGAATTTTATCCATTCCAATTCTGTTACTGCTTAGTGAAAAATATGACAAACATTTAGATATCAAACACATTTACTGTGTTGCTTAATTGCTGCTGAACACCATGAACAAAATTCAGCTGGCTTCATTAAAAATGGATTTGATTGTGTGCAAAATAGACAAACTAAAACTGAAATGGATTTCAAATGAAGACTTAAAGAGTTGTCAGAAGCTTAGTGATGGTGACTTTGAAGACACGGGCCGTGGTTTTCTTAATTTTCTTACAGCGTGTTCAGCCGTTGATTATACTTGGGCATCAAAACGCCTAAAAGTTGTGTTTTTGTCATTTTAAGTTGTCATTTTGTTCATTGTGATAAACTATTGCTGTTTTTTTAACTGCAGTAATCCAAAAGCCAGTGCATAAAATGCTGTTGGGTTTTTATGGAGGGAAATGGGATAATGCAAAATTCCAGGATGGCCTAAAAAACATTTTCATCACTACAGTGCTCTATACAGACATAAAAACACAATATGGTTACACTTTTTTTAATGAAACATAAAGAGCTTGTAGAAAGTCCACACACTCTCAAACATCAAACAAGATGAAGATATGTTAAGCAATTTACTGAATATAAACAAGGCAAATGTTTCGGTCACATGTTGACCATTTCAATGCCAAGCTAACAATAGAGCTAGTGGCCATCTTGATTTAAGATACCACATGGTGATTTGAGAGATCACATGATCACACGCTCAGAACACGGATCCAAAAAAAACAGGAATAGTTCACCCAAAAATGAAAATTCTGGTTTAAAAAAATGATAATGTAAATAACTGACTGACTGATTGAACGCTGACTTCCGGCTTCTTGGCTGATTTCTGACTCCACGTATGACACCGATTACTTCGTGTGTCGAGTCAGAAGTCAACCAAGAAGCCGGAACTCGCTGTTCATTCAGTCAGTCATTTATGTTATCATTTTAAAACTAGAAATATTTTTGTTACAAAAGCCCATTTTTTAAAAACCAAAAAAAGTCACATACACCTAGCATAGCTTTGGAGGCACTAAAATATGGTATAATTTTCTTTTTTGGGTGAACTATTCCTTTAAGCAGTGCAATGAGTATATGCTACTTTTTTGGTTTGTGTGTGTCAGTGTGTGTTCTGAGCGTGAGATCATGTGATCTTACAAATCAACATGTGGTATCTTAAGTCAAGATGGATCCTAGGTCTTTTGTTAGCTTGGGATTGAATATGTGTTTGTCCAGTAAATTGCTTTTATCTTGCTTGTGAGTTCTTGGTGTTTGGGGAGGTGTGGACTTTCTACAAGCTCTTTACTTTTTGTAAACTTTTTTTGGTCTACGAACCTCATGTGGACCTTTTTGAAGGCGCCGTGAGTCTCTGGCTGCTGTTAAAATGAAATATAAAATGAAGTGGCTTGAATGACCCAATTATGCCATTTATATTCTTTTTTGCATTACTTAAAGGGATAGCTCATCCAAAAATTTAAATTCTGTCATTAATTACTCACCCTCATGTCACTCCAAACCCGTAAGACCTTTGTTCATTTTCGGAGCTGAAATTAATATATTTTTGAACATTCAGAGGGCTCTCTGACTCTCCACAAGCGTCCTTACATTATCAACGTCTAGGAACGTAGCATTCATATTGGTAAAACATTACATGTGATATTAGGGGTTCAACCAAAGTTTTACAAATCTACGAGAATAATTCTGAGTAAAAGTTTATTCAAACTTTATTCTTCTCCTCTGTGTCTATGGGAGGGTCGGAGAGCGCTCAGATTAGGACTGCACAATTAATCGAATTTCTAATCGCAAGAACAATCACGGATACCACAATTAAATGTTATTCTGTGTTTTTTCAAGGGCATAATCAACAATTATGATTTTAATTTGTGTAATCTTACAGGTTGGGAATGGGTGAACTAACCCTTTAAATTCATAGCAATGCTAAGTGGTTACGCTTGCATAAAAATAGTCGTTTTATCAGTTGTTGATGACTATTTCTTTTTCTTCTTCCATCAGAAGTGCATTATATTTCACGCACCAGATGAAGTCATACGCGATCCTCATTTTCCACATTTGACTGGCTATCAACGAGGACCATGGCCTCCTCCGACCATGACCAACAGTCCCTGCAGACTCAGAAACACTACTTGTGCGGTTCCGTCGCAGCGTTCGCCAACATCGTCATCACGTTTCCCATACACAAGGCGCTGTTCCGCCAGCAGTTGTTCGGAGTGCAGACGTGGGAAGCCGTGCGCCAGCTCCAGAGGGACGGTTTGCGCACGCTGTACCGCGGCATCCTGCCACCTCTACTGCAGAAAAGCAGCACTATAGCCATTATGTTTGGTCTCTATGAGGACTTCTCCAGGTTGCTGCGGCTGCACGCTCCTCAGAGCCCGGTCCTGTTAACGGACAGCATCGCAGCAGTTTTAGCGGGAACAGCTGAAGCAGTCTTAACGCCTTTCGAGAGGGTCCAAACTCTACTGCAGGACCCGCGTCATCACGGAAACTTTCAGAACACCGCGCATATTTTTCGCGTTTTGCTTCAACAACATGGCATCCGAGAGCTTTACCGTGGCCTTGTTCCAATCCTACTCAGAAATGGCCCTAGCAATGTTTTTTTCTTTGGCTTGCGTGGACCCATTAAGGAACTGCTCCCTGAAGCCGAGACAAAGGCAGCGCACTTGGTTAACGACTTTGTATGTGGAGGGATTCTGGGAGCGGGTCTCGGGGTGGTGTTTTACCCTCTCAATTTAGTTAAGTCTCACGCGCAAGTACAGATCGGAGGGGAGTTTCGGTCCTGCAGGGTGATACTGGCAAACGTTTTGAGAGAGAGGGACAGGAAGGTGAGCCGTCTGTTTCGTGGTGTGCATTTGAACTTCCAGAGATCCGTTTTCTCGTGGGGAATCATAAATGCTACGTATGAACTTTTGCTGAAAATGCTCTGATGGAGATGGTTCAGAGAAAAGAGTGGAAAAGAAGTCTTCCTCCTTCTATTTCTGCTGCTAAAACCACAGCATTATAAACGGCACGTTTACTTGAAGTGCGACATTTAAAGGGTTCAAAATTGGGATGATAAAAAGTTTTCATTTCTTTGCTGTCAAGGCTGTCTAAAAACGCCAAAAACTGAAATGATTGATTTGAAACCTTAAGCAAATATCATTTTCTATTCAAAAAACTTAATTAAACAATTAGTATGGAACGCATAACCTTTCAGAAGTTTGGAGTTGGCATCATTTATTCATGCAATTATGACATGCAGTAAAAACAATACGTCAAATATTATTACAGTTTAAAATAGCTTTTTTTATTTTAATATATTTTAAAATGTAATTGATTTTTGTGATTTCAAAGCTGAATTTTCAGCATCATTGCTCCTGTCTTCAAACTTTTGATTTGCATTATATGATTGGTTTTGTATGACACAAAATCCCCTTCAAAAACAAATCATGCAGATTTTTGCCATCTGGATCAACTGATTCATTCTGGATCACACTTAAAAGAACAATTAAAGGAATACTTCACCCAAAAATGAAAAAAAAACACCCTATATTTCACTCACCCCGAAGCCATCTTAGGTGTATATGACTTTCTTCTTTCAGATGAACACAGTCAGAGTTTAGTTTTTTTTTTTTTAATTCATCCTGGCTCTTCCAAGCCTGGTAATGTGGGTGGATAGCTGCCATTATTTTGAAAGTGTTTACTTCGGGGGTTATCACATGTCCTCTGAAGCAGAACGATGGGTTTTCGTAAACAAAAATATTTTTGATTAAAAATTATAATGTAAATAACTGACTCGTGTTATTTTCCTCAAGAACGCAGAGTTTCGACTTCTTGGCTGACTTATGATGCAACTTCCTTCATACGTCGTACGCAGGGTCAGAAGTCGGCCAAGAAGACAAAACTTAAAAAAATCTAAGTTTTACATCGCAGTACTTGAAAGAAGAAAGTCAGATACACCTGAGTGAGAAAGGCGAGAAAAAAATGGGGTAATTTTCATTTTTGGGTGAACTATTCCTTTAATTCATAAATCTGATGTGTGTGTCATGGTCATAAAAATGGCTATTACTTAGCCTCAGAAGACGTAGAGCACTTTTATATTTAAAATTCACAGTCTAAAATTCACTTTATACTGAAAACAGTGGCCGGATGTGCCATATGTCCCATAGAAGAAATTAAATCAAACAGGTTTGAACATAATTTTCTTTTTTAGCTGAACTATCCCTTTAATTCATCATCTGAGTTTTTGATCAAAGATTTTATTGGCTCGCACAGAAGAAGCGAGTTCATCTCACTCAGGGTCTCCTCTGATCCCTTCCCAGTATTCTCTTTTCTATACTGACTTCTGTGGTCTCTGAACCACAGAGTATTCAAATCACTAAGTATGTCATTACAAGGGTGGGAATGGTCAGGAGCACAGTTTACACTGCCTCCATTTTTTTGCCGTCAACTTTATATATAGTTTTGCTGAGCTAACTCTGCCGTCGCCAAAAGTTGTAGACTCCAGTGACCATATAACGACTTGGGTTCCAGTCCAAGCATTGATTGGTCTTCTGGAAACCAATAAACACGGGAGTCAGTTTGGTGTTTGTGGTCTCTCCAGCCTTCATGTGGAAACAGAATCATTCCATCTAAGCCAGAGTTCTTCGTGCTTTTAGCGCCCATTGAAGCTATAACAGATTATTTCAATGACGTAAGCGATGATTCGGATCGTGTTTCTCATGCGCTAAAAGCTTCTTTGAATCACTCCCAAATATATTGGGATTTTAAAAAGGTGAGACCACAGACGACAACGGCAACGTGCCATGGTTCACTTTGAGTGATATTGGTTGTCTCTGTAAATCTAATTTGTGCTCTATTTATTTATTTCTAAAAATATTTTTGTGCATTACCAAGACTGCATTTATTTGATCAAAAATACAGTAAACCCTATAATCTAAAAGAGCTGTTTTCTATTTTAATGTTTTTAAATGCAGTTTATCCTTGTAAGTTGAGTTTTTAGCAGCAGTTAATACAGTCTTGTCACATGATCATTGAGATCTTTCTAGAATGCTGATTCGCTATTTAAATAACATAACTGTTGAAAAATGTTGTAAAACCCCTATTAAATAGCACTTACTTGCTATAAAAAAATCTTTGTAATGTCATAAATGCCTTAACGATCACGTTTGATCGTTAAAAAAATTTTTTTATTTCTTTCAAAAAGAAAATCATACTGACTTTAGAATGGCGGTGCATATGCATTTGAAAGAAAAAGAATCACAAGTTTACATTTACATTTAGTCATTTAGCAGACGCTTTTTCAAACTAAACATCGGCATGAATGAATATTTCTATCATCTATCAGTATAAACTTGAAACACTTTCTTGAGCACATATCGAACTGAAGTTAATAAGACAACTGATGTATTAAAAATAATACAAAATGAACCTTGAACTTTTTAAGCTCTGTTTAAAACAGCTGCATGTGCACCAAAAGATGAAATCTTTATAGAAATTCATATTTACCTCTTTTATATCACTTATGTACACAATTAAATACAGCAACCATTATTTCAACTCTCCTTAATTCAAGTTGATATTTAAATATTCATGTTCTAACTGGTTTAAATGTTGCTCATGTGTTTATTTACAATTTTCTATTCCATTATTTTACTTGCTTGATGTTTACGATTGCCCCTCTTTGTTGCATTTTACAGTTTTTCCCCATCTATCTCCTGACCTTAGTTTGTTTTTCCTTAAGCCTTATATTATCATCTTAAGCTGAACATATTAAAGTGAAGTGTTGTTTAAATGTGCCATTTTACTGTGTTCAGTATTTGAATATATCTGTTGTGAGTAAAGTCTTTGTAGGGGTTTGTGTGTGTGTGTGTGTGTGTGTGTGTTTTAAATCAAGAGACATTGTGATTATGTACAAATATAAAATATGTTCATTAAAACTTACTAGATGAAATGTAAAGGCTTGCTTATTTTGATAATCGCAATTCATCACACACTGTTAACCATTATATAGTTGACTCTCGTTTTGTCTATCTACGCAGTATGCTTATAAACCCCTTGTTTCGAAGGAGACCGCACTAAACTGATTTTTCAACAGGGGGCGACCATAGCACGTCTCTTACGCACAAGGGGCTGGACACGCTGTTTCTCAAAGCTGAAAATCTTATTTTTTCAGTCACGTTCACGCTTTAACAGCTTTGAAATTTTTTTTAATATGTTGAATTCCCTTAAAAGTGTAAACAGTTTGTGTTCTCTGCGTAGCATTATTAAAACGTTGCTGTTCAACCAATAGCGTAAGTCTGGGGGCGTGACTATTTGTAAAACCAACCTACGGTTTTAAGGTTGTTGTTTTTTTTGTTTTTTAATTTATTTATTTTTTAATTTTTTCATCTGATCATGTGCATATGACAAACGTAGCTTCTGTTACTGATAACCTGGCATCTCTTCATATTCACATTTGCGGCCTTGTTCAGACCATTTTTTATTTATCTTACTTTATCATCAGTATCTAAAGGTTCTCTGATATTCCCTGCAATGTAAAAGTGTCACGGACGTTCTTTAATATCACATTGCCTATTGTTATGTTACCTTCCACACACAGGCCCTCACTCCCCTTTCTCGCAGTATCTCATACATATCAATGAGATTATCATATCAAACAAAAACATCCACATGTTCATATTGCAGGGTTGAAAATACCCACACGCCTTTGTGTTTGATGATCTCACAATACATTGTTTGAAGCGCACAGTTCTCTCGCGCAGTGTGGTCTGCAGAGCCGCTGTCTCTGTAAAGATGAATGGACTGCTTCATCACTCTTTGATAGCGTTAGCTATTAGCCCAGGCTTTGATTAGTACAATGACATTAGCCTCCTACATCCACATTGTCGCGCGATATGAGTGGGTGACTGTGAAACCTCCACCGCAGAAGCACAAATCGAGTCTTATGGAGTGCTTCTGGGTGCTTATTAACACATTTTTTAATTCAAGACAGTAAAAGTCAGTTAAGACAATGATTAAACACAGTGCTATTGCTATTGCTATTAATAGTTAACAAGAACAATGAGGCAAAGTGTATGTCAGCACACAGTAAAGAATAAAATGAATTTTAAATCATATTTATGCGTATTACGAATGCATATGCATTACTGCACTCACTCCCACAATGCAATTGGCATATATATGAGTCATTCTATAATTTAGGGCATATTTCATGTCAGTGATGAGATGTAGTCTCTGCATATATATATATATCAATTTCTTTCTTCATAAAATAAAACATACTGAATACATTATTTATTATTATTATTATTGTTATTATTATTTAAGTTTCCTCCTATTTATTGCATTTTTTTTTCTAAAACCACATATTGTCGTAGATATTAACTGACATCAACTATGAAAATAATAAAGGTTTGGGACGACATTTTTTTAATTAAGATTTTTCATTTTGGAGGGAACTATGCCTTAATAATTTTAGGAATTGTATGATTGTGTTAGTAATTTTATTAGTGCTGGGCAATGATTAATCATGATTCATCTCATTCCAAAATAAATGTTTTTGTTTATATAATATATCTGTGTGCACTGTGTATATTTATTATGTATACATAAAGATATATACTATATATTTTGAAAATATGTACAGTACATGTAATTAAATGTATATATTTATCTGAACATAATTCATACTATATATATATATTTTTGGAAAAGTTTTTCTTTTTTTTTTTGGAAAAGCGTATCATTTTTGTTTTTTGTAGATATGATATGTACTTGTACTTCCAATAACATCCAAAAACAAAAATAAAATGTTTTTTTTTATATAATATATAGTGTGTGTATTTATATATAAATACAACAAACATATTATATATTTTGAAAATATTTACATATGATTTTATGTATATATTTATATTCATATTTATTTAATATAAATACATAAAAAACATATTTTCTTTTTATTTTGGATGTAAACAACAGTATAATCACATATATTATTGCAAAAACCATTGTTGCCCAGTATAGGCCTATTTTTTGTTTGTTTTTGGGGTTCATTGGAAAAAGCATATAGTTTTGTGGATGTAAAACATATTCCCAATTCTAGAATAAGTCATATGCATATTAGTGACAGCGACTGTCCCCATCACATCCAGTAACATGGGCGATCCTTCCTCTTCTTCATGCACATATCAAATGAGCCTTCAGAGGGTAAGGTGGGCATCTAACAACCTCCACATCTCTGAAGCCCACAGGAATGAAGGCATCTCTGTCTTTCTTCATCAATCAGTTCTTCTAGTGTGTCTGCTGCCCCTTTTTTGTATCTCCGCCCCTTCTCCCTTTCTCTCTCGCTTTCTCTCCCAATTGATGGATTTGCGGTGTAGTTAAAACACATGCAAATGAGACAGCTGGCATCACACAAACCATGTGACCTGTCAAGGTGGGGGTGGGTTCAAAGACACGCTGCAGTAGGGAACCCTCTTTACACACACACACACTCCCTCGCTCCCTGGAATAATCCCTCCACCTCCTTCATGCCACCTTTCTTTCGTTTTTTTCTCTGTCTTAATCTGAAAGAAAAAAAAGAGTGCCAATGATAACCGAACTAAGACTGGGATCTCACCTGATTTATGTTCTTCCTCCTCGCAAATGTTTGCTCATGCATGAAGCTAATCACATATGTGCACTTGAATGTGCCCATGCTCACACATGCACATATGCCTGTAGAAACAGGCCCTGTGTGTGTGTGTGCATGTGAGAGTTTGACAGGATCAACAGCAGGTATCCAGCAGTAGGTCTGCTACAGAAAGGCTGCCAGCTCACACACACACTCACACAGACACATTCCAGCAGACTGCCCTGGCCTTGTGAACACAGCCTTTTGCCAGGTTTCTCTCTCTGGCTCCAGATGATGCCTGTTTCTGTAAAGTATACTTGATGTGGATGCGTGTGGATTTTTAAAATTATTATTATTTGTTGGCCGATCATCTCTTACAAGCATATAAATATTATTATTATACACTATACAATTATATAATATAATTACATAATTTTATATATATATATATATATATAGTATATATATTTATTAATATATTATATAAATGTTTTATTTACATAATATATGGATGTGTATTGTGTCTATTTATTATGTACATATACAACTGTATACAGTTTATAATTTTTAATTATTTATTATTACATTTATAGTTTATATATATATATATATATATATATATAGATATATATATATTTAATATATATAATCTATCTATATGTATCTATTCATCCATGTATCTATCTCTCTCTCTCTCTCTCTCTCTCTCTCTCTCTATATATATATATATATATATATATATATATATATACTACAAGATCCAACATTACAACATTAAAAACTGTAATTTCACACAAAAATGAAGATGAAAACAAGATGAAGACAAGATGAAAACAATAATTTATATTCCAATTGTAGGCAGTTACACTTTGAGGTATAAATCTTCAATTATATAAATGCAGTTTTCAACAGAGAAAAAAGTGTTCCATAAAATTCATAATAATTATTGTATTATAATTTTTTACAGTTTATTTTATGGATTTGAGGATAAGAGACATTAAATTATTCTTCTTATTCAATGTGTTAACAATACGCTAACTGGCAGCTCTCTGAGTGACACTTCCTTTCAATCAACTAATAAGAAAAAAACAGATAAAATCGTAAAATCAAATATGTATTCTTCCTGAATTAACAAAAAAATGATGAAGCCATCACTTATGCACCATGAGGTTTGGGACACGAGCTTCTGCTTCTAATTAAAAAGACACAATGATTAATTATTGTCTTTTTCGCTTTGTAGATACATTTGCTGCCTCGCGAAAAACTCTTTGTTTTATTGCCTCTGATCCACAAAATCCCGGAAAAGAACAAACAATAATAAAGCAGACAAAAAAAAAAATCCCACAGTGTTTCAAGTTAATCAATTAATTAATGGTATACAGAAGTCTTGAAAACAAAAACACACAATACTTGTATAGCTGCCTTCTACACCAACATTCAATTCACTATAGTTATAATTTCACGTCTCCCATTCTAAAGCATAAAATACAACTCAATCGAAAAACTCTGTACAACATTAACGGTGAGATTAAAGCAAACGATTTCTTAGATTTTAAAAGATTTCAACACACGAAGTAGCTCATTTCCCTGAAAAACTGCCAACGTGGACGGCCGATGTTTTGGCAGGTTCTGGTTATTTTTATGAGTCGTAAGGGTGGAGTCGTGTTTTATTCTGTGGTAAGGAGAGATCAACTTGGCGGTATCTAACAGTGGTTTGCTGTGTGTGGCAGTGTAAAACGTATACTGTAGTTTTATTGTTGTTTGTAGATCCAGATGCTGTGTGTTTTTCAAGACTGCAAGACCCCTCTTAAGAAGCCGCTGTGTTAGAGGTCCGGGCGACGGGTTTTCGGCTACCTGCGTAAAAGCAAAAACAAAGATTATTATATTTAGAAAAATCGAATCAAATTGCATAAATGCAGTCATTCGCTCTCACCTCTGGGACCAAAATCTCTCATGTAGCAGTTAGTGCAGTATGGCTTCTCATCGTGCTGCATACACATGTAAAAACAGTCACAACATATATAGCATATATTACTATGTAATCATATATATACATATATATCTATACATATACCTCTGCATGCTGGCCAGCCGTTAGCTGTCTTTTACACCTGTGACACTTCAAGCACAACGGATGATAATCCCGTCCCAATGACCTCTTCTTCTCACCTGTATGGATTAAAGGCCAAAGGTTAAGCAATCGGCCAGGTGTGTTTACTGAAGCTGGGGTTAGTTTGGTATAAGTCAAGGGGGCTGTTAAAAATCAGGAGATAGTTGTATGCAATGGTTTATGTTTGGTATGGAAACCGCAGAATCAAATAAATAGCTCATTTCTTGCAACTTCTCAGAATTGTGAGGGGAAAACCCGTTATTATGCTTGTACTGTTGAACACAATACTGACTTTTCTGTCTCGTCATATTTTAAAGGGATAGCTCACCCAATAAATAATTACTCAAGTCGTTCCAAACTATCCATGTGACACCAATTTCATACTCGGAAATGAAATGATTTAAACGTACCTCTGTTTGTAAGTATTGTTATAAAGGCTATTTGTGTTTCTGCAGATTTGCCTCAGGCATATTGAATATGTAATAATACTGCACGTAAACACACTTTTTTTTTTTACATATTGAGGGATGGGTCAAAATAGTTTTCTGTAATAATAATAATAATTATATATAATAATAAAATAAATAATAAATAAATATATAATAATATAAAACAATTAAATTAGTTTTAATCACACTTTTAATGAAGAAAACAAGAATGTGAACATAGATTTCGCACTTTAGTTGCCTCAATCTTTCGATTCTCGAGTTACGTAGATATTACCCTTTCATGTGGCCCAGCATGAGCCCTCCTACTGAAACCCTGACCTCAACCATTGGTCCGGAAACCTCTAGATTGAACCAGGATCAGACTGAAGCTGAACCTCCTACCAACATCTTGGGTCAGCTTTTCTCTTTCTGGCAGAACCAACAACTGCCTGGAGTCTAGCTCAATAACTGAGGCAGTTTTTTTCTTCGCTCTTGCTGCTGAAAGCTGACTGGCACCTACACGGTATTTCTGGCCAAATTCTCAACTTTCTTCAACTGTCCATAGGTTTATGCATTGCTAACCTGCCAATTGAAACAGTCAAGCGTCTCTCGCTCTGGCCTATTCCACTTCCTGCCACAGGCAGACACTTCCTGTGCGCGTGTGACTCATGTCGTGAGGCGCTGATGGCGGTTAGGAAACTGCAGACTGATTAATGTTGCACAAAGGCATTGAGATACACAACAACTAGTTAGTTTAAGTTAGCGAAAAGGCAGAAACTAAAGCTAATATGGAGTCAGTATTCTCCGCTACAACACTCTGCTGCTAATATACAGCATTATCGCACAACTACACAAAAGAACGCGTGACTAGAGCGCAACATAACCTGAATACAACTGAATTAATAGCCACTTTTGAGTCAAAACAGAATCTTATCTGAAGTCCTGCAGTTAAACACAAACATGCAGCAGCTCAATGCGTTACACTGATGCTCCTCAGTGTTGATAAGTACATTAACACCTATTTCAACAACACTCTGCAGTTAATGCGAGATGTTATCACAGAGCTATATATGCAAACACGCAACTTGGGTACAGCATAATCCAAATACTACAGAAATACCACAACGGCAAGTCAAAACGGCCACTTTTAGGCCAAAAACAGAACCCGAACCATGTTTTTGCAGCTAAACGCGAAACGTGCAGCGGCTCCACACTCAACATTTACGTTTTTTTAGGTGTTGATAACTCCATAACCCCATAAAGCGTCTCGATCAGCATGTTTTAGGCATTTTAAAGCGTTATCCCTCCGACCCCAGTTGCCACTCACCAAAATAAACAGGCTTCCCACATATAGGACAGAAGCTCACCATGGTTGTAGCAGGTCTCTACCAGTTTGTGATACGTGAGATGTTGAGACGCAGGAAATATGCATGCGATCGTCTCAACTGTGACAGCCTTTTGGTACAGCAAAGGATGTGGCAAGAGGTGCAGCGACAGGAAGCAAGAAATGCTTTCAAAAGAAAATACGCTCGACTCGAACAGTCAGGCGACAGAGAGGAGGAAAATGTTGGTCAGAAGTGCGTGTGTGGGTGCTGTGATATGATGAGCCTGTCATGGCGGGGTTGGACCTAAGTCGGTCTCGATGTTTTAAAAACTCTTCACACTTCTGCTGTGGTCAGTCGTTGCGGTTTGAAATCAAAGACGACGCTGAGGGCCGCGTGAGGTCATCAGACTCGTCGGAGTCGCTTATGAAATGAACGCTTGTGGCTTGTTTGCTGGATGCGAGTCAGAGAAACAACAGAGAAGGAGATTGAGAGGGACGAGAGCGACGCAGATGTCAGCCGCTCGGATTTCATAGGTTGTCATGGTCGCCGCTTCTCAGCCCCTCGATCTGTCCGCTCGCCCTTTTTCATCCTCTTTCTCTCCGTCCCGAGAGATTAAAGAGCTCGAGTGTGGGAGAACGGGAGTTTAGGAGAAACCCAAAACTGCGCGCCGCACACACAGAGGGAGCGATGACATCACCGAAGGGAGCTTGATTGGATGAGCGCAGAAAGCCGTGAGAAGGAGAATCATTGAAGCCGAGACTGAGAGCGTGTTTTGTGTATGTGTGTGTTGAGATATAAAGGATGAATAAGAGTCTGGCTCGAGCTGCAGTGCACTATTGCCCTCAGTTTAGCATGATTTATACACATACACGCTACTCCTCCGCAATGTGTGAGCTGGAAGGGAAAGCACATAGACTTCATTTAAATAGGACGAGCTTTGTTATGGTCTGGGTGTCTGAACAATTCAATGTGGAATTCCTGCATGCGATTTCTTTAATACATATGATAAATAACTTAGTAAACGGTCAGCTTCAACTGAAAATGTATGGATTTTGTCAAATCAGGTTCCATGCTTTTTGTCTGTGAATGAATTTGTCACGAAAAGGGTAGCTTTTAGATGTGCACTCACTACTTTTTGTCCTATCCTATATTTTTTCTCATTAAAATATTTATTAAAATTATAAATACATGGGATGAAGACTTCCGAGCTGTTCCCTAATAGAGGTTGGCATGCTGACAGACACTTTTGTTACACATTCATCATATCTCAAGCTCATTTTATATGTTGTCGGCAACTGAAAATGTCTGCAGCCATTAAACAAAAAATGCTGTTCTTTTGAACTTCCTATACATCAAAGAGTTTGATCCACATTTTGAGTGAGTTGTCCAAAGAGTTGTCCAAAACCTAAAACTAATATGCTTTCTTGTCTTAGGACAACTTTGATCAACTTTTATTCACTTCTATTCATTTATATATCTTAAAAGAAATTTAAAACAATATTTCTTGAACACCGAATCAGCAAATCAATATTTTCTGAAATATAATGTGACGCTAAAGACTGAACTGCTGAACACTGAGCTGACAGGAATAAATAACATTTTAAGATGTATTAAAACATTAAAATAGAAAAGGGTTGTTGCACATTGCAGTAGTATTTCACTGTATTTGTGGTTAAATAAATGCATGCAGCCTTAAAAAAACATTCAAGCTAGGCAGTGTGGTTCTAATTTGTAACATGACACGTCTCACAAGTGCACGGGGGGTTAACTAAAGTGTGTTTCTGTTGCACAGGTAAGTGTCTCAGCATTTGGTCCAATGGTTGCTCGACAGTCTTGTGTATACTGAACCAACTTCATTCAGTGAGGGATAAAAAAACATTTCCCATCAAGCCTAACTGGGAACTTCACCAAACAGCAGAGTCAGAGCCCTGTCCACATGAGCGCTTGTTCACACAGACCGCACACACACACACACACACACACACACACACACACATACACACACTAGCGTCTACTGCCAAACTACACAGAGAAGAGCAAAACAGGGTTAGAGGAAGGGAGGGCTTCTCTTTCTGTCCTTTTTCATGCTGGTTTGGTTTGGCTCTGACAAACTAGCCTAAATCCTCTTCTTTCTGGCTGAGAAATGGAGGAGAGGGGATAGAATAAGAGTAGAGGAAAGTGGGGTAAGAGTGTCGCCCTCTTAATCATGCAAACTGCGGACAGTTTCTGCCATGTGAATACATATTTAGAAAGTACTCACCGCGTACAGCTGCCCAGATGCACATGAAAACAGTCGCACTTCAGAGTATAGGCCGATTTATATGACACATAAGACTAATCTTAATCAGAGCAGATTTATTCAGGACTAAAAATGGACGTTACACATGTTGGTGAATTGCCAATGAAAAGAGAACATGAAGTATTAAAAGAAGCTTCCCAAAGTGGTATCTGTTGGACAAAGTCAGTCAGATGGTTTGGTGTCAGTGAAATATTATTACAAAATGCTGACCGTTTTACTACACATTTGCTATTTATTAATTTCACTGCATTAATCTTATCTATAGCATAACTATACAAATGAGAATAAACATGAACAAAGAATTTTGAGGTCTACAGATAAATAGAGAATATATTTTTTGCTTTATTGCATAGTAAGTATGAGCAGTCTAGATGGTTATATTGAAGCAAGTGAACTTCTTTAAATGATCATAGCCTCTCAAACCAATTCTGTGACTTACTGCTGAGTGTTTGAGTCTTTTCTTCAAATCAAAGAGTTACTCCGGAGGTCGAAAGTTTGCAATATTAAGATTTTTGAATGCTGTCTCTTGTATGTTCTATGTCTCTAAAGAAACACAGTAAATAAAACAATATTGTGACATATCATGAGTGACGGCAAAGCTGAATTTTCACCATTTTAGAATGATATCTGAAGGACCATGTGACGCTAAAGGCTGGATTTTACATTTAATTTCACATTTTACTGCATTTTTGGTCATATAAATGTATCTTTATTGAGCATAGGAGACTTCTTTCAAACAACTGCAAAATCATATTCCAGCTTCCTGTTAGCGAATCTGACTAGAAGATCACGAATAATATTTGCAGAGATTTCATGAGTCTTTGTGTTTAAAACCCAGTGCATACAATACCGACAAGCATTAATAACATGTCATAAAGCATGTTTATGTGAACAGTATGTGGCATGTTAAGTTCCAGAGCCGCAGGCCTGAGACGAGCTGCCATGTGTGTGATGCATGCATGACTGTGTGCGTGTTATAATGTTTGTAAGTCTCAGTATGTTTTGGCATGACATCCATGGGCCAAGAGACTTGAAAGCAGACAGCGAATCTACACCCGACGAACCAGAAACTTGGCAAACGCATTCGATCTCTGATGTTAACAGGGAAGACGCCTAGACCAGGATCCCACTATCTCCACTCCAAAAGACATCACAGCGATTCCCAATCAGTAAACTCATCTGCCCCAGCCAACTGGTGATGTCTAACCGCTCAAAGACAGCTTAAGACGTCCCAGCTGCTATACCAGAGCGGACCATTTTTCAAAACAACGCTAAAACTTACTTTTAGGCTTAGTAGACGCGTTTTTATGTTTACAGGCCCGCAGAGGTGATTAAACCCAGGTCTTCCACTAATTAATGCTGACTACCAACACCCAAGTCGACGCGTCTTAATCAAAACCGGCTCTCGGCTTACAGTGTGAAAATGTGGTAGTTTATAATTGCGTTCAGAAGGGAGAGCGAGTCAGCCAGCAGAACGAAAGACTCTTAAATGTGTTGATTCTTGCCTTTGCATTCTTGGCATTTCTCTTCAACCTTTTTCTGTCTTATAGTTTTTTCCTCCCGGTTCTCATGCGAAGCAGCCAATGCCAATTCCCTCAGATTTGGTTTGGCTTAAACGCAAGGAGGCCGGCCGCTCTCCTCCCTTCTCCCTCTCTCATTTCCTGTGTTTTTTCCCCCCTTCTTTCTCTCGCTCATTCTCACCCAGCTCTCTTCCTCTCTCTTTTTTTGAGACTAGTCACACTGGTTTTAGAGGGTTCCAGTAATTCCTTTGTCCTTTAAATAAATAATGCAAAGCACAGCTTCCTCTGGCTTATGTGCGTGTGCGCGTTTCGCCGCGTTACAAAGATCTCTTGATGAATAAAATCTGCCTGGTCAAGGTTAAGGAAAGAGCGCTTGGGAATGGGCACGGGCGTAACAATCGAAAACATGAAACTATTGTCAAATATTAATCAAGGGTTAATAAAAGAGTTGTATACTTAAAAGCAAGTTTTCGCCGTGTTTAATATTGCATTAGATCAGAATCCGAGCGCATGTTAATTTTTAATTTGAGCGTATCAGCATTTTAAATCATCAGCCCTGCTTGAATTTTAATTATCCTTGAATATTAGTGAGGAAACGTACGCCGTGCCCCCCCCTTCGCCATCTCACCCTTTGTTTCTCCTGTCTCTCTCTCCTCATACAGCTGGTGTATGCTGGGTGCCCCTCCCCCACCATTTGAACAAACCAATAAGAGGGCCTATCGACCGATCCCCCCCATCCCTTTACACACACTCTCACACACACCTCCCTACCCCATCCTCTCTCTCTCTCCCCATCCCCCTATCCCTCTCTCTATCACTCCCCCATATTTCCTTTCAAAGCAGCCCCTCTTGCTGCCATCTCTCGCCCAATCTTTAAATTATCACTACAGAACACGCCTACTAAAAGTCTAGTATCTCTTCTGTGAGCGCTTCAACGCAACCGTGAAAGATCTTGCTCTTTGGAAGCAAAGAGGTAGTAGGACATGCACAGAATGCTTTCTGGGAAGCATATGACTAGCATGTGAGCGCGTTCAACAGAAAGTGAGATAAAAAAAACTGTGACAAGGTGGGATTTGAAAATGGGACTCACACCCACATACACACTCATCACAGCTCCTGGGTGACTCATTGAAGACTTCTTGAAGAAAAAAAACTGACTAAGAAGCAGCCCCCCTTTCAATCACATGGGGCACAGCACTGCACTTCGACATATATTTGATACTAGACCACATTGCATTAACACAAGACTAAGAGAAGTTCGCGTAGAATCGAGTTTTTTTTTTTTTTTTTTTTTTTTTTTTTTTTAAAGTGAACAACGCACTATTGTCAATTTCTTAAAATCCTTGTTTTGTCTTGGTGGACATGTCCGTGTATTGCTGCTGGCCAACAAGAGGCGTGATCGGGTTTAAATGTCCAACGAGCCCTAGAGAATGGTCCGTGTTAACAACTACAGGCGAAGCAAATCAAACGTTTACATAAATCGAAAAAGTGCAGGGGATATTTAAGTGAATGGAGGCAGTTTACACGAGTTGTCAAGATAAATTGGAGAAGCATCTAACATTTGTAAATTATTCACGCGTTTCCCCTTCAGCGGCGCATCTCTCTAGTTTGCATTCCCTTCTGTGCTCCAACTAGACCAGAGCAATAGAAACACGATAGACGCCATATGGGCAGGACCTATTTAATAATAATGATAATGTTAATAATAATAATATAACAACAACAACAACAACAACAATAATAATAATAATAATAATTATTATTATTATTATTATTATTGAACAGAAATTAGATAAATAACTACTTCATATGTTTTAGTTTTAACTATGCAATTAAATATGGACTAAAACGTGAAATGGAAATAAAAACAATATTAAAAAACACATAAAAGACAATACACACTAGATAAACATGTTTAAAAAATTAAAACAAAAAATATAAATGTTGACTACAGTTGAACAAGAGGAGTAAAGAGTGCTAAAGTGCTAAAGAAAACTTTTCAGTCTGAAATTCTTTACATTTGGAGATTAATTCATTATTTGATTCGCAGCATTTCTCTTCAAATCATTAAAAGAGCACTAAGCAGGCCAAATTTAAATATCATACAATAGAAATACGGGCGTACTAAAAACAGTCACTATTTGTACGAAAGGGAAAATGTTTGTTATCTTGTAGTGGGGAAATTCTGTAATCCTGTAGCACTGTTTGTACAAAGGGCTAATTAGCTCAGAGATCATCAGCCAAAATAAATTACATTAAAATACTCTCTAATACCCAATAAAACACCCAAATAATTTGACAATTATTTTACAGACACAAAATTGCAAAAAACGCTACGGGGGATTAAAACCCTTAGACACAATGATCTATCCACAGTTGCAATATACAAGTAAAAAAAAATGTGTAGAAATGGCAGATGTCTTAACAGTTTATGGTTTCATTGTTTTCACTTTTTTTTCAGCTGAACTGTGAAGTGGGCCTCATATGTGTGTAATTCGAGATGGAGAGCCTTATGTGCATCTCATTTCCCTCTTCGTAATTCGGGTGCGTGGACTCCTCTCAGAGGCTCTGCGCTCGGCTGCTCTGGCCTGCTGTGCTGGAGCTGTGAAATCGCGCTGATGGTCTGTCACATTATTTCTCACTGACACCGTCTGAGCGCAGGAGCACCACGCCAAAAGATCAGCTCAAAAACACTTCATAACACACAGCTCCACTCAGCTCCGGGTGAGTTCCGCTTTTTATTCCTTAGTTAATATACACACGCGTTTCTTTGAGTGGGAGGAGTGGGGAAAAGAGCTTTTTTTCGCCGTTTTTCCACTGATGTAAATATAATTAGGGACTTTAGAACGCTTCGGCTCTCGCCGTTCGCCACAAAACACAGTTTATAAATATAAATGTTTGTCATAACCCGGGCAGATTCGTTAGCTATGAGCGGCCTGTTCAGGACATGTGGCCCTGGGGTTTTAAAGGACGACCGGGGCTTTATTTGTGGTAGTTTAGTGAGACTAAAGGCAGATGGTGGACTAAAGCCAGCGCGACATTCACTGCTAACACAAGCTAATACACATCCACGGTTTCACTCTAAATGTGATTTAAATCAGTTAAACAGTGTCCGGAAAAGTAAGGCGCGTTTATACAGAGTGTATCTCCGCGTTAGGCGTGTTAGAAGAGCGGCAGACAGACGTTATTAGAGGTATTTGTGTGTTTTTGTGTAGCTGGGAGCTAACGCTAGCGGTTCACGGAAGTGTGTGATAACCAGCTGCTCTCTCCTATTTATGTACTTTATTTATTGACCGCATTCATCATAAACACAACGCACGTGCGTGCTGTGTTGCGAGGCGCATCTCGGCAAGTTTTGCGTTTTTATTTCACCTTTGATGCGACTTATCTCGGGGTTCGGAAGTTTGGCTTTTAAACGGGTTTTTTAAAACGCGTTACGTGTTACAGGAGGCGAAAGCAAGGTTTTTGCTCATAATTTTGTAATAGTTTTGCTGTGTAGTGAGTCGGAAGGAATGAAACTACTGAAACAAACAAACAAAAAAGCAGTAGTCTATAGACCAGTTTTAATCTTCGGTTATTGCATCGTCCCAACGTACTATAAATGGTGATGATTTAAAAAAAGCCAGTACATGTAACTCTCTTTATTTTTAAAGTTAAAAGCGAATCAATTACTTCAGTTTACATTTCATTTATACAGTTTTTAAAAAAATCAGTATTATAGATAGGAGTTATAGCATTATATAGAAACAAATGATGCTTCTAACATTGGCTATTTTGTAAAGTGAAGTTGAGTCAACCACAGCTGTCAGATTTTAATGTAAATGTAACAGTTTTCCCATTTATTGTGTTTTTTTGGCTTACATATTTCGGCAGCTCTGGGTGTTTTAAGTTCTTTATTTAGTTTTAAAATGTTATAATAGCTCGAGCTGTGTATCTGAATGGTGCCTATTGTTTGCTAGCGTTTTAATGACCGAACTGTGTTTTTTAAACAGTGTTTTTAATCTGTAAGTGTTTTCTGGCGTGGAACTGGAGAGGAGGAAGCGAGAGAGGGGGAAATCATATAAGCCGAAAGGAAATGCCAATCGCCACTACTGGTCATTCAGCGTCTCGAGAGCCCCGTGTCTGTTCCCCGGACCCCGTCCCCAAGCGTGCTGATTTATGCGAGGGCGCAGGGGCCCAGCCAACAGAATACGGGGGTTCGGAGGGGGGCCACAGCCTGGGCAGCACTAGACTCTCTGGAGCGCTTGAGAGCTCTTCTGCGGCATCTTTTTCACCTCCCACTTCCCCTTTCCTCCACCACCACCACCACCACCATCATCATCACCACCCCCATCCAGTGACTATGGAGCCCCCCAGGACTCGATCACGCTCGCGGTCAGGATTTTACCATGGTGGATTATCTAACTCGAACGGTAATGCTGGGAGTGGCGGCGGCGCGTTAAGTCCAGCTGGAGGACTAAGTCACCACCACCACCACCACCAACAACAGCTCGGAGCTGCTCATGGACACACGGAAAACCTGCGCCCTCCCGGGAACATGCTTTCCCCGGGCGCCCACAGACACACAGGGCCTGGAACGCACAGAAACTCCGGAGCAGGTAAGACGGCTTTAAACCACCAGTCTAATTTTGGGTTACTGGTCTCATTTTAACTTGGACGTGTAAAAAAAGACAAGAACTTCCTTCCAAGAAAAGCAAGAATTTTCCATATTGAGATGTCATGTTGTCCCACGTGTGGCTTGATCTTGGTCTTTGGCCTGAGTATAGTTGTGTTTGACTACATCTGACAAGATAGGGGTAGCTACAAGCTCTTCTTCATACATTTATTGTTATTTAGAACAGTGTTGGACTGATTTAGAGCATAGTCACAAATATCAGCCAGGCTGAGCATCTCAGACTAAAAGTAAAGGCTGAAAGTTATGCACGGGCTTCATGTGAGCTCTGATTTCTTCATAAATGGACTTAAAGCTTTGTCAGTGAGCATGCAAGTAACCCGACAGACCCTGCCGTCGAGGGTCATGATGTGGCATTTCTAAAGAGAACTGAATTTATTTATCTTTTAAAGTTAGTTAAACTCTGAGCACCGCACGAGCAATTATTGACTCTTGAGGTAAGCTTCTACTACTTTCTGCGGTCTCGCTCAGAACCGCGTCTGCGCAGCTTTCAAAGTAATCCCAATCGTGGATAAATCTGACACATGCACATCACCTGTTGGACTCGTTCTGTCTCATCAATCATGTTGCGGATGCGCGTTTGTAAGCGGGCGCTACCGATGATGATAAACTGTTATGCAGACCATTGTGGAACAAGGGTGACAGAAGTATAATCAGCAGATTTGACGAGATGCTGTTTCGTATGTAATGCATACGTGCAGGCAGACAGGCTGTTGTGAGGATTCTCTGCTGTTTTGGATGTTTAATGCTCTTATTCGCTGCTCCAATAGCGAAGTGCTTTCATCCACAGTATGGGACAATTGTTCCCGCTGATTTTAGGGTTTAAGTTAATAATTGACCCGATCGCACGTTTGTCTAATGGCATCACAGTGCTTTACGATGTCAGTGTAGCTGAATGGAAATTCCAAAATATAAAGCAGTCAAGCCTCTGGCATCCTTATTTCCTGCCACATTATGGGTTTAATCAGCCACAGCACTTCCTTTTAGCCATAGACTACAAGCTGGCGGGACCAAATGCACATGCACCTAGAGTTAATGTAGACGCTGCTCGTATATATTGTAACAAGACAGGAGCGGGGCTTTGATTTACATAACACGTGTGAAAACTTAAAAAAATAAGGAGAAAGAGTGAAGTACCTGTGTGATTATGCATGGATGCGTAAAAGGGGTGGATTGTAATATCTCAGGTGTTGTGCTTTCAGCTCAGGTGTGTTTGCCTACTGGCAGTTGCTTTTTGTGGCTGAGTTGTGCTACACGCACACACACTTTACTAAAAAGCCCAGACTGGAAATACCTGTCTGATGGAGTGAGTGTCAAGCAACCTGCTTTGCCTGCCTGCTGCCACCACTGCACCAACTAGACAAGTGTGTATGTATGTGTGTGAGCTTTGTTGGGGCCGTTTGTCATTAAGCAAGTCTTTGCTCTCTTTCTGTCCTATGATTCGTCCTGATATACGAATGCATCTAGGTGTGAGCAAGTGATATTTACTGGATGGATAATCAGAGGTACTTTACCTGAGAGTGTATATGTGATATTGACTAGTGGGATATACAGTAGCCGTGTGTGTGTGTGTGTGTGTGTGATATTGACTGAGATCAGATAGGCCGCTTTGATAATGAGAGAAGCTCGGCACACTGAAATCCCCTGAGTTCAACACCATCTGCTCTCAATACAGAAGCGCTCTCTCTCTTTGCCTCTCCCGCTCTCATTCCTCATCCCTTTATCTCTTTTGTCCACCCGATCCCCCTTTCATTTTCTCACACTGACTTTCCCTGTCCATTTACCCTCCTGCATATTTCATCCTCTCATCGAACTCATATTTGCCTGTAAATGCACATGTATGCATAGAGGGAGGAACCGTGTTAGACCTCCTGAGGCTTATTCTGCTGAAGGTGTTCGGTATTATTCTCAGCGCTGAGAGGAGAGGGAGAAAAAAGGCTATCAGGTCCCATAAAATCAATAAAGAAACGGATTTCTGGTGGGCTTGTGTGCACGCAGCCCCTCCGTTTGTGAGCATCTGTATGAGCATGCACTCGTGTGTGTGTGTGTGTGTGTGTGTATACATGTGGACAGTTCAAGATCATTTGAAGGGTGTAGAATCCCCCCTGGGGCTGGTCCAGACCAAGCTCAGTTCTGCTGACTCTTAACAGAAATGTGGAGAGAGTATGTTCGAGGTGACCAAATGGATTAAGGATTTAAAACCGTTCTTTCCACCTCTTCCGATCGAAGTGTAATGGGTCCTATTTTCTAATGATGAAGAGCAGGCACACACAATTTGGTTTCCACAGTATCGGATTGTCTGTCTTTCATAAAATTCTGTCAGCTTACTCCATGTGCATTTAGGAAATATTTTGGTTAATTTAAGTAGGATGCCATCTTAAATGTAAAGACCTAAAAGGGGATTTTTTGCAGCAGTGCCATAAAAGATCCATTTGGGTTCTCAAAAGAGCCTTCTGTGAACAGTTTCTGAAAGAACTAGTCAGATTTTCCATTAAAATCAGCAGAGAACATTTGAAAGTCCTCATATTTTGGAGCTTAGCGACGCATGTGAGAACACGTGGATTGTACGTCATTTGTGTAGTTTCATATTTGTAATGGAAGAGTTTTTATTTGAACCTTTTTAATGATTTAGTTAAATTGTTTCACAAACTGATTCTATAAATTACACAAACAGGAGGAAGGGCTTAAAGTGTGAGTGGTTTCAGAGTCATAACAGCCTTTGACTCAGTTTTTATTAGGCAGGTTGGAAAATTAATCTAGACAAAAACCAATGTGTATCAGTGCATTTTCAGTTCTGTAGCTTGTTTGCTTTAAAACGGGGACCAGCTCACTTTGTGCTTGCTCACTGGTTTTGTCTCCAGTGGTCCATCAACTTGCGAACATGCTTACCGCTTATCAACATATTTTAACCTCAAATCCACATTTTTTCCTAAATGTGGATTAGACTGCTATAGTTCATGTAAACATGAACACTGCAGACTGGAGAGAAAATCCTCCGAATCGAACCCTCCACAAACCAGGCTACGTGTGAAATATGGCGAGGTGAGACTCTGCATTATGCCAATTACCACAAAAACATGTTTGCTTGTAGGTAGCAGTCGTAGTGGTTCAAACGAATCGAATAATTTCAAATTAAAGCAGTTTGAAAATCGGATTTACTGTAACAACGTATAGAGGGTGTGAACGGACTGCGGTTGTTTTTATTTCCGTTTTTGTCATTTGTTTTTATTTAATTGCTGTCCTGTAGAGGCTGTGGTTTATTTGAACTATTGATGTTTGTATTGGTCGTGAGAATCTGCCAGCGGGGCTGTAAAGCTGGAGAGAGTGTCACAGTGTTTTAGAGCTAGACATAATCTTAGTGTCTCAACTCCTGCTAATTCAAAGGACACACTTGAAATGGTCGAGCCTTGTTTATCCAGCTTCATGACTCTCGTTTAAGGATGGGCGAGCTTGCATTATGAGGGCCCAGCTGGTCCCCAGAGCTAGCGTGGGTTGTTTTGTGAGTCCATTCCCGGGTTTCGTCTGGCAGTCCGAACAACAGCGTCTATTTTAGCGCACTCAGCTCTATGAGACACTTGGGCCCAAATCAGAACGTTGCAGAACTCCACTTAACATGAAGACAACTGTTGCTGCGTGTTCAAAATCAAGCCGGTGTCCCTGAAGGACTCTTCAGTTTTCACCTTGAGTAGGTCCACATCTCATGCGCACACACACATCCGCGCAGCGGGCTGTTCAGCAGGCAAGGTGCAGCGCGGGAGATGAGCGCTGGGCTTTGTAGTGTCAGTAAGCTGTTTTAATTGGACTACGCTCCTGATCATTATTTAAACCAGCGCAGTTTGAGCATTAGCACAAGCCCTCATCCCTAGCTCTCAATAAACCATTCAGAAAGCACGGCCGTTTCCTTTCAGCCCAGGAACAGAGGAACAGGGACGAGTGTTAAAAGGAAGGCTGGAGGTTTTCTCCTCTACTGCACTGACCTGGCACCATCTTCAGAGAGAAGTGAGAGCAGACAAAAAAGCAGAACAGACGCTCAGAAGTGCTCACAGGTGCCAGGTGTGTTGAAAGAGAAAAGGATGAAGGTGGAGAAAGGGAGAGGATGGGTTTGCGGTTGAAATAATAAATCACGATAGAATATTATAAACCTTTTTTTAGACTTCAGTTTACAATATTAGCCTTTATATGACGCTGTGTGCAAATCCGTACACATACGCACAATGTCCTCACCACAGCAGTAAGGAGCGTGTTTTATCACTCCTATGAAATATGGGTGTGAATTCAGCTGGAATTTGGCTGGATTTGTGCCGTACAGACAGCCAGCTGTCAGAAAGCCAAGCGTTTTGTATGTGAGTAAGTGTGTGAGAGCATTCACTTATTTTCCTAAGGTCTAAACTCAACTAGACTTGGTCCTAAATGCTGGTTGATCAATGCAGGATTGCAGTTGCATGAAAACAGTTTTGTCTGCTATGACACAGAATACGTGCTTGTCACTCCGTTGACATGTCGAGGGCTGCATCATTTTGCAGAAATATGGCACTAATTGATTTTGCAAATGCACTCTAAAAATGTGCTTTTTGTGTTTTTGTGGTAACCATTTCAGAGAAAATTGATAGATTTGGTCAATAACAGTTTCATGCAAAGTCAGAGACCAAATACATTTTTTAAATATTTTTGAAACGTTTTTGTAGGTTTTTTTTGTTTTTGATCAGAAATACAGTGAAAATATAAATGTGATGGTATACAATACATTTTAAAATGCTGTTATTTCAGTCTTTCAATCCTTCAGAAATCATTCTATTATTCTGATTTTGTGCTCTGTTTTCAGAAGTCCAAAGGAACAATTATTTGCTGTCACTTTTAATAAAATTGACTGATACTTAATGTATAAAAATAACTTGACTAACCCCAAACTTTTAAACATTAGTGTAAAGCAAAATAGGACTAAAAGTTTACTTGTTTATTAAAAGACTAAAACTATTGCACAAACTGTAAAAATTGAAAACATTCACAGCTGTTACTTCACTGTCAACAATGCCCTTCAGCAGTGACTATATTAATAATATAGCACAGCTTTTTTTGCTTGAACGAATGGTACTGCTGTCCATTCATGCAATCAACAGTGTCTCAGGCATTAATCCACAGATGGACATGTTGTTGTTGTTTTTTTTTCCCTGATCAGATGCATAGAGAGATGGCTATGAGTAAGGTGAATGAATGAATCCATGCGATGGTCAGGGCCATGACTCTCTCATACACAAACATACTGTCTTACTGTGTCTGAAAAACTTATTCTCACACTCCATTTTCATAACAAAAGAGTCTGTTTGTTTTGGCTGCTTTTGTCTGTCTCCAGGCAACCTCTCCAACAGTTCCGTTTTTAGGGCTCCACTCGCCACTTTGTATCTGGACGCAAGTATCGACCGGTAGGCCCGAGTTAACCGAACAGTCAGAAAGCCTAGTCAGTTATGATAGAGATGAGAATCAGAAGTTTCAGCCTCACGTTCTAGTAACAAGTCTTTATCATTTGTGAATAACAGTATTTCCCTTTTTCTTTTTATTTATTTTAATAGTTCCAATGGTTATGCCTTTTATTTTAACACAATATAATATATTGTGTGTGTGTTTTTTTTTTTTTTTTTTTCTTTCCAATAAGTAAACCCCTGCCTTTATTTAAATCCTGACACAGATGGAGTGTTGTCCTGAACTGTACAGCTTAACTGAACAACACTGAAACTTGCTAATGATCGACCAGTGTTTTCTCTTATGCAGCAATTTCTTATGGTCAGTAAGCAGATGCTCATTAACTGCCGTTTAATTATTTTTATTTTCTGTGCACCCAGTTTAGTCGCTTTGGTTGTGACGAAGGTTTCTTCAAGGCTTTGAGACTTTGAGTGCTTTTCAAAAGCAAAGTAACATCAGAAGTCGTATTGCTGCACTTTGTGTTAATCAGCCGTCTGTAAATATAGGCAAACCCAATTCATTGTCGTTACTGAATAGGTGCAAAAAAAGGACTGAACTTCATGCTCAGTTTTCCCAGTGTTCATCAAAGCTGAATCCACTCGGGAGCAAATGGCATTGTGGTTCACTCCATTCCTGTGTCTGTCTTTATGAGAGCTCCGTCCTGCGCTCCGGTCTTTGTGTTTGTTGGAGACCAAAGCATAAGTGTGGCTTTCCTCAAACCGCACTGACCTCTCGTCTCTGTGTAAATCTCACGTCTGACGTCAGACTTTACAGAGACTTCTCAACTTTAGTCCCAGCCCAGCGTCACTCTATAGAGCCTATTACTGTAAATGGGATTTGAGCCGGCCATAGAGTTGAATTGGCTAGATGCTATCTTTTTCCAGGTTAACTGAAAAGTTTGGGTGCGGAGGATCGGATTGGGGTTTATAAAACCAGCTTCGTCACTGTCAGACAAGCTCCAGCCTTCTCTGTATGTACATCTGAAGGAGAGAAACGCTGAAAAGAGACAGACCAAAGCGAGGCACATTTAAGTGACCTGTGGAAGATTTGTTGAGGTCGAGAGAGGTAGACTGCGTAGTGAGAGAGGGAGTGGATGTGTCTATGCATCTTTCTGGCGTCCCTTTCTTTTGTTTGAGAACTGAGAGGGGTGAGAGGGAAAGCTGAACAAGTGGAGAAACATTAGCCAAATCTTTCTCTCTCTCTCTCTCTCTCCTGTTCTGTCACACTCTTGAACTCGCTCATTTAAACTCCTCTTACTTCCTTTCTTGCGTTTTCTCTCTTGCTCTGTTGGCTCAACTTTTCCAACTCTGACCTTCCTTCCTTTTTTTTTTTTTTTTTTTTTTTTTTTTTTTGATTTAATAGAGATGTGTAGCTCTCCATCTGACCCTTTTCGTAGTAGTAATAATAATGCTAGAAAAATGGTTATGATATTAATACCGTCATCATTGTTATTACTAACAATATTGATTAAGAATGTTTTAATTACTGTAAAAGAATATTGCCATGTTTGTTTGTGATGGTATAATAGATTAAATATGGTTTTGTTGATCTACTACTTATTTTATTGAACAGTTTCAGTTTCAAAAAGCTAAAAAACTGATGACTTTGCCAGGAACAGATAAAAATAATATTATTATTATTATTATTATTATTATTATTAGTTCATTCAAATGATTTTTTTTTTTATATGTGGTATACTGGTATATTAATACCAGTGTTGCATATCCATTTAATTAATTTATGAACTGTTTACTGCTTATATAAGGCAACATTAAGGCTGTCAGCCTTTCTCTCGCTCTCGCTCTCTCTCTCACTCTTATATTTCTTGGTTTATTCATCCTCCTTTTTAAATTCACAATGCAAAGTGTCAGTGTCAATGCCCAATTTTAATTATTTTTTTTACTTGATGGCACTGTAATTTTAACAATAATATGTGAAGGATGCCTGTTTTTGTAGTATGTGTGGGGGGAGAGCGAGAGAAGACCCTGGAATCATGTGACAGTAGAAGCTAACAGTGGATAGATGGGCTCAGGCAGGAGGGAAGGATGGAGCAGGAATGGACAGATAAAGCTGATGCACTCTGAAGCTCAGAGGAAAATCAATAGTAGCCGAGAGGGGAAGCCTCAGTCCCCTGTCTTCCTCTCTCCCTCTCTCCATTTTCCCTAGATCTCTTTCCTTCCCATACCATCAGTCAGGACACCTCTCGTCTGCCCCTTCCCCCACAATGACACCAGGGTTTCCTCTTCCCTCTTCTAGATGGTTTGTGGAAAAATAAGGTCCAAAATGAATGCTCTGTGAGCACCATGTTGAAGTGAAAACTGCCATTGCCAAATAAATAAACCATGGCCATCTGCTGATTAAGTTGAACTGCATGCCTAATCATTTGACCCTAATCATTTGTCACTGGCACTGATGCAAACTGAAAGATGTATAAATCAAACTGAACAAAATGTTTGTCATGGCTCTTACAACTTAGAAAATGTGCCATTAGAATTTACAAAAAGCCATTCAAAGTTTTTATTGGTAGTGTAATTTTTTTTTTTTAATGCAACTAAATATTGAAATGTAGTAACATCTAACATGGTATATTAAAAATACAATTTAATGACCAATAGGAAATGTTTCTTTGAGGATGGGTTTCGCCAGCCACCTCATGATTTGATGCACATTGCGATTAGCCCATGTATGTCCTGATTCAGTGCGTTCGAATGCATCAATATAAATAGATTTGTGGCAAATGCATGAGAAAGGCCTGTGATTTTTATTAGCGCATTGCTGTTTTGCTCTGTATTAGTCAGAGGTTTGTTGCTCTCTTCATTGACTTAATGGTGTCCTTTTAAAAATGAATAAATGACTCTCGCTGGACCCGGCCAGCGTCCCTCTGTCTTCTGCTGAGTGGGTCTTTGCTTGCAGTTCTATTTGAGCTTTATTCTCTTTCCCTCTGCGGGCCTCTTTCTCTTCCTCTCTACCTCCTTCCCCTTCTTGCCTTGCCCTCCGTTATCATTGCAAAAAGTGTGTGTATTGCTCATTTGATTTCTTTTACATCATGTGTCCCTTGTGTCCTTTTACAGTATGTCATCGTTGAGTTTGTTCTGTAGTTGTGCGCTGATGTCGCCTCACGATGGTGAACATTATAGAAAATTATGAATAATAATGACTAGCATCTTCCTTATCTGCCCAGTTTTATTTAGCAAACTTTTGTATCAGGGCTCAACATTTTCATTAAAGCCAGCTCAAAAAAAGTTTCCAACGAGTTTCCAATTTCTAATTTATATACAAATAACTCATTCGTAAACGCTATATTATTTATTATTTTAGAAAAAATGCTGTTGTTGCAAGTAATCGTTTCTGAAATCTTCCCAATAGTTAACCCTGCAACTTAATGTCCACTTTTCACAATCCAAGTCGTTTCCAATGGATAAATGAAGTCCTGAAATAATCTATTCCACTTCACAAGTAAAATGGGTTTGTGAAGGCTGTTTCATGCTGAGCTGAATGCTTGATTTTTAAAAAGTAAAAATAAATAAATAAAAATAAATAAACACATAAATGCATTTCGCACAGGCCTTGAATTTCACGTGGGAGACCAGCTAAGAGATGCTGTGCTATATACTCTGTAAATGGCACACATTTTAATTGCAATAAAATGTATTTTCATGCTCTCTTTCAGACATTTTATTGCCTATGGCATCGGCTGGCATGACTACAGAGAGTTTTAAATATTGAGAAACCCAAATCATCAGTACTTTCGCAGGAAATTTGTTAGTCTTTCAGATATTTTCAAATGTTTCTGTCAGTGGAAACATGATTCTGTCAGTGTGAAAATTTACCTTAAGAGCAAAGACCTCTCTAGCTGATGAGACTCGTCGCTCTGGTAGACTGAACTTTAGTCAGTCAAATACTGTACACACCGAGGCTAAAAATGAGTCTGCTTTTGGTCCTTTTTGTTTGAAAAAAAGATTCATGAGTGATACATTCAGATTTTCTTCATGAATGAATGAGGCATTTTTATTTGTGTATTTGCCATACATCTTTTCCTTTTTTTTAATAAGGTTTTTTATTAAATTTTTTAAATTTTGTTCTCTAAAATATGTAAAATTCATGTATATAGACATGTATATAAAATATAATTTTTTTTTTTTTTTTTTTTAAACATTATTTTTTAAATTTTACTATTTAGTTGAAAATCGCAGATACAAGCAGAACTATGACTTCCAAAGAGTTTTAGAGGGGGTGGGAGAAGAATTCGCTTGCTTCAGATTAATCGTTTGTTAGTTGTGCTCGATACGGTTTCACTTGCGCTCTGTCAATATCCTCCTCGTACCCAGGTTCATCTGTCTGTCGCTCCCTCTCTCCCTGTTATCTCAGAGTCGTCAGTCAATCCTTGCTTCAACTCACCCGCTCTGTCATTGAGAGAAAAGAGACTAAAAAGAACTTATGGTGACAGAAAAACAGACGAACGAGTTCAAATAAAAAGCTTTTTTTTGTGGGCACTTCACACACTCCTCGCTCGTACACGCACAAGCGTCCTTGTCCTTGGAGAGTTTTTTTGGGAGTGTTCAAGGGTAATCCGGTGCTTGTCTGATGAAACGTTCACAGATACTCTGGAAACACGCAAACAAACAGACGGGTAAAAAAATATATATAATAAAATACAGAAAACAAAGACCCAAAGAAAACAAAAGGCTTTGGATGTGTTGTCGTGAAAGCACCTTACTATAATCTAGGATTAATGTATTTATGCTCGCTCTATCTCTTATGTATCTCTCCATCACAACAGCAAAACATGATGTCATCATCAATGGACAAACATGTACTTTAGAAACCTCTAGAACACCTTTTAGCGCAAGATTGACATTTAAAGTTTATCCTTAAGAAGCGACGTTAATACAGGAGCTTGTATTGCGGAATTAGACTTTATAGAGATCAATTGGTGATTATAGGATAGTGATTGTGATTACATTAACGTAATAACACACCAGGCAAGATTAAAGTATTGCCCAGATGTCTCAACATGCTGCCGATATCCTGTAAAGCTGCAGGATCAAGCGCCTGTTATTGGACCTGTTGAAACTGTTGAGTGCCAAACATGGCATACAAGCTGTAAATAATTACGCTCTATCACATGTTTGTAGTATTTTAGAGGCTTCGGTACACTTGGCTGTGGAGTTAACTCTTTTTGTGCTGTCTCTAGGTGCAATGGGAGGAGTATACCACTATCATTCAGAGCATGCGTGTGCTGACGCCACTGACAAGGTAAGACATCGCTTCTTATAGCCGCTTACTGATGTAGACCAACAAAAAGCCAAGTTATTCATTCCTAATTGTGACTCTTGCAGAGCATTTCCCTGGGCTACAAATGAGTTGACCGTGAATGCACCGGCTTTCAACTTAAAATCTAGTCTCCCTTTAAAAGTAGAATTAATTTTTGTCAGCATGTGGTTTTATGAAGTTTCAGTAAATCACAATTTTTACCATGCTTACCTTAGCTACTGTGCAGAGAATAAAGGATGCGCACAGCTAGTGAAGTCCGTTCGTTGTAGTTATTCAGACACAAACCTTTTTTGTGTTGTGGTGTTAAGATTTGACGATTTTTTTATTTTTTTTTCCCTCAAAATTAAGCAGTTTAGGTAGTGTATTATAAAATAATACTAATGTATTATGAACAGCATAAATTAACAATGAACAGTTTATAAACTGTGCACAATAAAAACATTTTTTACTTGTGAAATAATTTTGAGAGAAACTGAATATTATGAGTAACGAGTAAACTGGAGGATGGAGCTTGCTTTGTTAAAGATTGAGGGAAAACTATTATTATTTTTTATTTATTTATTTAGTGGATTGATTTACAGATGAATTGTTACTCACAAAAATAGCAATATGAGCTTACAAAATAAATCTAGTTCATTTTGACTTTAATCAATTTGTTGGTTTTACTCCAAAGTGTGTTTTAATATATTTAAATGAGTTTCGTTTCAGCCAACATACTTTTTCACATCGAGGAAATGTGACATTCTGTCACTGCTGGCCTTTTAAAATCATGAGCGAGAGGGAGGGAAGACAAAAAACAAAAGGCAGTTCCTGCCCAGTTTTACTCCACTGTGTTTACAGTCAAAGGGAGGAGGAAGAGGGCTAGCTGACTGCGGCTCTGTGATTGGCTGAAACGGCTTCTGGGGGCGGACATGTCCCTGTGAGGGAGGGCGTGAGGGAGGGGGAGGAATGCAAGCGGGCGGCGGGAGAGGAAGAAGGGATGATGGGGGAGAGAGAACGAGAGAGGAAAGCATGGAAAGGGGGAGCGGGGGCACTAATGATTTCACCTCCAGCTGTGGGACACGGAGAGAGGGGAACAGTGGCAGAGAAATGGATGGCTGTCGAAATGAAGGGAGTGGAAAAAGACCGGTGGGGCTGTGTTGGTGCAAGCGAGAGACGAGTTATGGCCAGAATGAGACTAAGGGAATTTACTCTGTATTTCTGAGAGGATTTTGAACCATAAAAATGCTTTTGCTGCTCTTAGTGGCAGAAAAGAAACCAGGCCAACAACCCTTACCATTTCCTGTTTTTGACAAATGTGTGTGTGTGTGTGTGATGCATCTCTCTCCCTCACACACACACACACACACTCAGAACAGAAGAGCGTTTGGGCCCGTGGGTAACTGCGTCTCATCCTGTGTGTGCTGACTGTTCAGAACTAAACAAAGCATATTTGGGGTGTGTGGTGGAGCCGTTTTGAAAGCTATGTGCTCGCTGCTGGTTGTCTATACGAACAGCAGAACGGGACGTGTTGGCTCTTGGGAGGTCCTGAATATAGAGCGCTGAAACTGAGACGTGTGTGAGAGTGTGTGTGTCCATTCCTAGGCCTCCGCACAGGCAGAAACAAGCTCTCTATGGTGTAGAATGTAGAGGCGGCCTCAAATGGGTTTGCCTGTCAGAGGGAGGAAAAAAGAGGGAGGAGAAATGAAAGGCTGGAAAATAATGAGACGGAGGAGGAGATGAGGGGGGACCCGCTTATTCGGAGCACTTTCATAAAGTCCCAGCGTTTGAAGAGCAGTCACCCAGTGCAAGGACTCTATAGACTCAGCCTATTAAATATTAAAGTATTACACTGAAACAGAAGCACATTGTGGATTCTCACATCAAAGCGCCGCTTCGGTTAGGCATGTGAAGATGAGGAATCTCCTGCTGATTGTTGTTTCGGAAGGTTGGAAAATGCAGCATCTCGTGATGTCAGTGCCTAGCAAGTAGTGCAGTTTGGTGCTTTAAGATTTCCCCTCCAGATGCGTCCGATATTTCAGAACATGTCTTTGATTACAACAATATGATTCTGGGCAGGAATGGGTCACACGAGTTGAATACTCACCCAGCTCACCATTTATATTATTTATTAGTTGTTATTTTAACTTAAAACATGGCTGTGCTTTTAATTAGCATGGTGACATTTATGTAGTTAAAGAAAACCCTTTAAAACCCCTTAAATTCAGTAAGTGGACTAGAGATTTTCAGTGTTGCTATTTGTACCACAAAACCAGTATATATGTAGCAGTAGCTAGCAATACATTGTATGGGTCAAAATTATTAATTTGAATCAATAGCAATTGAATCACAATTGAATATCATATTTTGTAACTTTCCTATCGTAGAACATTTGCAGAATATTTTGTCAGACATTATTTTATTGGACATTGAGCATGAAGTCAAAAATCAGAAATTCTGGTTCGGCTATGTGATTAATAAAATAATATAAATTATATATAATTTTTCGATTTTATTTTTGTTGGTAGTCGAATTTGCGTTGTAGCAGGTCTTTGACTAAAAACGTTTGTAATTCAGGTTAGTATAGTGTTGTGGTTAAAGATCTAAGCTGGTAAAAGGTTAAATCCCACAATATTGATCCCTGGGCAACTACCATTTTGCACTTCTGTAAGACACTTAACCCCATATATCTAAGTGTACTGTTAGTCACTTTGGGCAAAAGCACTAGGGACACAACACAACCATATTATGACAGAGTAGAAAAACCCACTTTTGAGTGGATCCTTTGCTTCGTTGTGTAATTTTAAGAAACCACTGCACAGAGAACTAAATTGATCCCATTAACTGCTAAATTCCTTCTTGACTCCATTCTTGTTTGTTCTTGCACTTGCACGAGTTGGTGGTCCACTCGCTCAACAGCAGCTTCACGAATTGTGACACTGAATTGATGCCATAGTTAACGCTGTGATCCGAGAGACAGGGAGTTCCTGGTCTTATCTTTTAATGATGATTGCGGTTTCTAGTCCATATATTAAACAAAAAAAAAAGTCTTTCTTGCTTGGATTCTGTCCTCCAGAAGATTTCTGTGAAATTCTCGATGTAAATGCGCAACGCTTACTATGAAGGCTTAGCCCATGAATGTTATTTAGGTCATGCTTCTTGGTAGCCTTAAAGTTTCCTGCCACAGATCATAATTAATATTCCCATCACCAATTCAAAACTGAACATTCATTGTGTCAGTCACTTTGTTTGGCGTGTTAGGTATAACCACGCTGTATTTGTTGATTACAAGCTGCAGTCATGTATGTTAATTTTTAGTGGCTTTGTTGAGTTAACCAGCTGTTGCTTCTAAAACACCAAAATGGTATCAGAACCAGAATCTGTAAATCCCTCATGATTCCCAGCCCTAGATATCCACAGCAGTGCTGACTGCTCTCAGATATAGTGGCTGAGTGTTCAGCACATTGCCAAGCTGTCTCACAATGGCAGTGGTTATTCCCTTTAGATAGCGTGGCCCCCCCAGGCAGAGAGAGTTTGGTATTTGTCGAGCATGTGATGGCGGGTCATGGTGCTGTAGTTTTTAAGCTCCCACATACTCGTCTGGCACTAAAGACTGTTTTGTGCTTTGCTACAATAAATATGACCAAGTATGTTTTCTCTAATCTTCGAACATGTTCGGATGCATGCATGTTGAGATTTTGTTCCCAGCACCCCTCACCCACACATCTCCCCCAAACGCGGATGTACGGCCCCATTAATGTTTCATACTAATGGACCTGTCTGACTGGGTTTGGACAGATGTGTGTGTCTGTGTGTTCGAGTCTTGCGTCTCTGTTGCTGTTTTGGCTTTGTCCTGAAGGTCTTGTGTGATCCTGTGCCTGTACGTGCATTTGTGCGTTTTGTTTGTTCGTTATGTGCTAACGCCTTGTAATTTGCGTATGTGTGTGGGTGCATTTACTTAGCTGTAGGTTAAAGACAAATTTAACGGCAACGTGCCATTAAAAGGCATTTAGCAGCATACATAAAAAAAATATATGTATTTCAGCTAGTTTCCAAGACAGCATTTCTCATTTAGTTGATGTTCTAAAATAACTAAAACTGACATAAAAAAGTAATAAAAACTATGTAAACACAAGTGTGAATACATACAAATAAAATTAAAAATAACAAAAAAAAAACAATTCTGGATATCAATTATATAAAGAATTATATTAGTAGAAATAATAATAATAATAAATAATAATAATAATAATAATATTATAATTGTAATCATCATCATAATTAAAATTATGTCTTATAAAAATACATTAATACTAATAGCATTATAATAAAATGGTGTAACTGTAGATGTCTCAACACACTGTATACATGTATGAGTGTTACTGCTAGTATAATACAAAAATATAGGGAACATTTTAAATGACTGGTTTAGGATAGTTTTGGTATGCTGTGTGTGTGTGTGTGTGTGAGAGTGGACGGTTGCTGGGTCTGGATGGCTGTGTATAAATGTCCTGAGGCTGTGTTCCAGGCACTGTTCATAGTTCATCATTTTCAATTCTGCACTTTCCCCCTCTGAGCCCCACCCTGCCGCCCCCCGGGGCATCACTCCTGTCCTCCCCCCATCTCTGCCTCCCTTCCTTCCATCCATCCATCCACTCCCCCTTCAGCCCTAGTTTCTCATCCTTCCTTTCACCTTCCTCTCCCCTGCTCTCCGAAGAAACCGAAGGACTCAGGGAAGACTAGTCAGAGGTCACTATCTGGGTTCTTTTCTTTGTCTGAATGCAAATGTCTGAACATAGTTTAACAATGCAACTTATGTATGTATGTGTTGCATACGTGTACATATATATTTATGTGAGTAATATGGAACCATTCTTTCTTTTTGCTTTTGGACCAAAGAACCATTTTACATGTCCAAAAAACTCCAAGGGTCACACTTTCATAAGAAGCAAAGGCCAGCTGTGTAATTGTGTTGCAACTGAGTCTTTTCAAGTGTAGTCAGCCCACAGTGGAAATAACCAGAATCTTGGTTATAAAGTTGTCATACAGGCCGACAGTGTGACCATATGGCCATCAGAACAGGAGAGGCATTTCAACACGCTTCTAGGTTTAATATCCAATTTTAGAACAAGGCTGTTAAAACTTCCATAGCTGTACTGAAAATTACATCTTCAACTTTCCAAGGCTCTGCTCTAGTAAAACACTGCATCTGTATCTAAAATGAATTTCCCATGAAGTATTCAGAACAGTGAGAGCTATCTTGTTGTTTCACTTTCCTCGTGTGTAATGCTAGAAGTGTAGTAATGCTGAAATCTGGTTAAGATGGATGGCGTTCTTGAGAATGTTGTTTGTAGGAATGTTACGAATAAGTACATTTTAGTTTATTCACAATATAATAGTTATTTTTAGTTCATAATTTTAAATGATTAAACCCATTTGAAATTAGAACTTATCAATTAAACTCTTATTGAATTCAGTTTTGTAAGAGGAAATGTACACTACTTTTCAACAGTTTGGGATCGGTATGATTTAAGAAAAAAAAAAAGTTCTAAAGTCTTTCATGCTCTCCAAGGCTGCATTTATTTGATGAAAACGACAGCATAAACAATGTGAGGGTGTTTACAGAAAATATTTAACTTTTTTTTTTTTTTTTTTTTTTTTTTTTTTTAAATGTAACTTCTTAATGAAAAATATAGTTGCAAAAGGCCAGAAAATGACTGTGTGTAGACTGCATACAAAACACTTGATGTCATTTGTTTTGAATGGGATCAGGCAGTTGACTCAGACGTTACTGCGCAAGGTCTCACCTCTCACACGGAGAGATGTAAAGGAGTGTCTGCTGGAAGGATACACACAATGTGACACCTTTTTTTTTTTTACCTTTTACAAAAATGAGATGAGGGAATATATGGTGTATCTGTTTGGAGAGACATTTTAATAAACATGACTCAAATCCATATTCAGATAAGTCTAGCCTGCTCCCCAGCTGTTTCCTGTTACTGATTTCTCACATACACACACACACACACACACACACACTCAAGCGGCTGCTCTCTGTATCTCCACACTTGGCTTAACCTTGTTTTGTGTGAGTTCACTTTACCACCCACAACGAGTCAATGCGTGTGTGTGTGCTATCCACTTGTTTGCGTGTTCCTTGTGGTTCACGCCAAAATCGCACGTGTGTTCCTTTTAAGACGCGCCTCTAGTTTGCATCTTGAAAGCCTTTCAGTGACGTGTGTGGGTTTTGTGTTTTTGAAAGTCTGTCTGAGTAACTTGTTAGTCACCCAAAAATGTTTTAGAAAGTCAGGCGTCCCTTTTCCGATGCCACCCCTTGTAAACTTATGACTCTTCCAAATTGAGTAGACCCAGAGCTCATCAGGCTATGAAGCGTTTAGTCATTTTGTGTGTGTGTGTCAAGTGACTTCCAGTAAAAGGTGATGAAGCTGATATGATGTGCTCAGATATTCCTGCATGTTCAAGCCTTGCTTACACATTCTGACTCATGTGTCACTGCATGTTTCTCCATGTCTTGGAGAGGAGACTGCTGACTTGGAGTAGAATGTGTTTGAGTAACAACGGCTGAGCAAGTGTGTTTGTGTGTGTGTGTATTGAGCAACAAGCCATGGGTTTCCTCAAACTTTCGGGAAGTGACCTCACACTGCCTTAGGCAACAGAGGCAGTGATATCACTGACAGGAAATGCCACTAATGCCGGCAGGCACAATAGCTGCTTGTGCTCTCAATGGGCAAAAGGAACTAGCACTTTTACAAAACCCCTTTTTTTGTGCTAAATATTAATTAACATGAGATATCAAATAGTGGGAAATTTCTGGAGTAGAACGCAACTCATTTTGTGGTAAACGAGTGTAGCGGTAAGCAATATTTGGTTGGTGGACCTGAATATTGGAAATTAAATGTTGAGTGTTGAATGTTTTTAATGGACCTGACTTTCGTCTGTTTCTGTCAAGCTTCAAAAAGCACCATAAGAGTAGCCTACATCTAATGTCTGCTGAAGTCAAATTATATATTTGTGTGAAGAACAGTTTGAAAATCCACCGTAACTCAAACTCATTTCCACTTACATATAGTCAAACTTTTTAACAATATAGTAACAAATTTTTACACATTTTTATATAAAAGTGAGTCAAATTAATGTTTAAGCGGTGATTGAGTTTGTGGTTTGTATATGCAGATGAGTGAGTGATTTTTATTTATTTTTTTGTGTGTTGTCCCTCAGACGGAGGACTCTCCTAGTCCAAAGAGGCAGCGTCTTTCTCAGCAGTCTGTACTGGAGTTTACCTCTGCCCCTCCTTCCACACCCTCTCCACCAATCAGACCATGGGAGCTTCCACCCAGTCGCAGGCCACACCCCTATCCCCATCCACACTACCACCCTGAACGCTGCCACACACCTGCACGACACAGACGCAGGTATACTGCTGTTAGTTTTGACTGTTAGTGATGATGTGCACTATATCATGAAGGCTTTTTGTCTTGTGACTTTTGTCAGGTGTGTTTTATTTATTGCTTTTCATTAGTGCCTCAGTTTTAATAGGGCTATTTATTAATAACAGAATTTTTTCAGAATGTTTTATTTATTTTGCCAATGTATAAAGTTATAACGGACCATGGACCACAAAACCAGTCAAAGGGTTCTTGATAATTACTGTAGGAAATGTACAAAATCTCTTCATGGAACATAATATTTCATGTTTTTTGGCATAAAAGAAAATTCTATAGTTTCGACCCATACAATGTATTTTTGTCTATTGCTGCAAATAATTGTGATACTGTTGACTGGTTTTGTGGTCCAGGGTCACATGTGATTATGACTGTGTATTAAATGAATGTGACATTTGCCTGTGCAGTCCTCCAGTGCGGCGTCAGCGTGGCCGGCGCAGAGCGTCTGTCACGGCACCATCCCCCTCATGGGTCCCCGGGTGGAGGACAGGATGAAAACTATCGCCACCCTCCTCACCCACATTCGCTTCATCCCTACGGCCAGCCACCATCCCACCCTCCACCCGGCCTAGATGAGCCCCGGGCCTTTCACCCCCCTACGCTCTCTCCACGGTTATTGCACCCTCCTCAGCAGGGAGCCATGGTGATGGACCTCCATGAGCAGGTTAGAGGGTTGGGGCAGGGTCTCTGTGGGACCAAAGATACCCTAATGAGGTTTCCAACCAAGATGATTAAGCAGACTCTGACAAACTCTCACAATTCATACTTTTTCTTTTCTCAATTGCAAGTTTACATCTCACAATTGTTTGTTTCCACCACATAATAATAATAATAATAATAGTGCATTTATATCTCACAACTCTGATCTTGCCGTTCTAAAAAACTAAATCTGGTTGGAATTATGATATGTAAGCTTTTTAAGAAATGTAGCTGTAACGTTTACTGGTTTTTATTGTATGGTTCAATTTAAAAATTACATGTCATTAATTATACACCACTTTCAGGATATAAAAAAGTGCTTTCATTTATCAGAACTGAAGTGTCCTTTTTTGTGTTGATCATTAATAAATTAAATAGGTTCTTGTATTCATAATTTTTGTTTCTGTTTGTGCACGTTTTAGCTCCCTCAGGGTACAGTGCCGGTGTCATATACAGTTTCTCCAGTGCCGCCCCATGGTCTACCTGCCCCCCTCTGTACAGGACAGCATCTCCCAGCATGCTCTTCTCAACAGCAGGTGCCTGCCTGTTCTGTGGTCTTCAGTGGACAGCAACACTATCCAATCTGTAGTGTACCGCCTCCTGTAAGTATATATAAGGCTGTGAAAAAGCATAGCATTAAATTGATTTTGGTGAGCTCATTTGATTTGGTTGTATCTGATGCCCCCCAGTGGTGGCCACTGTTAGTCTAATGTCTGTCTGTCTGTTTGACCTGCAGATGCTGCCGGCATGTTCAGTTCAACATTTGCCAGTGCCGTACGCCGCATTTCCTTCTCTTCTCTCCAGTGATCCACCCTTCCTGCTTCATCCGCCACATCTATCACATCATCCGCCCCACCTCCCTACGCCTGGACAGTTCTTACCCTTCCAGACGCAACAGTCTCGATCTGTGAGTAAACAATCATGGGCCCACAGTGTTTTATATTTTACTAGTTTTGCCATTAGCATGTAACCATATACCATTCCCATGTTTATTAAAGGCTGCATTTATTTTGGCAAAAATTTAGTAAAACAGTAATATTGTAAGGTATTATTGCAACACGAATGTTATATTTATGATTTATTATACATTGTGAAAAGTGTTGTTCTGCTTAATATTTTATATAAATATTCCTGTGGATTTTTTTCATCCGGGAATTGTTTTAATGGACCATTTGAAAGAAAACATTTTTGTAAATTTCATTTGAACATCATGTTTTTGTTTTGTTTTTTTACCCCAAATATATCTAATATAATTCATGAATTAATTCCATATTCCAAATATATGGAAAGTTTACATATTCTATAATGTGTAAATATTTATATCAATACATGCATTAATGTTTTGACTTAGTTCTGCTAAGCTAAACTACAAAAAAAATTTTATTTAACACATTAGCATTATAAATGCACGCTTGTCTTTTCTGACTAGCCGCTGCAGAGGATAGAGAATGAGGTTGAGTTGTTGGGGGAACACCTGTCGGTAGGTGGAGGATTTAACTATCCTCATTCGGGACATCCCAGTCCTCTTCCCCCTTCCACCCCGCTGCAGTTCCTCTCCCATGAACCCCTGCCCCAGGAGCTCTTCGGAGTGGTGAGTGATCTTCATGCTTCATCACTTCTGCTCGCCGCAATCTAAACAAGCCGACGAAGGTTTTATGTGTTTTTTTTTCGGTGTGTTCTCTCCAGCCGTATCCACACTTCATGCCTCGGCGAATCACAGGCAGACGTTACCGCTCTCAGCAGGCTGTACCTCCACCTCCGTACCACCCAAGTCTGCTGCCCTACTTCCTGTGAGTCACACGTACAAACATACACCAGCACTGTGTTGGAGAGCCAACGAGCTGTAGAATAATAATGTCACTGTTTTCTTTCTATTTGGTGGGCCAGATCTGTTCTTCCAGTCCAGCCGACAGCAGTGGGTCCCACCATTAGCTTAGAGCTGGATGTAGATGATGGAGAGGTTGAGAATTATGAGGTGAGAGTCATGGAAAACCCGTATTAATAATTCTATCAAAGATGGCTAACTTTGTAGTTTTGGAATTCTTTTTACGTGTGCTTTTGTGTTTGATTAGGCTCTGTTAAACCTTGCCGAGCGCCTTGGAGAAGCGAAGCCTAGAGGTTTGACAAAAGCCGATATCGAACAGCTGCCTTCCTACAGATTCAACCCCAGCAACCATCAGTCAGAGCAGACTCTGTGAGTACAAACTTAAAAACACACTAATTATTATTGAGCTATTTTTGTGACCTTTTATAATAATCAAGACGTGTGTATACATGAATATTTGTACTCTTAATGGATAGTTGCCCCCGAAAATGAACATGTTTATCATTTTATCACTCCCTCATGTCGTTCCAAACCTGCATGCGTTTCCTTGTTAAGTGAAGCATTGCATATTTTTAAGAATAGTTGATGGTTCACATCGATTCCATAGATTTTTTTTTTTTTTTCTTCAATAAAAGTCAATGGGTACCAGAAACTTTCTGGGTCTTCAAAATATCTTCTTTTGTCTGTTTAGGTTTTTTTTTTTTTTAACCAAACTCTTGATGTTGCTTAATGTTTCCACTCTTTCCCGGTAGGTGTGTAGTGTGCATGTGTGACTTTGAGTCTCGTCAGCTGTTGAGAGTACTGCCCTGTAATCATGAATTCCATGCCAAGTGTGTTGACAAATGGCTCAAGGTAAGCGATCTTGCAAATAAATGCATTTTATTTTAATTAATCTTTTAATTCATTCATAGTAGTAGTAGTAGTAGAAATAATAACGACGGCACCTTTATACAGAGAGATTAACTTGCCTATGATATGTTTCTTAGACCTATTTGACAATTTATCCTCCTTTTGTCTTCTAGGCTAACAGAACCTGTCCTATTTGCCGAGCAGATGCCTCTGAGGTCCAGCGGGATTCTGAGTGACGCTGCTCACTGAACATGCACACACACACACACACACACACACACACACACACACACACCCACCACTAAACACTTCAGTCATTCTCCTACCCTGTTACATTCAATTAACTTCCACATGCATAATTACTCCTTGCACACAGATGACTGCTGCAAAATATTCATACAAACTTTATGCATCAAAATCATCATTTGATATTCATCTATGAATATCCATCTGAGACACGCACACAGACACACACACACAGACAGACACACACATCCCTTTGGTTGTTTGATCACTAATTCTTTGAGTGGAAGTCCAAAGATTATGGTTAATATTATCATTCTGGTTATGTTCTGGTTCTGATATTTTTTTTTTTTTTGTTTTTTTTTTTTTTTTTTTTTTAATATATAAATATATATAGTTTAGTTCTCCCCTTTTGGGGGCGGGTGTTGGTATGTTGCAGTCTTATGTGAGTGAGTGAGTGTGTGTGTGTGTGTGTGTGTGTGTGTGTGTGTGTGTGTGTGCACTAACATTCCCGGCTATGTGAGCACACTGTGGTGTGGTGGTCTTTACGAAGGTTAATGTTGTGAGCATGGGCTTTTATATTTTACCAACAAATATAGCTATATATAAATATGTATGTATGTATCAATATAGAGGGACAAATTACAAAATTCATACTTTTTTTTTTTTTTTTTTCTTCAAAAAAAGAATTATGGAACACTGTCTTTTTTTCAAAAATGGAACAAAAGATTCAAATTATATCTATACATAAAATGGGGCTTTTGGGTAGATCTTGCTCAATTATGATTTAGCAGTCTTTATAGAATTGGAAAACTGTGAGTGTGTGTGTGTGTGTGTGTGTGCACGCTTTTGTGTGAAAGAGAGAGAGAGAGTGTGTGTGTGTGTGTGTGTATATTAGAGAATCAGTTGTTTGTTATTTATCCCATATGTATGGTACAGAACACTGGCTTGTCGCTCTCACTTTTATTCTTGTCTGGGATTGGCTGAGGATGCGCACTGACATGACATGTGATTGGTTTGGAGGGGCAGTGGAATTCAAGTTCCTATTAGGTATCCTGCTGCAATTTTTTTTTCCCGTTTTTCTTTGCCGCCTGTCACATTTTCCATCTACAAAACACAAATGACCTTTTTTTTTTTTTTTTTTTTTTTTTTTTTTTATTAAATAAACCTTTAAATCTGTATTTCTAATCCATAGCCAGTCCTGCAGATTGATTATGTAATCAAACCACTACTTTTCTCATTTAGCACTTAGTGTCATAGTTTACTCAAAAATGAACATTTGTGGAAAATGTGGAAAGTTTACTCACCTTTATGAATTTTCCTCTTGTTGATCAGATATTTTGAAGAATGGCGGTAACCCAGCAGTTTACCTCCAAGACATTTTCCTCCCAAACTATAAGGCTACCAGCAACTGTTGGGTTACCAACATTCTCCAGAATATCTGTTGTCAACAGAAGAAAGAAACACTAATAGGGTTGTAAAAACTTGAGCGTAATTCAAATTTAGCTAAAAAAAAAAAAAAGTCCCTTTAAGACGTTAGGTTTCATTTTCACAAATGAGTCGTACGCCAGTTAACCTTGTAGCAGAGTTACAATACCCCCGAGTTTACCAAAATTTAGGTCATTATTTGATTTCATATGCCTTAAAATTTAGTAATCAAGGACTCGCTCATGGGTATGTGTATGTACAATTCCTGGTCAAATAGTGCTGATTATATCGTAGTGTTTCCGTTTCTTTAAAAAGGACAGATTCTGCAGGACAAAGCGGAGGGCAGCACACACACAGACCCCTCGGGAAATGCGCCGTTTTAAGTACCTTCCCTTTATCCCTGCAAGGCTCTTGGTCTTAGTAAACGGTTTGTCTCTTGTCCTTTCATTTGCTCTCTCACTGCCCTCTCTATTATTATTATTATTTTTTTTTTTTTCCCAAACAGCCTTCCAGTGCACACACTCATATAGCCTCCATAAGGCTGTTATAGCCATTCATAGCCATGTGCGTTACTTTATAATGAATGCCTGAGATATGAGGGGTGTTTGTGTGCGTATGATTTGTTTTCTGTCATGCATTGTTATCGTTATGAATGGATATAACTGCCTCTGTGTTGCATTATGTGGGCTCTATGACTGGTGTAGAAAGTGTCATATGAATTGTGATGTAGTCTCAGAGCCTGCAGTGTCTTAATGAGAGATGCCTTTAAACCATTCTCCAGTGTTGTCCGCTTTAGTGTCATAAGTCGAATTCATGACCAGAAAATTATGAATTCTTTTTTTTTCTTTGCAAACAACAAATGTGCATTACCTTACTTCAATTGTCATTCTGTGTTATAGAAGTTTTATTTTTCCCTGCTTGGTACAATAGCAGTTACCTCAGTTTTACTATTTATGTTTTTTTTTTCCCCTTAATCTTTTGCAACACCAATAAGAGAGCTTATGAATTCTCTTGCATTTGTTTATTGGTTGTTTTAATTCTTACCATTAAAAATACAATTGTATCATTTAACATGTTGTAGTTTCATATGTATAATATCTGTAACCAAAATCATTTGAAGGCTTGATATAAAAATTTTTAACAAACATTTGTACTTTTTTTTTTTTTTTTCTTTTTTTTTTTTTTTATGAGAGATATTACTAGTAATGCTTTACTAAGTAGTGCAAATTATTTTTTCTCTTTTGTCTCTGACCCCTATTCCCAGTCTTTTGGATTTCAAAGGGTGGCTCAGTAATAAATGTATAATGTTCTCTTCCTTGACCTTTTCTGTTCTTTTCCTTTTCCATTTATACTCTATCTCTGTTGTTTTCATTTTCATGTTTCAGTATTTCAACCCCTTAAAAAATGCCGTTGAACATCATTTTGCATAATATTTATAAGATTATAAAAACTGCATGGAATTCTGAAAATGGGATTGTATTTTCTAGTAGATCACGCTCCAATTATCTTTATTTACAATGTGAAAATAGGGGGGGAAGTTTTAGGTGTACTCCTTCCCTCATGTTTCTGTATAACATTATAATACAGGACACAAACGGTTTTGGTGAGATTCTTGGAGAATGTCAATTTAGTCCACTTTCATAATGTGAAAGAGCAGCTCAGACATTCTTCTTAACATCTCTGCTATGTTCAGGTTCAACGGTAGTAGTAGTGCCATACTGTTGGTATGAAATGCCACGGTGGCAAATTATGGCAGAGTGAATTATCTTATTTTGGAGTAAGTTAAATTGTCATAAGGATGTACTGTAGAAAGGCAGAAATGCATCCATAACATTTTAAAATGTCACACTCATCAGCAGATTAATAATTTATCACTGGTTGCCACTGGTATCAAGTTTGACTGGACAAAAAGGGCTGAAAAGCTGTTTTATACAGAAGTTTTAATACTGTATAAATTTATTCTAATATAACGTTCGTTGATTTTTGAAATGTCTCCGATGCAGCATTTAATTAACACCATTGTATCCGTGGCTGTGTCCGCAAAACTTGTCATTTATAAAATGTATAATTTGCTATTTAAAACCCTAAAGCAGTTTGTTTTTCAAAATTGCTCGAGACTGCTTTGACTCCTGTTTTAAGTCCAATTAGAAATAGTTTTAAGAATAATTACAGGCAGCAGACGAATACAAAATAAAAAACGGGTGCATTAATTCTGACGCATCAAAACAAGCACAGAGTCGTTTTTGTAACGTGTCCAGAGCCTGCTTCTGTCTTTCTTTCCTCCGTCTCATCTTCGTCTTTAAAAAAATCACACCGAAGTAAGCGCGTGGTCTGGAGTCGTAGCATGATGCTAACCTCGGTAAACAACCCGATGTTTGCTTTAATTGTTGATCATTTTCAGAAGCGACTATCTTCAGAAGTTACAGTACAGTAAATATTCTGGCCCAAAAAAAAAAAAAAAAAAAACACTTGGGTAACGTTTGCAAGATTTGTGGCATTTGTGTCTGAGGTACGTAATAGCAGGTTTGCAACTTCCCAAATTGCCTACCATTAAAGAAGAAAATGACATTTAGATGAACGTAAATGATAGGGTATAACTTTCTCGTCGTATTAAACGCCTCCTTGATAGAAAAACGATTGCTTAGGTGCTAAATATCATCTGTGACTAGATTTGTTATTTGTCCCTGTAATATTTGTTCTTATAAAAACATGGAAGTTATTATTTTTTTATGAGTAACATTGGACCCAGGACGGGAGGACGATTTTAATAATTGCGTACATGGAAATAAAAGTTACTGACTAAAACAGGCTAATATTGCAATATAATAGTAACAAGGTTGCCATGAGAGAGAAACAAGTCCTGCAGAGGGCGCAAGGAGACTGGCAAAAAACCAAAAAACTACACTGGAGTGTAATGACACCTATTGGTTATTTTTCAGTACTGGAAGTTGTTGAATAAGGGACACATACAAAATGTGCAGAGCTCCCCAGAGTCCCCACACAAAACTACTGGTTTATAAGAAACATTAGTTTTCTGAGTGATTGAAATACTTTAACAGGTTGTTATTATTATTATTTAATTATTCACTTATTTCAAATTTGCAGTTTTAGTAATTAGTTTCGTTGCATTTTTGATGTTAGCGATGTATAAATAAAATTGAAAAATAAAAAAAAACTTTACTAACATCAAAAATGCGACAAAATAACTAATTAGTAAAACAGCAAAATTCTAAGAGAGAGAATTGAAGGTAATATGAAGAAATAAACAAGTTTTATCTGTGAAGTGGACTTTCCCTCGCTGCTTGGTGTCTGTCTGAGCAGCCTTACAAGCTCAGTGTGCTCGTGAACACTTCTTTCACCAGTACCCACTTTTATCCTGCTTAGCACGTTTCAAACCTTTTTTCTATTATTTCTCCTGCCTTTCTCCCCATTTTGAGTTGACTGCAGCACCACTAACTGGTCTTACTGTAAATAATTCTATTAACAAAGAAAGAGATGTGTGACCTTTGAACTCCTTAGCCCAAAATCTAATCCAGACTCCTAATTAGAAACGTAATAAATCCTTGGGGCTTGAAAATATACTATTTATTTGCATCCTAACTTTGATGTCTTTTTAAAGCCCCTTCTAAGGGAGTACTTTCACGCTTACTGTTGTTCGGTCAGTTTTCACAGGAACATTCAGTCATTTTAATAGAAAGGTGTGCTTTATATATTGCTACAACAGACAATGCACCTCGTTTTACCAATGTGACTGTGCATGCAAAAATGGCACACTTTACAGAGGTCAGAAATAAACGTGTGTTTTAAATGGATTCTGTTGATTGTTTAAATCCGTTACCTCATATTTAACTTTTAGGCCTAGTCCTATATCTATAAGCTAATATTAAATATAATGTGCTTATTGTCTTTCAGCACATCATAAATAAATAACGACTACTATAATATAACGATTTGATTTTATATGTAACGGTAGTCTAATTGAGTAGCTATTTCTGTGAATAGATTTAAGGGATTTATTTGACAGGTGCATTATATAAGGTGTGATTTATCATGGTTTTCTATGGACTCTGAAATCAATTCCAGGGCTCTTACTACATTTCTGACAATGTACTGTGAGCACAGGAGCAGTTCTTTGTTTATCCATTTCACTTGCATATTTCTAGAAATCTCTGTCTCCCTCTATCCACGGGCTTACAACTTTTTCCAATTATGAATTAAAGCATTAAAGTTCAAATACGACTCTAATTTTACTTTTCATTTATAACTTTATTGTACTAAATTGAGAGTGGGACAACATGTTTTATAATATAATACAGAGAGCGAGAGGGAGAGAGAGAGAGAGATGTCTGGCCGTAACTGGAGCGGTAACGGAACTGTTCTATTGTTGTCGTTAAATTCCATTCCCCCGCGTTCTCGCGCATGCCAGTCTCCCGTTCTTTAGAGAAGAGACAGGGAGGCTGATGCGCTCGCCTCGCTGCCCCTTACGCATTGGCTGAACGGAGACCTCTGCTGTTTTTTCAGCTTATATTTTTAGCAGCGGAGGTCGGACTCGTATTGCATCGCGCGTGGTAGAAAGTGCAGTTCATCCGCAGTGCTGCCGAGCGCCGGAGAACCGCAGTGTGCCGCGCGGGGGAACGCTCGAGCTCAGCACACTCAACGGGTCCGCTATTACGGCGAATGATCTGAAGTAAACGCGCGGGTCTGTTCGCGGAGCGCCGGATATCTCGTCTAGGCTGTCTTGCTAAGCCCTTGTTTTGGAAATGGCCAGTCCCGGAGACGATTCGGCTTCAAATGCCCCTCTGGATCAAGCCGAATCTGCTGACGCTGCCCCGGAACCAGCGTTTCAAGAGGCTCAAAAATGGATCGAGGTGAGTTAACCGCGCGTGGATGCCCTCGGAGGTGGAAGTATTTTTTTTTTTTTGCATAATTTTATTCTTCGTTTCGACGCTTATGTAAAGAGCTTGCGTTACGCTCTGAACGGCTTATAAATATTGCACCGTCACCTGTTGTGAGCGCGTAGCGTGTGTAAGCGTGTTTGGTTACAACAGCGGGCAATGGAGCCCGCAGCGCGGGGATCATGTGCGCGGGATTCGGGCGCTGTAATCGGACTAGCGCGGCTTTGATGGCTCACCGATTTTTTTTTTTTTAAACTCGCATGACAGCCATCGGCCTATTTATGTTAGTTGCTGGGTTTTATACTGCGGGTCGCCTGTCGAGTGGGCGCTTCGGCAAACGAAACATTAATTTCGAAGATGTGCAACATAGCAGAAGAACGCGCAAATAGTCTGCGTGCGGACACGCCCCCTTTTGCTAAGAGATTCCAGTTGTTGTGGAAGCCAAAGAGACACGCCCCCGTGTCCTTCACAGACCACGCCTCCCACCACGGCAGGCGCACAGGCTCGGTCTAATAGTTTGTTTTCAGCGAGCATTTTTGGCCTATACGGTGATGATTTGGCTTTCGGTTTATTTGACCCGATTCACTGTAAAGTGTAACACGTGAATGTAGGACTAGTCCATCCCCAGAGATGTTAAAGGTTTTAGGTCTTGGTATTAATATTATGACCTATTTTACGGGTCGTGGATTGGATAGGGAAGATCCAAACGTCACTGATCTAGATTTGAGCTTGAGTCTTGTGCAGAGATCGGGCTTTTCAATATTTTAGATGCCTTGGACCCCAGATGTGATCATTCTTGTGTGAAGGACTCCCTCCGTAAAGTCAGTTTATTAAAAGCACTATTTATAAATAACTCTAAAATATAGCTAGTTTAGGAAATATGTAGTTTCTAGTTACTGTACTGATGTATTATTTACTTATTTCAATACCATTTCTATATATTTAGGTTATTGTAATATTAATACATTTTTATACCTTCCTTGTGCTCCAGAGGTTTAAAAACCCTTGCATTAGCCGCCAGTAATGGCTTTTTTTCCCCTTTTTTTGCATAAAAAATGGGGCCAATCGGTATTTCCTTTATGATAGTATCTTTCTTCAAAGTTTTTCATAGTGACCCACATACAGACACTATTATTATATTTTTAATTAGTTGGGAATTTATGTAGTTTTTAGTGACTCCATAAATGTTGGCCAAAATGTAGACCAGGCGGCCACGCCATAATCCATTCACACTGCGTTGTCCATTCTGTCCGTGTGTTTCTCTGGTATGCCGGTAACACAGGAAGGAGATCGTGCATTTTAGGGCGATCTGTATAAATAGACAGGCTGAAATAGCCCAGCACCCTGCTGCTCGCAAATAGTTTTAACTAAATTGGCACAGAGAGAGACATGCTTCTTCTGTCTCCTGCTAAAAAAAATGCTTTTTCTTTAGTGAGTCATTGAAAGAGGTAGAACATTACAGATAAAGCATATGGCGGACTGAAGCGTGAACGTCAGACTGCAGTACAAAGATACATGGATAAGATAATATATGGATTGAGCTTCCCTATAGCGCTCAGCTTAGACGGGTCGGTGTCAGTATTTAGGAAGCAAGGTGATGGACAACGTAATATTGATATACAGGTTACATAATACAATGATGAAGCAACACTACCCAATATTTCGCGAAAAAATTAAGGTAAAGAAAATTTTTGCAAGCAAATGCAACCTTTGCATATGGCTTATATGGCTTTGCAAAGCTTTTATACCCTTTCCAACAAATTCAATTGAATGAGTTATTTATAAAGTAATGCAGTTAACCAGAAAGCCACAAAAGTATATTGAATTATTATTTTTTTTTAAAACTTCCATCTGTTGCGACAATCATGAATTACTCATTTATATAATAAGAAAGGTGGACCAATATGTACTATATGTTACTTTTATTTTTTTTGATAAGTTGTAGCACGTCGATTGGCCTAACCAAACATTGCTCTATCACTTCATACCTGTGCATGAGGATTGTTTTTAGTCAGAGGATCATATGTCCTGTCTTTGTTTTGATAGTACCTTTCATAGGGCTCATAGGTGTGTGTTGGATGGGCCACGTGACATTGTGCGGAAACTGTATGACGAAACACTCCCAGTGCACCTGTCAGTGGTTAGAGACGGACAGCAGCAACCACATCGCATTACAGAAAGTCCTTCTTTGCCTTGGCCTATCATATTTCAAGAGCCCTAGAGTTCCTCTCCCATTGGCTATCGGGTTTCAGAGCACTTCTTTCTTTCTCTGCCCGTTTCTTTCCATCCTACCATTGACCGCCACTGTCATAGAGTCACGGTGGACACCATATAGAACACTCCCCACCGACTGCACATCAACTTGTGCTCCACTTTGGGTGTCTATCTGGCAAATCAAGAGTATGAGGTCGTGTGTGTGTGTGTGTGTGTGTGTGTGTGTGTGAGTGTAAGAGCTGGTACAGATGGCTCTGTCATACGACCTCATAAAGCCAGCTGTCACAGCTGTGCAGTCACATACGTACGGATTAAATGATACAGCTTACACAGTGACAGAGATTTGGGAGGGAGACATAGGCTGTCTACCCAATTCACATTCATTTAATACAGCCAACAACACAGGGACTCAAATCACAATACTATATATAACACTAAATATGTGCTCTACATTGTGCTTTTGGCTATGGTTTGCTTTCGGGCATTCAGGGTGACCACTTAGACACACTTTAAGCCGAATGACCTTCAGTCTAACTGTTTCTGTGCCTAAGATCCACTCCAGTCTACTGTCAAAGATCTAGATCAGTTTTGCGTACTGTATAACACTTTTGGCTAAATAAAATATGTATTTTTTTTTTTTGGAAAGGAACTTTTAAGTGCTTTTTTTTAATGCATAGCTTCTGCTTTGTGCTGTGATGAAGAGAAATTTTACTTCTCAATAGTTTTGGGTATTTTCTTTTTAAATAATTAGTGCTTTTATTCAGCGAAGACACACTAAATGAATCAAAAGTGACAGTCAGAGATTTATGTTTCAAATAAATTCTACTTCTTTCTATTCATCAAAATATCCAGAGGGAAAAAATTCACAAAAATGTTAAGCAGCTGTTTTCAAAACTGATAGCAACAAGAAACGTTTCTTGAGCAATACATCGACGTATTAGAATGATTTCTGAAGGATCATGTGGCGCTGAGGACTGTAATGGCTGCTTAAACTTTACTGGGTCTAAACAACGGGGTGTCGTTTTAATTTGTAAGAATATTGACAATATTTTAGTTTTTGCTGCATTTTTCATAAAGTAGATGCAGCCTTGGTGAACAGAAGAGAGTTGTTTTAAATGCAAAAACTTTTACACTTCAAAAATGAACCCAAATCGTACATCATAGAAATTGTTCCCAATTCATTTAGAATTAGAAATAGCTGAATTTGTTTGTGAATCAGACATCACAGCTTGAGCTGCATTTATTACTGTGTTCAGTTGTGCACACGATATGCAACAAAACAAACTATGATATATTGGAAATTATTGTCACACATTTTTCATTTTTGACTCATTTACAACCTCTTTAGTCAGCTACAGGTAACTCGGGTGAAGTTTTGTGAGTATGTTTGGAATTTAGTAAAAAGTGTTACCTCGAAGGATTGTTTCTGAGCTTTTGATGAAGACACATTAATCCAGTGCTCTCGTCTTATACAACACAATTGTTCATGTTGTGTAAATGAGTCTTGTAGCTTATGTAAAGAAATGCAATTCTTTCCAGCTTCACCACCCACCCTTGTGAGCACACACACAATCCTGGTGAGTTCTGCAATCATTTAAATGTAGTGTTATGTAACACTGCTTTTACTCATCTTGTAATAGGTTTTCCTGGTTAAGGAAGAGTCCATGGAACATTTAGGATAACTCCCATAATTCAGTGCTGAACTGTATAAGGAGAGATATACAGTAGAAATAGTATGAATCCTAAATTCAGTCAACAGACAGTGTGTGGCTGTCTGATTGTGTGTGTGTGTGTGTGGTAGTTTTTGACCTCTGACCTCAGAAATACCAAATGCAAATGCATTTTTTCTGTCAGGGTGGCTAATTTTGTCAGCGGTCGTATTGGCTGGGGTCTTTGTTTATGTGCTGAAATTTTCGGATGGAAATCACTAAATGCCAAATAAAACAAAACCGTGCATACCAACAGAACTGCACAGCGCAAATCTAATATCTGCATGGACTATGGACAGTGTGGCACTAGCCGTTGTAATAGGGCTTTGTTTACCAAATTGAACAGCTCTCAGTCATGCACAGCTCAATCCATTTGAATCTGACACAGAATTCTCTGTTTTAGACCTCAGTGTGAATCCCAAATTTTGATTTGACAGTGTTAAACATTGTAAACAGGGACAACAGGAGAAAGCAGGGCCAAGCGCAGACATAACGGCTTTTCAATGCACACATTTACTGTAGTAACATAAACTGAAACTTTGTATCAATGCCAATAAAGAGCCTTTATTTTAACGAGTCTAGCTGTACAGCAGATGTTATGTTTGCTATTATCAGCAAAATTACATCAGCATTCCGATTCAAAACCATGTTTACTGTCAAATGTGTCTTTGTATCACAAAAATAAGCATTGTTATTAAACTTATAGATTCTTGTAGATTATTAATATCGCCATTATTGTTTTTTTTCTCTTATTTTTTATTGAAACTCTCCCCGTCCTTGCAAATCTAGACTCAACAACAAAGCTGCATTAAGGTAGATTAATAGAGAAATGTATCCAAACAGTAGTAGGATGGAATGAGACTGTATTTATGAAGGCAGTGAGTGTGTATATTGATGTGCATGCATTTTCAAGTCTTACGTGGCGTTATCTCATTGTGTCTAAGCAACCAATTAGCACAGTGATTATTAACATGTGAATGAACTCACAAACAGTGAGAGATTGGGTGACACAGAAAAACAAGTGCGCGCACACACACACACACACACACACGGCTGACATCCGAGAGGAATATTCTCTGAGAATACAGTAGAAAATAGCTTACACTGAAAATATTTTCCGATGGGAGCTATAAATCAGTAACTAATAAACTTTCTTGGACATCATCCCAAATAAGAAATTTTGTATTTTCTAAAGCCATGCAATATGACATCAGATAATTTCTTTATTCTGTTTTAATAAATAAGTTGAAATATACAAACAGGTTCAGGAAGCGCTGTTGTTATTTCGTACATTAAAACAACTTTAGAACGTGAACACTTGACGATAATAGATACTAGATAATGGATCCAGCGTGTAAGAGAAAGAAATATGATGTTTTGAGCTGCGTTTCCTGTTACTTTTACAAAATTGTACTTTTGCTAACCATAATTTCTGCCAAAAATACCATAGCTGTTACAGTTATTGCTCCTGCAATAAAACTGTGGTAACTTGGTATTCACCACAGCTCGTCAAAAAGATTCTGGAAGGGTTTTGCAGACTTAGAATGAATATAATGTTTTATTTTTTTCTGCAGACCTAGAAACAATTGCAGTAAACGTGGTATTTTGGTAGAAACTATGGTTGCCGTGTGGTTGCTTGATAAAAACATTTCTTCTGCCTAAACAGACCCAACACATACTTTTGTGAATAATTATTCCTACAGAACATCGTAAATTCAGGATTGAATGTAAAACCATGATTTTCTTGGACTGTGCTTTCCTGTGTGAGCTCGGTGCCTCTGCCCCTGTCCCACATACACATGTCATTTGCTTGGTTATTTTAAAATGCTCTAGTCACCCACATTCTGTCCATCTAAATTTAGGGCCCCTACAGCTGTTCATTTCTTTTTAATGTGTGTGTGTGTGTGTGTGTGTACATCCTTGTGTAAATGCATGTCCTGACACCGACAACCTTGTCTTACTTTACCCACTTCCAGTTCCCTGTTTATGTGTCCTTCTCTCTAGACAGTGGTCAATGCTTACATTTTTCTTTAGGAGCACTGAAAAGTGAAAATGCACTGAAATATAGGCCGTCCAAGATGCAGATGAGTTTGTCTCTTCATTGGAACAGATTTGGAGAAATATAAATCATTTGCTCTCCAATTGATCCATTGCAGTGAATGGGTGCCGTCAGAACAGCCAATAAAAACGCCATAATAATCCACACGACTCCAGTCACTTACTATTTTGCGAAAAGTGAATAGCGTGTGTGTTGGTATACAAACAAATCTATCATTGAGACTTCAAGCTTGAGTCCTTTATCTATAACTTTGCCTTCTCTAGTGAAAAAGACATGAATCGTCTGAGAAATATGCCCAAATCAAGCACCATTTACAAGTTAAAACTGTCCAAAACAGTTGATGTCAGAGGAAAACAGGGGTTGGACTTTGAAGTCGAGGAAGTTGTATTTTGGCCAGAAGCGACAGTTAAAAGTAAATATGTCTTAATGATGGATTTGTTTCTTACAAACGCACAGATTTTCACTTCACTTCATTACACTCATATGGATTATTTGTGGATTATTGTGATTGTTTTCATCAGCCGTTTGAAATCTTCCATTCTGACGGCACCCATTCACTGTATAGGATCCATGTTTGTGAGTAAGTGATGTAATGCTAAATTTCTCTGTTCTGATGAAACTCATCTTCATCTCGGGTGACCTGAGGGTGAGTATTTAGCTCATATATTTAGCTCATTTAAATTTATGAGTGAACTACTCCTTCAAGTGGGCATAAATAAGATGGCGAATTAACTAATTCTACTTTGAATTATGAATATTGACTGTAAGTTAATTGAAGCATTGAAAAGCATAAAAAAGCGGTCAGTTGCAGTATGAAAGGTAATCTGCATATAAAGTATGAAACATTGGTGGTGGTTTTACTCTGATAGCATTGGATTTAAGTTTTGATCATTACTTTTTCACATTAGCACACAATTTTCAACTCACAAATTTGGATAAGAATCACATTCATTAAGCAAATGGATAGAAGAGCATATCATGTTGAAATCCGCTTGTGCACATGAATTATCCGTTGTTCTTTTACAGCTTTTAATTTTCCTATAGTGGTGAGAGAGAGTGCTTTTTAATCCTGTGTGTGTCTTTGTCTGGACGGATGATCTGGAGCTGTCTATTTCCAACAGCCCTAGTCAGGTGGCCTATTTTCAGATGTATTTTAAGACGGCGTGACCTGAGAGACATCATCCCCTGTCTGTTTCTGCCTCACTGAGAGGAGCCCTGCTTTCTGCTGCTGAGGCTGTTGCTTAGGTGATTATAAGCAGGAATAGCGCCCATATACTGCTTTTTTTTTGCCTTTAATGTTGATGCCAAGGGGCAGATTGTCAAATGCGGTGTTTTTACGTGTACATGTAGCATGTATGAACAAGGTACTAACGCTGGTGTCCCCCTATAGAATGTACCTGCCCTTTTTTTCTGTATTTTGTGCATTCGCTCTTCCTACTGGGGAGGTTATTGGGTTATTGTTTAAGTGGCATAAGCCATGAACTGTGTGTGTGAATGTATGTATGTATATGTATATGTAAAAAGAGAGATTTATATAATATTTAGTATTTATACACATTTACACATACAGTAATTTAGTTCTTTAACTTCAACTTAGCTGCCAAGCCATTTCTCTTTTTTTCATTTTTTTTTATTTGTATTTGAGTTTGTCTGTCTTTTTGGTTTATTTTTCAGCTTTATTGTAATTACCAAAATTCATTTTTAAGAAGTTTTAATGAACTGTTTAGAAACCTTTTTTTTCCTTCCAAAAAGCATTTTCTTTTTCACTACAAGATCACATACATTCAGAGGGTAAAGCTAGTGTATTACCTCAGTTTAGTACACTTATTTATGTCCAGTATGCTGTACGGAATTTATATTAAAACTTAGTAGTTAGTAGTTATAAGCGTCTGCAACGTGAATAGAGAGTGAAGCAAGATTTCAGCAAAAACCGCAAAGTGAGATATCGTCTACCAAAATCAAAATGCTTTGAGTCAGCTAATGGGTGGCTGCTTTGAGCAACTCACTGTTTTCTTGGCTCCGGTGCATGGCATTTTGGCTATTACGGTGAAATGTAGCCTCTTACACAACTGCACTGTAGGGGAGCTGTTCCTGGGGGATGTTGACTGGACTGTCACCAGCAGGTGTAAGTGTGTGTGTGTGTGTGTGTGTGTTTGTGGGCTTGGCGTCAAGGTAACGGAACTGCTTGTCTGCCACCAGGAGCCTTTTTGGCCCTTCCTAAAAATATTGCCATCAATCAACTGTTTCTCGTTCGTACATGCATAGCTGCAGCCCTGTAAGAATGAATTAGGACAGTGTGTGTACGCAGGACCGTCTTATAGTTTGTTACAGTATTAAGAGCAGTTTCAGATAAGTGTTTGCCTGAAAAACAGCTTACCTGTAATTTATGTGTGTGTGTGTACTTGAAGCGAGTGTAAAGACATAAGGCTGAGGGAGAGTGAATCATTCAGGACAGCTGCAAGGGATTTCTCAAAGAACTGTGTGATTTTGAGAGTGAATGTGTCTGCATGTGTGAATATCAGTATGTGTCGCTGTGTCCTATTCCCTAGTGCGCTATATTTACAATACCAACACTATTTTTAGAGTTGAGTTTTAAAAGAAGATTTCATATGCATTTATTTACTTCCACACAACATAAAGTTTTTTTATGTTGGCATAACGTATATGTTTATTTTTATGATTTTTAAAATGTAGATTATTCCTGTGGTGGCAAAGCTCCAGCCTAAGTATATGCTGAAGATTCTTTTGTTGAATGGAAAGAACACAAATTTATTTTTTGTCATACAGTAAATGTATGTAATGTCATTTTTGTAAAAATTGTAATGCATCTTTGCCGATTAAAAGTATCGAAGGTTGTGCATTATTCTTCCCAAAGTACATGTGAGCGCTTTAAAGTCTCATTCTGTGTGGAATTCAGTTGCTCATTTTCATGAAGCCTTTCCCTATGTAGTGAGCAGTAAGACATTCACTGGGAAGTAAATGGGTGGCTGACTGAGTTATTTCAAACTGTGTTAGGTAATTCAGAGACCCATATTTCAGAGTGAGTGGCATTAGCCTTTAGCATAGTTAGCAACAGCTTATTTCACACTTGAAGCGTAAATGTTTTTCGTGCAATTTTGTGCACATTTCAATTTCTTGTGACCGTTTTCCCACTCTTGCTGACCTTTAGAATTAAATGGACGCTGTTGTTCATTCCCACATGAAATGAGCAACAGCACACACAGAAGGTGACAATATAATTTTAACTCCTCCACACATCCTTAAATAACAGCCTCTTCGCAAAGCAAAACAATCTGTCCTGAAATGTGCAGCTGCAGCACAAACTCTTAGGAACTGAATAAAAAGATTGAAAATTTTGTTAAAAATAAACTTCAAAATTCTTCAGAAGCATATGCAGAGCAACATGTGCTACACACAGCTAGGAAGAGCGCAATATTGCAATTGAACACTAGAATCTATCTGGGTTTGATGACTAAGGGCAAATTTCTGATTACTTCATAGGGGCCATATAGCCTACATTCATTTATTAAGACAAATTTGATTTCTAATGACAGGATTATTTAAAGTTATCACCTTCACTATAAAGATTTGGTTTTAAACAAGCCATGATGTAATGTGCAACACAATGATAGAGAAGAAAGAGAGAAATGAAAAGCAAGATGTAAAGAGTGATGCATGCGTTTAGCTGGCATCGGATCATTTAGAAGATGAATGCAATGTTCATGTTAAAGGAGGATGTAAAATATGAAAATCTGCAGAAAATACATTCACCCTCAGGCCATCTAAGATCCAGATGAGTTTGTTTCTTCATTGGAACAGATTTGGAAAAATGTTTGTGATGAATCCATCAAGACGTTTTTAACTTTGAACCGTTACTTCCAGCTAGTAAATCAACAACATTGCTTTCCTCAGTGGAAAAGTTGTCTTCTCTGAATCAGAAGAGAAATATGCGCAGATCAAGGAAAACAAAACCGTTATAAAGAAATATGCCATTGGATGACATACTTTTTCACTGGGTGATTATAATTACGGACGATGTTTTTCACAAGACATTAATCGATGGATTTAAGTCATGTGGATCACTGTGGTGTTTTAAGCAAGTGTATGACTCTCATTCTGACGGCACCCATTCACTGCATCGGATGACTGGTGAGCAATTGACATAATGCTAAATTTCTCCAAATACATTTAGATGAGGAATGGGTGGAATGGGAAAGGGTGAGTTTTTTGGGAGGACTGTTGCTTTGTGGTCCTAAATGTGACACTGTGGCTTCCTTTCTTAGCTGCCGCTGAAGGACAATGGACAATGAGTGACCTCGTACTGATGTGCAGGTCAGCTGTTTCCTGCTTTGCGAGGAAACTGTGTGTAAAGGTTCGGGGGGAGGGGGCAGGTTTATGGGTAATTTATAGTGTATAATTGTAGGTTTTGTCTTCCAAGGTGCTTTGCAGTACTGAAAATAATCTTGATTAATCTCAAAAACTTGGTCATGCACTTGGCCTTTTGTCTTGGCAATAGAGAGTAAAGCTCTTTCTTTCTCTCTTTTACACACATGCATGGTATGCGTGAATGTGTTGAGTAAGGACAGGTTATGTAAGACTGGTTTAGTAGTTTACTTGTGCACATTAAATGCACATGTACGCCACACAGTGTAAGGTCTGAAACTCACACACTGAATACCTTCATACATGCATATATAGTCTGACCCATCCCCACACACAATGTGTTGTGAAGGATTACTCTTATAACTACTGATAACCACTGATGGAAAGTAATCTTTATCTTTTAAAACCAATTGTCCATTGTCTTTTGAATGTTAATATTTGAAATTATTGAAATAGTGATAGATATTCTCAATGTGAAATTAAGGAGCTGTAAAAAAGTCATTGCTAAGGAACCGAATCATTTAAACAGTTGATTCAGCTGTGTTACAGACTCAGTCTGTTTAACAGTTAGGCCTGTCACGATAAAAACTTTTTGTTGTGCGATATATTGCCCCATAAATAACTGCGATAAACGATATTGTCATTTTAAGACCATTTTATTCCACTCAGTGTATAATCATAATTACAGTAAAAAAAAATGCACAAAGAACTTTTGAGATCTAGACATTTTTGCAATTTTTTCTCTGAAAAGAAGAATAACTGTTTAGCAGTCAGATCTCTGTATGCACAAAGGCACAGATCCCTAAACAAGGCCATATCTGGAATGCAAAAAAAAAAATTGTTTTTTTACAAGGTTTTTATGTAAATATAATGGGCAATATATTGCATCACTAAAAATTATTGCAACGGGCCTTGTAACAGTACCTGCCTGTTACATCTACATTATTACAAACTATAATTACAGCCTGTTCCATAACTTAGTTACGTGATAAGTACATTTTATTTTCATGTAAGTGCAATGGCTACTACTAAGTACCTAATTAGGTGATTACTCTGTATTATAACACCTTAATATAAAGTTTTACCTACAAATCATACTGCTAAACTAGATTTAGAAGAACGCATTGGTTACTAAACTAATACGTCTGCATTAGCACTCTTCATTAAAACATTTTCCGTTCTTTTTTTACTGATGATGCTTTTCTGTTTGTTTAACAGGCAGTGACGGGAAGAAGTTTCTGTGACAAGGACTTTAGAAGCGGCCTGGAGAACGGCATTCTGCTCTGCGAGTGAGTTTTACATACATGCACTGTAGAAGTCAATGAAATTTGTTTATTGATATTTGATAATTAAATGCAGATGCTACAAATGCCCCAATATGAATTCTAAATACAAACTTGTTTGTATAAGCATAATTTATGTTATAAAAACACTAAACAGGGATAAAAATGTTTCGGGGTTTGTTTTTTTTGAAAGTTTATTTTAAAATAAAATGTCATGTATTTATGTGATGCCAAAATAGATTTTTCAGCAGCCATTACTCCAGTCTTTAGTGTCACGTAATCCTACATTTGTGTGAAATTGATCTTCTGCAACCATGTAAAAGCCCCTCCTCTACTGCCAATAAATTGTATTGAATGCAATGCAATGAATATGAAAAGTGTTAATTTCTATAAAAATATTTGACCCCAAAGTTGTAAATAGTAGTGTAATTATTAAAAATAAATAATTATTGAAACCATTTATTTATTTTTTTATTACTTGTTACACACATTTACTTTCAATAATAACGCGTGTGTGATTTTTTTTTTTTTTTTTTTTTTTTTTTTTTTTTAGGAAAAAGCTAATTGAATTACTGTAAACTTTTTTTTGAGGAGCCATGATTTATTTTAATGATGTTATGAGTCAACCCACATATTATGGTACTCTAATGTAATATCTCTTTTTCTCATCATATGCTGAATTAGGTTGCTGAGTTCAATCAAACCAGGCCTTGTGAAAAAGATCAATAGACTTCCAACACCCATCGCAGGGCTGGTGAGTGTGGTTCGTGTTGGTGTGTGTTTGTGTTGTTCTGTGCCTGTTTGTGTCAGGCCAGTCTCAGTGCTGCTGTCTCAGAACAAATCCAGTACTGTCCCAGTTTGTGCACGTATGTGTGTGTGTGTGGTAGTTATTTTATGTTTATGCCAGCAAAATGAAGTGAAGCTTATGAGTGGTTAGTTATAGCACAAAAGCAGTCGTGTGACTGCTTTAGCTTAATTAAATACAAAAACCCTGGTATTACCATATTACTTTATCATAAGTGTCATGGCATGCATTTTTTGCCCCTTGCAAAAGTAGAAGAAAACTGCCTAAACATAACTTAAGTTAACCTGAACATGCTTGTTCTTCAAAGAATGAGGTTCTTTTCCTCACTCTGGATACAGCTCAATCGAATACATGTGGCCTGTAATTGGCACATATAGTGGGCAGCAGGTGCATTATATGTAATAATAACATCATATTTTTTCTCATCAGGATAATCTAACCATGTTTCTGAGAGGATGTGAAGAGCTGGGATTGAAGGGATCACAGCTGTTCGATCCCGGAGACCTGCAGGATACGTCGATACGAGCTAACTTAACGTATGTGTGTGTGTGTGTGTGTGTGTGTGTTTGTGTTTGCGGGAACAGACGTATACAGAGGAGCATGATGCTTTTAATTGATTACGTGCAGAAGAATTAACGGGATAAATCATAACAATTTATTTGGTGGCTGTGGGACATCACATTTTTTTTGTCAGTCACATAAATGGCTTCTTTCAAAATGAACAAATCTTACCAACCCCAAACTTTTCAAAGGTAGCCTATATCTTTTGGTTCTCTTTTTCTGCTGTAGGGGCTCTGACTGCTGCAGAAAGCTGAAGAATGTAAGAACACTGAACGATTTTCATCATCTTTGCATGTCAGTTTGTGTTTGATTTACATTTTTGCTGATTGTTCAGAATTTTTTTTGAATTGTTTTTGAATAATTAGGTGCTCATAACCATATACTGGCTTGGTAAAGCTGCTAACAGCTGCACAACATACAACGGCCCCACACTCGACCTGAAAGAGTTTGAGGGGCTTCTTTCCATGATGCGAAAGGTAAATCAGATCTTGCCAAGAACACTAAACCTTTAAAAGGTAAAAGCCAGATAAATGAAAAAACAAATCAATACACTATTATTTTTTTTTATGTGCAGGAGTGTGTTAATGAAGATTTAGACTCCCCTAAGCGCAGTATAAGGGACAGCGGTTACATTGACAGCTGGGAATCAGAGCGCTCTGATTCGCTGTCTCCTCCGAGGCATGGCCGTGATGATTCGTTTGACAGTCTCGACTCATTTGGCTCACGATCGCAGAACACACCCTCCCCGGACACAGTTATTCGCTGCAACAGTGATGGTATGAATTACTCTTCTGTTTAACTTTTGTCATCATGCTAGATAATATTTTAAATATAAATAAATATATATATATTAAATATTAAATCACAATAGCACTGATTTTGCAGTATTTTTAATCAAATAAATACAGCCTTGGAAGTATGGAGTATGTATATTATCATATCATATATTGCTATATGTAGTTTTTTTTACTGATATTGTAATTGTCAAAGCAATGAAAATATAATTTTGCACGTAATTCCTATATCTTAGGCACACTCGCGCACACACACACACACACACACACACGCGCGCTTACATCAGACTCTCTGTCTGTCCTGTCAGCAAACTTTCATGCAAGAGCAGCTGGGGGTAAAACCACACTCAGCACTCAGCATCATGAACTCTGGACTCAAAGAGAAGAATAATACATTTGCACATGTGTGCAGCGGGGGTGTGAGACTGCAGCTGTTGTACTAGACAGACATTTAAACCCTCATTCATGAGTGTGTGAGAGGCTCCACATGAGCTTTATCTGATTAGTAAATGCAGACATAGACAGACTCAACAGTGACCGCAAAAAACCATAAAAGACCAAGGAGCTTCTAAACCATGTGTCTATGCGTCTGAGATTTTCAGTTTAAATATAAGTCAACACTTTTATTCCGATTGTTTTATTTTTGTTTTTGAAACGGGAATCAGCAACTTATAGTTATATTTATATATTAAATTTATAGTTATTGTTGGACGCTATATAAAACACAGTTTTTAAGCCAACAGGTTTAGTTATGAGTAAGGTAAAAATAAAAATAAATAAAAATAATAAAACCACTTGTCCAAAACAGAATGGTTCATTAGTTAACTACATTTATTAACATGAACTAATAATGAACAGTCTTTCTACTGCTTTTATTATTCTTAGTTAATGTTAATTTCAGCATTTACTAATGTGCTATTAAAATCACAAGTTGTGTTTGCTAGCATTAAAGTAATAGTTCAACCAAAATATATATTATATTATAATATAAATATAAAACTAGTTCACTAACATGAACAATGAACTGTCTTAAAGATTAACTAACATTAAAAACGATTAATAAAGTAATAAATGTATTGTTCACTATTCCTTCATGTTAGTGAATACATTAACTTATGTTAACAAATGACATCTTATTGTGAATTGTTACCAAAATAAAACACGACGAAACAACTTGTCAGTTGGCTAGTAACATTATTATGCACTGGAATATTTTTGTGAAAATTTAGGACTCGAACACACGCACTCACTCACAACCACTTTACCACTTTCGACTCTGGATGATGGTCAGATGGCAGCATCTAACCTAACACAAGATGCATGAAATATAAATGTTGGTTCTCTTTGAACACAGAGAAATATGAAATGCTAATACCAAATGCCAGCACGTTTTGACAGTGATTAATAACAATAAGAAAAAATGATAAAAACAAAGCATGTTTTCTCTCACTATGTCCTTCTGACAGACTCTGAAGGCGATGCTGGACATAGGAAATTGCCAGACGTACGTAAGGATGACATGTCTGCCCGCCGCGTGTCCTACAAAGAGCCTCGCGCAGCTCTACCCTTTAATCAGTATCTGCCAAACAAGAGCAACCAGACCAACTACCTTCCAGCTCCCCTGAGGAAGAGGAGGAGCGACCGAGAGGAAGACAGGAGGAGTCTGAGCAACTCCACATCTCCTGTAGGAGGAGAAAGACCTCTCAGGTAACCAAAGCCGCTACGATAGACTGTAAGTTTGTTTGATTTCTCAGGTTGTGGCTGGAAATCCCACTTCTGGCTGCAACATGGCTGAGACATACATCATACATCTGAACAAAAATCAGCACACGCAAGCATCGCCTGTTTCACCTGTCTGAGTTTGTTCGATTCATCCTGTGTTATCCACAAGTGTGTTGGTGAGCGCCGTGAACATTCTCATTGCTCCCCGCAGACAAGAGTGCTTAGAAGTGTTAAAAGAGGAGGCTGTCGTGTCTCGAAGCCTTGCGATCCAGAAAAATTCCACCTGGGTGAATGAGGAAAGGGCGGAGTTTGAGGAGGCAGAGCTTAAGAAAATAAGAAAGCTGGAAAAGGCGGGAATAAAAGTATTACCTGCCTCTGTGCGATATAGCAGGTCAGCGGTTGAATGCACGTGTATGCAGCGACTAAAACTGCTAACTAGCTGTGTGTAGGACCTAGTAGCTAAAGATGTGCTCAAATCAGTGAGTTGATCTAACCCCGGGTTGCTGTGTGGGAAATGTCCTTTTATACTTTTGCTTTGAATTTGCACCGCCGAGACTTTTTTCAGCTACGTTATAGCATGGAGTGACATGGTTGTGAATTAGCTTAAGCTAACTTTTTAGCTTGGCTACAGTTTTGAGTCAGTGTCAGCTGTGTATTGCGCTGGCTAAGTTACTGAATTGTTTTGATGGGTTGTGAATTAACTGAATGTGATTCTGACCGGTCTGAATCTGTGTTAGCTTGTAATGAGGGATATGCGTGCGCGTGTGAATTTTATTGGATTGATCATATTATGCTAGTTATGCTAATCTGGATTTTTCTGAAGGCCTGATGTCTGCATCAACTCCTGATATGTAAAAACTAACATTCTTACATTATAGAGTGCAACAGTCCCATTTGTTTTTCCCATAAGGAATTTTTTTAGGTGATCAATTTTGAACTATGACCTACTAAGGTTGTTAGTCGATGGCATATCAACATTATTTCAACTTATTCTTAAATAATTATCTTCAGCAGCAGAACTGGATTCATGACAAGCAAATCATGCTAAAAGATTTCTTTAGTGACTGCCTATTTGCAATAAAAGTAAAACATATTGCACAGTATTGGATTTTTCACACACACTAATGAAGACTGGAGTAATTTAGTTTTGCCAAATTACATTTTAAAATAAATTGTGCTAAAATTAATTATTTTTTAGTAAAGTAAATACAGTCTTGCAAATGCAATCTTAAAAATCTTATTAATGATAAACTTTACAATGATAATGTAACTTATTAAAAAGACATGTTAAATACTACATATTGTATAACATAAAATATTTGAATTTACTTGTCAATTGTTTTACATTTCTTGTTTTAATTTCAGTATATCATTAAGCCATATGGAAAAAATGAATGGGAAAAATCTTCCAGAACCAAGGACGCTAAAAAGCGGAAGCATACTGTTGCACTCTGTTTTTCAAAAATATATTCAAATGTTGTAATGGCGAATTTTCTCCTCAGTCCAATTGTGAACCCCGTGGAGGGCAGTAAAGCTAAAGCTCCTTCACCTGACATCATTCTGCGTCGTGACAATGAGTTCATGCGTGCCGCTGCTCCACAACAGTGGGATTCGAATGATGAGGACGATGATGAAGAGGCAGAACGAAAGGTTCCAGATGTCCGTAAGGATGATCTTGCTTCTCGCAGGGCACGAATGAATCAGTTTAAACCCAGCGTGGCACATCACTTCCTGCCAGGCTCTTGCAGCTGGAAGGACCGAGAAAAATGGGAGGGTATCAGACTGGCATCCCAGCATGCCGTGTTGGAGAGGATGGAGAAGATGGAACAGGAGAAAAGAAGGTGTGCTTGTGACAAAGAGTGATGGGGTATCATGCTCAGAGACTAGTTATATAGGCTTTACAAATCTAACAATGTTATTGGACAAATCTGGGTCAGGGTTCTTTCAAACTCATTATCTCAGAGCCATAGTTTGCTAGTGATACTTCATGAAGAACACCCCAGAACTGACCAGCAACTGGCCAAAACCTACTTTCTAGCAGCTCATCAAATTTCAAATCTCTCTTTAAAATGCTAATGACTTCAAAGTATACACAGCTGATTTAACACATTAACTGACTGAAAGAACATAGACTATATAACCTAAAACAAACCTTCAGTTCCACAAGTTTTGTTCCATACAAAACAGTACAGTACATGTGGTATTATTAATTGTGCATAGAAATTAGGTGCATACCATTATAATCGGTAACAGTCTGTTGTCACTTTTGGTATTGTTGCTGTTCTGTGGGATTATGGGTTAATTTGTTCTGTTTCTTACAATGCTACATTTCTACCACAGTCAGGCTGACTCCGCCTCCCCGGAGGTGCCAATTATAATTCGCAAGGACAATCCTTTCCTAAATCCTGAAAAAGACAGGGGAAAAGAGGGGAATGAGGAAGATGAGAAAGAGCTAGAAGGGAAGATAGTTGTTCCAAACCCACTCAAAGATGATCTTGCCAGGAGACGGGCTGGGAGAGGGCCACACCCTCCCAAAGATCCTCATCAGTCATTGGCCCAGACTTCCATCACTCAGTCAGACCTGGAGACATGGCAGAGGCTCAAGATGAATACAGATAGCAGGTGCCAAACATGATCTCTAACACTTTTGCTCTTTTTTTTATGCACATTTGTCCAAAATGAACACAAATTTTCACTTTGAGTAACTGGTCAATTTATTAGGAACCGTAACATTATACATTATAGACTGTGATCCTGGAAGTGACCTAAAGGTAGAATGGTAGAAAAATACTAAAAAGGTGGAAAAAAAATTCTAATATGAAATTAATTAAATGTCAATACTTTAAAGGATTAGTTCGTCCAAAAATTCAAATGATGTCATTAATTACTCACCCTTGTGTCTTTCCAAACCCTCAAGACCTTTTCTGAACCTCCATAAAAACCATGTTAACTCTCAATAATGAGGGAAGACACTTGAAGGAGAAGAATTGTTGACTAAAGTCATTATTTTTGTGTCCTTTCTGCACAAGAAGTATTCTATTCTGGTAGCTTTGAAAAAATATTGTTGAACCGCTCTCGTCTCATGGACTATTACCGATGTGAAAAAAGAAAAATGCTATTCTTCCTGCTTAGCTCAGTTTATCCTTTATACTGATCTTTATACAGTGAGTCTGAATCCACTCCTGCTGAAGTGTCAATCATAACTCGCAAGGACAACCCCTTCCTGACCCCTGAGAAAGACAGTGAGAGCGAGCGGGAAAAGGAGGAGGGAACAGACAGAGAGAAAGGGGCGAGGGTGGCGATGCCCAATGTAAAGACAGATGACCTGGCCAGAAGGCGGGGCCAAAGTGGGCCTGTCCCACAGAGGGACCCCCGGCAGTCATTGGCTCAAACAACCATCACTCAGTCAGACCTGGAGAAATGGCAAAGGCTCAAGATGAATACAGAGAGCAGGTGCCTGACATGTCACCTTTACCTTTGATTCCTGACATAGCATGACTCAACGCACATCAAGACATTTTAGAATTTTAAACTTTGAGCTTAATACTAAAAAAAAAAAGAGTTCATAATCAAATGAGAAATTATTAGTTCTTTTAAAAACATCCCACAGAACTACTATCAACTCTTAACATTGATAAGAAATGACCAAATCAACATTAAAATGATTTCTGAAGGATCACGTCACAATGGAGACTGGAGTAATTTTGCCATCACAGAAATAAATGACATTTTAAAATATTAAACCATTATTTTAAATTGTGTTAAAAAATGCACAGTACCAATGTTATTTTGTTTTTTGGTTTTTTTGATCAAGTAAATGCAGTACAATGGTACAACAAGATTTCTCCATTTTGTTGCCCACATCAAATTAAATGTGCAGAAGTCATTTTAAATACTAAAAAGCATGTTGAAGGTGCTGTATGTAGGATCGACATCTAGCAGTCGAACTAGGTATTGCAGTCAAAATTTCAGAATATTGGAAAAGGTTTTTTCTTCAGCTGGCCTCTCCTCCTCAGACTTAAAGCACACGCAGGTTACCAGATTAATGACACAAACTGGAAAGAGTGCATATGACGATAAATGAAATGAAAAATGCTTTTCATTTTTCATATGAATTCTGCCAATTGACCAGCTGGCTTGCTAAAATACAGTTGTGTAAACTGGCATTAGGCGGGTTGCAGAGACCAAAATAAACAGACGTTTGTCCCTGAACGCACAGTTTCAGGTGAGAATAACTGACTGTAGCGTTGTTTTTCAGAAAAACAAGTGTGTTAACTTGGCATGTTTCTTAAATATCTGCACAGTATGGTATTTTTATGTTTTAGTTGAGTGAAAAACGTACATACAGCACCTTTAAATGCAAGTAATTTGTCTACTTTCATATTTCAAATAATGAAATAAAATTAAAAAAGGAAAAAAAAGTGGCATTCAGCTCGATGCAGGCTTAGATTTTACAATTACATTTTTAAATAAACATGATATGATTCTCGTTTAAAATGTGCTTAAGATTTATTGGTATATAAATATTATAAATTTAACTAAATTTAAAGCAAAATTTTAACCTCTTTTTAATTTTTAACCCTACAGCTACTTTTTTTTCAATAGTATCATAAATAAGTGCATTTCAAATGCTTCATATGTCTGGTTTTATATTTAAAGAAGGGTTCTTCAAATATTGATTGCCTGTGATTGTGCGTCATCATACAGTTTTTTTGTTTTTTTTTGCTGACATTGTAGACAGACAAAACGACTTGTTGCTGATCAAGTATTACGCCTGGTTAAGACGAACTGTGAGCCTAAAAAATATTTAAATAAGCCAAGATTTACAGCCAAGCAGCTCGGTCTGTCTTTGGCTTGAGTGCTACGTAATAGGGCTCTGTCTTGTTACGCTGTTGTGGAGATGTTTGTTAAAGTGGGCCTTTGTGAGACTTTGTGAGAGGGAAGCCCCTCTCTAGCAAACACACATCACCAAGGCAACTATTCAAACCAAGAGATGCTCACAGAGAATGAGGGAGGGGAGCATGTGAGTGTTAGACGACATACTAAACCGTTGTAGAAGAGCCAAGGCTGTGTGTCATTCCTTCAGTAATTTCCCTTTTCTGTGTTTCAAAAGGCCATGCTCGCATCAGCGTCAGTGGGTTTATTTGGATATCACACAAATTCCCGTCTCGACAATGAATTGATTTGACTTTCAGACTGATGTGGACTTTTGCATTAGTATATTTTAGTTTTCACAATTTCTTTCCCTCGCTCCTCTAATTCTTCTCTCTTTCTCTTCTTTACTCACGTGTCATGTATGTGTGTGCGTGTGAACAGCGATGACCCTATTGTCCCTCTGTGTCAGACGTGTCTTGAGAAAGGCTGCCTCTCTGTTTCCTCCAAGATGAAGGTTGCCAAGAACGACCTGGCCAGTTGCCGAGAACGTTCCTCCGGTGAACGGCGGCGTTTTGTGACATTTGGGGGTGTGACAGAGATGGAGAGTACTTCCTGGAAAGAGGAGGAGGATGAGGAAGGGGGAGAGGGACAGGGGGACGAGGCAGAGAAGCTTCGATATCTCCTCTCGATGGCACCTGTTGCTGTGCCCACCATAGGCCTGGGCTCCATACTGACAAAGAGAGCCGTGGGCAGGTAGGGAGAGAAAGGAAGACAGAAAGAGAAGGACAGATGAATAAATACATGCACATTCAGGCACAACTGACCAAAACGAGCACATCATTTTCTCTGAGGGTCATTGATAATGTTAGTTTACACCTAAAACATAATGTAGTATAGTAAAAAAATATAGTATAATACGTACACTGTAAAAAATTGTGCCGTAAAATTACAGTAATTTACTGGCAGCAGGGTTGCCAGGAATGTACTGTTAATTTACAGCTCTTCATTTTCTCAGCATGTTACCGTTATACTTCCATGGAAATGAACTCTGTATGAACTCGAACTGTTCGAAGCAACTGGAATAGTCACAGTAATGTGAACTTATTAAATTTGAGCCCAGTGAGAAAAAAACATGTCTTAGTACAAAACGGCAAACATTTGAAATAACTAAAAACTTGTCTTTAACTCAAATCGTTGCGGTTCATCATCAGCTATAACACGCATACATGTGCTGACAAAAAAGTTTCGCTGCTGCAACTGCACAGATATTGTCTTTAAATAAAGCATCAGTACAGGGTTTTTTGAATTGAATTGAATGAATCACAGACTCTACTCTCCAGCACAAAACTACATAAAACTAACAGATCTCTCTTGAGCAAAAACACATTAATACAGTTCAGTTAAATATGTACTCTCCTTATTAGTTTACGACTTTACGTAATTGTTTTCTGTGGATCATCACCAATATTTCAGTAAAAATAACTTGTTTGGTTAATCTGACTGTTACATTTGACAGTAAATTGTTAATGAGTTATAAACCTAATGAGATAATTCTGTGATTAATTATAGTGATTACTGAGCATTAGTGATGAACAGCCGCCGTTAACAAGCAGAATCACAGAAAAAAAAAGAAACACGAGAAATAAAACCGTATTCAGCCACAAACTGCATTGCACATGGGGCTGAAATGTTGACTGTCGTGAAAAGTATATGAACAGCGGCAATGCCAGCGTATTTATGAAGAGTAGTTTAAACAATACCACACAAAAACAGCGGCACAACGTAAACGGAGGAAGCTAGCGACGGAGATCTCTAACATTAATTCTGATCATGGCATGTCTTTAAAAGCGAAGACAGTTTGAAAACAGTGATTTTAAAGAAAAAAACATTAAATTCAAATGCAATGTAGGGAATTCTGGGAACATCAATTTACCATTTAACAGGATTTTGTAGCATTTTCAACATTTTTTTTCTGTTGAAATCACTGTAATTTTTTACAGTGTACTGTAGTTGTGAAACAGCACATTGATTTTTATTAGAATCAAACAATAATATTTGGTCCTGATGTGAAGTATACCGACACACTGTTGCTTGTTGAGGAGCGCCTGTTTTAAATGTTCTAAACATATATGCAGAGACTCAACCTCATGTGTGTTGTAGTTTGTTTGTAGTGATTTTAGCAGTGATGCTGCATTTACAGGGCACGCTGGTTTTACCTCACTGGGGTTTATGAAGGAGGACTCATGCCTTGAGAGAATGTTAGCATGATACAAGCAACTGTATCACCATTGAATGAATGATGCTTGAAACTGTTATTTGGGTAGGAAGGCTTATAATTGAGGCGGTTAGCATGATGCTAACAACTGTAGCACTCCTAAATGATGCTAAACTGCGCTTTTTTGGCCTGTTTTTTAGCTGTGAATGGATTAGAGTAAGACAGATATCATGATGCTAACAACATAGCACTCATGGATGACACTTGATTCTGCTCTTGCTATTTAAGAGGGAAATTCCCTGCTGAAAAAACAACATATGCTAGTTAAGTATATTTTGAAGCTGGGATGCTGGTTTAGCTAGTCCTTTGCTGGTTTATGCTGGTTTTTGTTTTTGTCCTAGACCAGCAAAGGGCCAGCATAAACCATCAAAGGACCAGCTTAAACCAGCATCCCGGCATCTTCAAAACATACCTAACCAGCATATGCAGTTTTTTTTAAGCAGGGTTAGCTGTGAATGGCTTGCAGTGAGGCTGTTAGCATGATGCTAACAACTGTAGCACTCACAAATTGTGTGATTTTGGCCTGTTTAGGAAAGATTTTAGCTGTGAATGCCACAGTGGTGTTGTGGACTGAAATGTCAGAGTCTGTGAAGAAACAGGAAAAAGATGAAGTATGTGTTTCTGCTTGTGTAAGAGAGTAATAAAGTGTGTTCATGTACTTTTGAGTAACTGCAATGCAGTTGCTTGGTTCCCACTGGACTGCATCTTGCATTGCCTGTATCTGCATTCTCTGTCCTCCCCCCTCGTTTTTTCTTTTCTGTCTCTGACTCACTGTTTCTCTCTTTCCTTCCACGCCTCATACATTATGAACTAACTTACTCAGTGGAGATGCAAACCCTGAGCCTCCTCCCATCATGCCCCCTGAACCTCCGAACCCTGTTATGTTTGACCTTAAAAGGCCTTTGACCTCCACCGAGCGCAGAGCGCTGGAGGAGGAACTGGCTCAGAAAGCAAAGGATGAGAGGGAGGACTATGAAGAGGATGAAGAAGAAGAAGAAGAAAAAGAGAGGCAACCAGATATAGAAAAGGATGACATGCTAGCTCGTAGAACAGGAGCATTTCCGAAGCCAGGAAGCGGGACTTCGTTTAACAGATTCCTCCCGCAGCCAGCATCCAAGAGAGAGGGTGCTACGGCAGCTTCCTTAGCGCAGAAAGGAACGAGTGGAGACAGAGATCTCCAATACTTTGAAAGAAGCATAAAGACAAAGAGATCCAAGATCGGACAGAGGTGGGACAAGAAAGATTAACCGGCACTCTCAGACTTCTCTTAGTTGATAATGCATGGGTCTAACATGCTTTGTGCAGTGGTGGAAAATACTCTTTTTGAGCACAATATTTATATACTGTCTGAAAGCATGACTTTTAGCTCGTCTCATACTCGGTTTATTCGAATTATTGTTTATCTTAGGGATTTGTATGTAGGCGTGCATTGGTTTTTAACTGGCTTGCTTTAAGTTTTGCCTTGGAAGAGTATTGGGTAATATAAAACTGAGTCTGTTTTCCAAGTTAGTTATCAGCATATGCTGTTTTGACAGAAATGAACCAGTCGTTCCAGTTGCTGTAGTTACAGAAAAGAGCTCCGACATTGCACATTCTTCTACAACTAACGCCACTCGCTCTGACAATTACGATGATGATGATGATGATGAATGTGGGGATGATGATCAGCTGCCAGATTTTGAGAAGGATGACATGCTTTCGCGAAGAACCGGATCTTACCAAAAGCCAAGTGCAGCACAGTCTTTTAATGCTTTTCTGCCCAAACCTGGCGCTGTCAAACATAAAATCACTCCAGTCAGTGGATCGCAGTCGTACCTCAAGCCAAGAGAGCAAGAGACAGCCCCGTCTCCGGACAGGTTAGGACCCTCTGCGAATGAACCTTTTGCCTGTGAATGCTGCTTTTGTGGTGTCCTTGCAAAAGAAGAAATTGTTTAATTGGTAATAAATATATTTTCAGATGTGGCTTTGAGCTTGTTTTGTGTAGTTGATTTTCTGGGTACAGAGAAGAGATGAATGTCTTGTGCATCAGTGATTTTTGGTGGCTATTGTCTGTTTACTAACAGCTTGGAGTTCCTTCACAAAACTTAATTATCCTGTTTTTTTCTAATCCTTGCATATATATTCTGATATATTGTCTATATAATTCAGTCCTCAAAACAAGTACCTAGTTGACAACCCTTTAATTTTTGATTACTCTGTTCTTTGCACTTGCTTTCTCTGTTTTCTCTGGAGATTTGTGTTTTGTAGTCAGAGAACAGAGCCTCAGCCTCCCTTTCACAGCACTGCTTTGCTTTAGTAACCATGGCAAATTTCTCAGCTTCACCCTTAGCTCTGTGACCCCGCCCCCAAGAGATGCTGAGGACACGCCTAGGAAGTGCCCTCAGATGATGGACAGGCAGGAGGCGGGCTCTGTGGGTGTGGTGGGACATGAAAGTCTTATTAAAGATGAGACTATTACCAAAAGCCCCTCCCCCAGACCTCACCAACCCCGTCGGCCCCTTTGGCAGGAAGATGATGATCTCCCCCCAATGTGAGAAAGCACTTTCAGGACCAATTTATTACTTTTGAAAACAGCTGATTGAAATGTGTTTTTGTATTTCTGCATGGAAAGAGATTGTGTCCCATGCCTGTGTCTCTGCCTTTTATCTCTGTTTCACTTTGGTCATTGGTGAAATGGTTATCCATAAATGTTTTGTGAAAAATTAGGAAAGTACTTTAAGACACACACACACACACACACACACATATCTATATATATATGAGCATTGCACAGGAGTCAGAAACTATCTCTAGAAACTATGAGCTTTCTCATCTATCTATATATCTCTTGCTCTATACGTACAATATAAAATATGTGTGTAATATAGATAGGCAACATTTTAATTTGATGGGTCGGCCTAAAAGAATATCATGTTCAACCACTTTGTTCTTTAAAACTCAACTTAATTTACATTGTTTTTTTTATCCATTAATGTTCTAGATTCAGAGCTACTAGTGTTTCTGACACAGAGTAAGTTTCTTTTCTTTTCTCTATGTATTTCCTGCTGCAGAACTCAGTTGCATGTACCGTAAACACAAGCATTTAGCAGCGTCTCTGTTCACATGCAGATACAATCATTTTCTAAACTGACATACTCTCTCTTGAACTTTGTGCATGCATATTCAAAAGTCAAGCCTGCCCTACACATGCATGTAATAACATATGTTTGAATCTTTCTCATGGTTTGCTGTGGTGGACACTTCAGCTTCCTGTATTAAAGAAATATTAAGTAAAAAAAAATATTACTCCTCATGTTGTTCTAAATCTAGATGTGACCCTGCTCACAAAAGCAGTCATAAGTACCATGGTTATATTTGTAGCACTAGCCAAAAATACATTGTATGGGTGAAAATGATTGAATTTTCTTTTATTCCAAAAACCATTAGGATATTAAGCAAAGATCATGTTTCATGGAGATATTTTGTAAATTTCATACTGTAAATACATCTGAACTTAATTTTTTTTTTTTTAGTAATATGCATTGCCAAGAACTTAATTTGGACTAATTTGCGATTTTCTCAATATTTAATTTTTTGCGCCCTCAGATTCCAGATTTTTCAATAGCTATATCTCTGCCAAATATTGTCCTGACCTAACAAACCATAAAGGAATGGGAAAGCTTATTCAAAAAATATTAACCATATGACTGGTTTTTGTGGTCTAAGGTTACATATGAGTACATGAGAGATAAAACATGAATGTGCTTCTCTCTCTTTTTACCATGCATTTATGATAAATTTACATTTAAAATTTACAAGCTTCAGAAAGATGTAGATATGACTTGTGCACTCATGTTTTACATTTAATGAAGTCATGTTTGTATTACATAACAGCAAAAAATTTATATGGTATTATGATAAAATGGGTTTTGAACAACATGAGGGTTTCTAGAGCAATAAGAAATGATGTTGTCAAAAATGTACATTTTACTTTTTTGTACTACATTGTACTGTTTTTTTGTAATTGTTCTGTTTGTATTGCTCATGGCCCTAATAAAATGTGCACTAACATTTCTTTCATTTAACCATGTCATTTCTCTTTAACATCATACTGTCATATTTATATATATATATATATATATATATATATATATATATATATATATATATATATATATATATATATATATATATATATATATATATATATTTGTGCCTTCAGGTCTCAGAGGAAGAGATATATTCTTATTTTCATTGCACCTTTCCTTCTTCAGCTAAAAGCATTAAAGCACTTGTAAACATGTCTATTTTTTGTTTGTTATTCAAAGGAGTATGAGTTTGATTGACATGCGTGATGAAGAGGATGAGATGGCCTACCTTCAGCCACACAGCCAATCACGACATGAGCACCTACACAACCAGTACAACAAACTCAAAGAGGAGGAGGACCAGTGGCAGGACGTGAGTCATATAAACCCACACATGCACGTGTTTAATGAGCTCACGCACATGAATCTGTACGTTCTCTGGCTTCCGTGTGTAGGACTTGGCCCGCTGGAAGAATCGGAGGCGAAGTGCATCTCAAGATTTGATCAAAAAGGAAGAAGAAAGGAAGATGATGGAGAAGCTAATGACGGCGGACGGAGGACCTGGCCATCGCAGGAAGAGTATCAAGACATACAAAGAAATCGTAGAGGAGAAGTGAGACACAAACTGAAATCTCTATCCTGAATGAATATGAAGTATTGGCATTGAAATACGGAGTGAAAAATTGACTGCCTTTTAGTGAAACACCATTCATGATGAGCATGATTAAAATGAGTTTTAAAAATGTCACGGCAATACCACAGTCATGATATAAAAAGAACATTTTTAAATATAGTAAAATAGAAAAGAGTTTGAGTAGTTTCATAATCTTGTATTGCTTTTGTTTTTTAGGAAAAACAATTTGAAAAAAAAAAACTTTATCCACCTAATTAAACTTATGTATACTCAACCAGATAGATAAATATCATGACAATGTTTTTGACCCCCAACAAAAGGATTCTATATCTGAATATAATCGTAAATACACATTTAATAATTATCCCTCTAATGTGTCTTTGGCATATTGATCTCACTCTCTCTTTCAGAGAACGTAGGGAACAGGAGCTACATGAACAATATTGTAAGGCCTCCACCCCAGAAGAGAAAGCAGGTGTGCTTCAACGCTATGCTCTCCGTTTCACCATCAGCGATGCCATATTAGAGAAACTTCAGCTCCCCAAACTACCTTCTGCTGCTCCACCAATGCTCACGTCACCTCTTCATCAACCCGAGAAAAAGCCGACACGCACCACCTTGGCAGAAGCAGAGGCCCCAGAGCCTGAAAAAACACCCCAAACACCCCACAGTGTTCATATAGAGCCGAAGACTGCACAAAAACAGGCACTGGCACAGCCCAAATCCCCTGAACCATCGCCTTCTGAGACCTCCAAAGCTCCAGAAGTCCTGTCAGCACCCACACGAGTTCCTCCGGCTCCATCGAAGCCTGTACCCCTGATCACCCCAAAACCCTACAGCCAGCCCAAATTCAGCCAAGGCGTCCGCAAATCAGTGAAGGCAAGAATATCTTTCCCTGGACTCTAATCTGTACAACAAATTCAAAACAATGACAAAAAATCTCTTCATATAAAAACTGGAGATGCTGAGATCTTCAAACCACGTGATATTATAAGACAAAATGCTTTACACAAAACTAAATAGCTGGTTTTTAAAATGTTTATGTTTAATTACTATACCTTAAGCCAAAGTGGATTTATTAAAATTTACTTAGAATTAAGTTAAGGTATATTTATTTCATAAAATCTTTTTGATTTGAAAATTAAAAATTTTCTATGGTCTTCAGGCCCATGCTTACAAACCCTTTTGCCAGGATTCTCTCATTACTTAATCATATTGTTCAAAATCTCTTTGACTGTTTCACATAAATAGCTCAAATAAATGTGTGTTGTTGTTTTTATCACAGAGCGATGGGCTGATACGTGTGAACGGTGACAGCACTCAGAGAGAGAGCAGAGAGAAGAATGATAGAGATTCTATGTCGAGTCCTAAAGTCAACTTCTCTTCCTCACCCCCAAAGCCTGACACGGAGAGTAAACAAAAAGAGGAGCTCGTTGTTTTAGAAGCCTCAGAACGCCAGCAAAATGTGCAGGTGTCCACTTCTGACAAGGAGAAGGAAGTCGTAAAGGAGGAAAAAGAGTGTTCTCTTAGACCTCAGCAAGAGAACAGCAAAGAAGACACTTCAGCCACACTGTCGCTCTCAGAACCAGAAGGTTGAGACTTATAATATTAGCCATAGTTTTCAGTATTCAGAATTTTTGTGGAATATATGCAGTTGAAATCAAAAGTTTACATACAGAATGTTTAGTACTGACGTGAATAAGATATTTTACATAAAGGATGATTACATATAGTCCGCAAGAAAAAATAGTAGAATTTATAAAAATGACCCCATTCGAATGTTTACATACATTTGATTCTTAATACTGTGTTGTTACCTGAATGATCCACAGCTGTGTTTTTTTGTTTATGAATAGTTGTTCATGAGTCCCTCGTTTGTCCTGAACAGTTAAACTGCCTGCTGTCTTTCAGAAAAATCCTTCAGGTCCCACAAATTCTTTGGTTTTGTTTTTTGGTATATTTTTCCAACGATGACTGCATGATTTTCAGATCCATCTTTTTACACTGAAGGACTCATATGCAACTATACAGAATGTTCAAATCTCACTGATGCTTCAGAAGGAAAAACCATGGCTGAAAAGTAAAGGGTGAAAACTTTTAAACATGAAGATATGTACATTTTTCTTATTTTGCCTAAATGTCATGCTTTTTCCATTTAGTACTGCTCTTCAGAAGCTACAGAAAATAATTTCATGTTTCCCTGAAAACAAAATAAGTTAAATTTACCCTGATATGCAAATTACAAAAGTTTTCGCCCCCTGGCTTTTTCTTTCACGAGCATCTTGTTGGGTTTTTGGTTTTTGCATAATTTGAGGGATAATTCACTTGAAAATAAAACAAAACCTGTGATCACCTGCTCACCCTCTATAAACTATATGCATTTCTTTCTTCTGTGGAACATAAAGAAGATATTTAAAGAAAGTCCATACAATGGCTGCGCCTGAAAGCTGCAAAATGCTGCCTTGGTTGGAGGCTTAATGGCCTATCTCTTGAGATGCCTTCATTTAGTTTCTGAAGGCAGCATAGATGTGTCCCTTGCTGCTTTTAATGTCTCACAACTCTATGCCTCCCATTTCATGATAGTTGAGCTTAAAAAATGAAGACAGCAGTATCATAATCAGTATTATAGTAATTAAATATTCGCTTGGTTGTCACCTAAGATTGTTTCTATTTAGTTGTAAAACATTAAACCGTTACATTGCCTGTTTAAAATGAGTTTTGGGATCTTGAGCACAAACACTCCCTTCTAAGGCAGCAGGCTAAGCTTTCGGGCACAACAAATGGTAGTCAATGTGCTACAATATTGTTTCCCAGCATTTTTCAAAATCTTCCACAGAAAAAGACATGCAATAGGTTTGAAATGATAGTAGGTTGAGTGAATAATGACATAATTTCAAGTAGCGAAAGTAGATACATTTCTTGCTACTGTAGTCACCTTAATATAAACAGCCATTATTAGTGCTTGTTAAAAAGTGCAAATACATACGAATTGTAAAATTATTATACAAAGGTAAAATAAGATGTGACTCATTTAAAGCAGAGGTAGACTGAATCATTTTTATATTAACTTATAGTTTCCTGTTTCATCAGGAAAGCAGTCAGCGCCTGACGCGATGATGAAGCGCAGCTGCGTTGTCACAACGACCATAGTGACCGAACTCACTCAGACACATCCCGTCCCGCCGAACGAAGCGTCCAGCACCGAGCAGGTGGGACTTGATTCCTCTCTTCTCAATTTTCTGGTGTTTCTTAAAGAGTAGCCTTTATTATTTTGTACAACATTATCTTGTTTGCGCCTTTGAGATTGATATTTTACTCCGATTGGTCAGCGTCTTTGCCTTTTTGTGACTACTAAACTGTTCGACTGACCAGAATGTGACCCTGAACCAAAAAAACATCTTTAGCCACTGGGCTATATTTGTAGCAATAGCCAAAAATACATTGTATGGGTCAAAATTATAGATTTCTTTTATGCCAAAAATCAAATAGTGCAGAAAGTACAGATCCTGTTCCATGAAGATTTTTTGTAAATTTCCTACAGTGAATATAAATGTGATTTTCTCAGTATTCCAGATTCTCAAATAGTATCTCGTCCAAATATCGTCCTAACAAATCACACATCAATGCAAAGCTTATTTATTCAGCTTACAAATGTACAAATATAAATGTGGTCCAGGGTCGCATGTGCAATTTCCTAGTTACATTAATTTTATTTCCACACACACAATAAAAACAGTATTCATAAGTTATACTGTATTATAATATAAGTAATATAAGTTATATGTATTTGTTACATAGCAAATTTTTGACTAACATACTTTAATAGCATACCATAAAACGTGAAGGTCTACGTGCAACTGTATATTCTGTTATTCTGTATTTTTTTCTTTCCCCTCAGCTGGATTCAGTCCATAGTTCATGTGATGTGAGTTTAAGTGTGGAGTCAAGCAAGGCCGAGCAGACTTCATACTCGCTCTCAGTGACAGGTAATGCGACCCCACTTGAATCTCTCGTAATGTGAAGACCAAATGAGTCCCTACTGCAACTTTCCCACTTTCAGTTATGCGATTACCTCCTCTAAATCTTCTTTTGGGTTACCTTTCTTTCTGGTTTATGTTGTTCTACTCTTTTCTCTTGCTTTTTGTCTCTTTCATTGACTACCCGTCTGTCATTTGCTGTGTGTGTGGGTCTGTTAGATTCCTCGCATACCTCTAATAGCTCTAGGTTACGCTGGGAGTTCTTCGCTCCAACAGGTAAAATCGATAGATGAAATAATCACACAGGGCTTCCTTCCTTCCCCACGAACGGTAGATGATCCATCTGCCCATCGCTGATCATCTCTCGTTTGTCAGCCTCCTTTGACTTCTCCTGTGGAGGTGCATTGTATAGTAAATGCTTGTCTGCTGAGGGCATTATGAGATACTACAGACTTTTTAAACTGACTTTTGAGTGTAGAGGAGGGTGGAGTAAGTTGAGCCCCTTTACCTAAAGTTGTCATAAAGCCAAGGATAAAGGGATACATATATAAAAAAAAATTATATGGTACATTATTGTTCAAGTGTTTAAATTCTTTTTAATCAGTAAGGACACATTTCTTTCTCTTTTATGTATTTATATTTCAAATAAATTCGGTTTGTTTTAAACCTCGTATTTTTCAAAGAATTTGAGGAACAAAAATTCGCAGCTGTTTTCAACATTAATAAGAAGAATTTTAGCGTATTAGAATGATGAGTAATGGCTGTTAAAAATTCTGTTTGCAGTCACAGGAATGAAGTACATTTTAGAATATAAATTTATTAAATGGTTATTTGAAATTTTATTTTACAATATTATATGAATTATATTTAAGTATATATATATATATATATATATATATATATATATATATATATATATATATAATGGCCAAGGCTATACAATTGCAATTTACCAATATACAGTATATCATATATTATAGATCAAGATAAGTTTGCTTTGACTTTGATTTGCTAGTCTATATTATGTATTTACTAGTATATAGTCACATGACAAAAATCTATTCAGTTTAGCCACTCTCACATCTTACCCCACTCCTTCCTCGTCTTTCCTTCTAAACAGTTTTGTGTGTCATTTTGTCCTCATCAGGCATCTGTAGCATTGACATATGTCAGCACTTCATAAATATAGATTAGATTTATTTAGTCTGATCATTGTACAGTCGCGCACAGAAATTAAACAGGTAGAAATTAAGATGCTCTGCGTTACTGCTTTTTTGTTGTTGTTTTTATGTCTATATTTACAAGTCCCAGAGAATAGATCCTGCTTGTCTTTGCCTCTGCTTATATCAGATATTCATATCCATCTCAGGTGATAGAACAAGGTCCAAAATCAAACCTTAAACCATATTTGGAAGTAGTGAAATTTATAAATAAATATAGTAGCACAGTGAGACCTGTAAAAATCTGATCATACATGGAGATCAGTTGTCGATGCTAGTGAGGAGTAGGAGTAATAATAATACTAATGATAATAATATAAACAGGAATCACAAGATGGATGTTAGTACTGGGTGTAAATAGAGACAACATGTTTTAACACTGCTTTTTTTCTGTGTCATTTTAATGATTTATGCTCTATGTACCAGTTTGAGCTCCTATGGCGCTGTTGCTTTCATTAGCACATAAAGAGATTAATGACTTTCTAAAGCCACTGTTTCCCACTTCTTTCCTCCACAGAGGGGATCGACTACTCCATTGATTGCGTAAGTACTTAAGTTGTGTTGTCTCACTCTTCACCCTTATTTTCTCTTTCTACATTTCTCGTCACTCTTTTTATCTTTGTTAGTCTTCCATTGTGACTAGGGATGTGCATTTTGGTCATTTTGGCTGCTGGAGTACTGGGATGGGAACAGATGTATTTGACGTGTTTGCCGCTGCATTGCTTTTCACTGACGTTTCAGTGTATCGCACTAATAGCTTTACGCTTTCATAACAGCGTGGCAAGTTACAACACAAATAGTTAAAGCATTGATGCATCAAAAAAATATCATTTAAATCAATTATATTATTATTATTATATTATATTATATTATATTTAATGGCCAGTCTGAAATAATATACATGGTTATACAATTGCAACTTACCAAGAAACAGTATATGATATATAGTTATAGACCCAGATATATTTGTTTTGACATAAAACTAATTTTAACTGTAGAAAATATACCCTAATTGACTTTTGTCTTTTATTTATATGTCTTGAGTTATTATACTTTTTAGTACTTCAGTTTAAATATTAGAAATCTTATTCATATTTTTCATATTTATATTTAAATATTTATGTTTTTGTATTTCATTTCATTTCAGCTTTATTGCAGTCAATGAAAAGTATCGTAATAGTTTCAGCTGTAGTTAACAACAGTGACACCGACAGAGTTGCATGATTTCAATTTTAAATAAAAATTTTAATTTTGGTTTTAATCAGGTTTGTGAACATTGGATGCTATGTCCGCCTAAAACTACAAAATGCCACTCAAATTGTTACAGTAACAAATCACAAAATGAAAAATTAAGCCCAAGTTACACAACGGATTTTGAATAATTGATCATTACTTTCGAGTACTCATGCTCATACCTAGTTCTTCTTACCTACTTTCCTTTTTTCCTTTCTACTTCTTTGTGTGTGTTTGTATGTGTTTATGTGTGTGTGCGCGTGAATCAGATTGAAACCCCAATGTTGAACCTTGCAAAAAGGGTTGATCACTGGACGTGGGACCCAAATGAAGAGCGTAGGCGACAGGAGAGGTGGCAGCAGGAGCAGGAACGCCTGCTGCAGGTACAGTAGACAGCTTGGGGTTCGTCTGAGAGAAGCGAGCACCTGCTGTTCTGTAGAGACAACTTTCTCTGTTGTTGTGTTCTGGTTAGCATTTTCCATCTGTTCCTGTCTTCCCTTCACATTCTCTCAAATCTGTCACGCTTTTTGTTGACTTTTGTATACTTGTGAAATACAAAAGGAGGAATTTTGAAGAATGTGTTGATCAGTCCTGTCCATGCAGCAACAATAAGAGGCCTGAAGCTTTCGGTTTTCATAAAGGGCACAAAAGCACTTTTGTATTTATGTTGGTGTCATACTAAGGGTGTAGCCATCATTTTAAAAGTGGATGGAGGGAAAGAAATGTCTAATGCACTAATACATTATTTTTATAGAGAAGTAAGGTTTTATTTTTCTTTTATTTGGTATTTTACGTTGGCTACGAAATCGAAACACAGCCGTGCGTTTAATGCATTTAAGTGTTACCAATATTTTTTTGGAAAGAAATTATTCCTTTTTTTCTGCAAAGATGGATTAAATTGTTCAAATGTGAACGCAAAGACTTTTTGTGTGATTTCAAAAAAATCAGTTTCAAATAAGTCAGTTTCTGTAGTTTATATTCATCAAAGAATCCTGAACATGTCGTATCATGGTTTACACATGAATAATAAGTAACTTTAAGTTTTTGACATGTATTTTAGATATTAGAATGATCTCTGAAGGATCTTATGACACTGAAAACTGGAGTAATAACTGCCGTTTAAAATGAACCCTCCATGATATTAAAGGAATAAATAAAATTAAGCTAATTGTAGCAATATTTCACAATATTTTTATTTTACCTTTTTACCTATACCTTTTCCATGTTTTTAAAGTAGAGTAGAGATATAATAATAATAATAATAATAATAATAATAATAATAAAGATAATACAAATGCACAACAAATAATACAAAAAGTAAAAATGATAAATATAAATTTTCTCCATTTGACGTGAGTAAAGTGTGTCATAAAAATAATGTGATTCCCATTCAATGTTATGCATGAAAAAGGCCAACCAGTACATTTTTCTAAATTTCTCCATTTGTGTTCCACAGATAAACGTAAAGTTTACAGCTTGAAACATAACGTTGAATAACTTATGACTGAAGTGTATTATGCCTTTAATCCCTCTTTTTCTTTTTCTGCAGGAGAAATATCAGCGAGAGCAAGAGAAGCTAAAGGAGGAGTGGGAGAGAGCTCAGAGAGAAGTGGAAGAGGAGGAGAGGAGACACCATGAAGAGGTACATATTTTAGCCGTTATGCATGAGATCTTATCGTTTCTTAGAAGATCTACTAATTAGCTCTCAATCAATAGGAAATGCGGATACTGGAGGAAACCGTGACCCCACTGACCCCTCGCACCTCAGCCTTAGCATCCAGCACGGTGACAGAGGCTCCGTCCCTCAGCCAGCCCTCAGCCCCACATGACACCATTGTCCTCTCTTTGGCTGACTGGGAAAGGAAACAGGAAATGTTGGAGAAACAGGCACAGACAAACCAGAGTAACGGACTCACACACAGGTGGAGTACAGACCCAATTCAAACGTCGAAACAAACCCTACAAAAATGAAGTTACAATTTTATTGTCAAATGCAAATTAATTAAGCGTTTTTGTGCAATTAAAAGCTGGTTTTGCTGTACTCTGGCAACCTGGCATTGGAAATAGTGTAATGGTAAAGTACAGATGCACGTGTTGATATCACATCACAGGATGTGTCTGAAAGGATGTTTCCATGTTCATCTAACCTCTCTAGCCCTGATCAAGTAATCACACCAGCTCAGCAGAACGGTCAGAGAACTGAACCTCAGGAGAGCCAAACAGCTACACCGCAGCTGCAGTTTATACAGGGTAAGGTGATAACACTAACCCTGGCTCAAAATGGGTGTCTTAAATGACAAAAAAAGGTCAAATAAATATTTTTAGTACACATGTAAAAAGGAATTATTTTTCTTGATTTTTATGCATTTTTGGTATGTTATTAATAATGTCATGTACCAAAAAAAAATTATAAACTCTAAAATGTCAAGTGAAGCAACCATTATGTAAAAAGTAACTTTCATTGTGCCATAAATACATTCACAAATTTTTTTTTAAAGCAATTTTCCAAATTGTTATATTCATTAATATCATGACCTATCAGGACAAGAGGTTTTTAGAAATAATCGATGCTCTTATAACAACATTTTAGATGTTTTTAATGTAATGTTAATTATAGTAATTAATTAATAACAAATATTAAGTATTCTAATAATAATAGTAAAGTCATTAATATATTTATATTTAATTACAATGCTCATATTATTTTAAATAATAGCAATAATAGGCATTACAATTTGAAGGTGGTTTATGAGGACATTGCCAATGTTAATTTAAAAGGCTTAAAAAACATACTAAATGTAAAATCTAAAGTTTCCTGTAAGGGGAAGATTTAGGTCCTCATAAACCTGTGTGTGTATGGGTGTAATAAATAAATAAATAAATAAATATATATTTCTCTCTGTTTAGGCCATGCTGACTTTGGTTTGAAGGACAAAATAGCCAAACTACCAACATTTGTAATATCTGTAAATAATACAAATAAATAAACTTTTCTTAGATGATACAACTATAAAAAGCCTTATTGAATCTTAAAAAAAGAAAATAGAAGAACATATAATTGTTGAAACTCATCTGCCACAATAATGTAAGGTGTCCTTGTTAGGCTTTAATTATACATTTAAGCACTGAGTAATATTAATTAACTATATGTACTTAATATATGGTTTGGCTTAGGGTTACTCGCACGTAATTATGCATCATCTATTATAAGAGTAAGTACATGTAACATGTAAAAAGGACAACTTGAAGTGTTATCTAATAAAACACTGGATACTCAGTTGAAACAGCAAATCAGCAGACACGCATGCTTTTTCTCTTTGTGTTATTACAGATGGCTCTTGGAGCTGTAAGACTAAAGACAGACAAGAAGATTTAAAGAAAACTGCCTCACTGGATCGTAAACAGAGTCCACCTCAGAGCCAGACCACAAGGATGAGGAGGTGTGTGTGTGTGTGTGTGTGTGTGTTTTGCGGGATTGCATGCTGGCTTGCATACACACACTTGTGCCAAAATGCTGCTTGGCTTTGCTATGAGTGGAGGATGTTTTAAAGATCAGATCATATGAGTTTTTTTTTTTCTTTCTGGCACACAGGACATTTTTGCATATGACTTGCTTTCACAGTGATGTGACTCTATGCTTGTGTGTATGTGTGTGTGTGTGTGTGCTGCTGCTGGCAGGACTGGGTCGTGTGAAAATGTTTTAGGGACACACCCATCAAAATCACCCACACCATCACAAGACACGCCACCTCCATCACCCAGCAGGTATGAGCCTATCCTCCAACACATGCTCAATCACATGGAGATGTGTGTGTGGAGCGCTTTAAAAGCATTTGTGTGCGTCACCCAAACACAGGGACTGTGTGATGCTGTTGAACTGGCCTGTAAAATGTATTGCATTTAATTTAAATGCAAAAGTATTGGTTTAAAGGAACAGTTGGCCCAAAAATAAGCAAAATAAGTTTTACTCATCTTTAGGCCATCTAAGAAGTAGATGTTGAGTAAAGTTTGTTTCCTAATCTGAAATTATTTAGAGAAATTTAGCATTACTTGCTCAGTAATGGATCCTCTGCAGTGAATGGGTGCCGCCAAAAGGAGAGTTTAAACAGCTGGTAAACAATCCACACAACTTCAATCTTTCAGTTAGCACGTTTTGAAGTTAAAGGTTGTGTTTTATAATAAATTCATCATTCATTTAACTTTAAATCATTGCTTCTAAACCAAAATACGTCCATAAGCCATTATAAGATTTAAAAACTCCGAAGTCCAACCACTGTTTTCACACATAAAAACCCACAAACATATTTGTTCAGAACTGTTTTTGCTTGTTAACAGTGATTGATCCATGTTTATTAATATCCTCAGACTTTTTCAATTTTCAATAGTTAAATTTTTTCATGTTAATGAACATTTCTCTTCACAAAGACATTAATTGATGGACTGAAGTTGTGTGGATTACATGTGCATTATTGTAATGCTTTTATCAGCTGTTTGGACTCACTACAGAGCATCCATTGGTGAGCAAGTAATGCAAAATTTTTCCAAAATCTGTTTCGAAAAGAAACGAATTTGCCCTATTAGGAGGGTGAGTGAATTTTCAGCAAATGTATTTTTTGGGTGAACTGTTCCTTTAATGCATCCATCTGAAATGCAAAACTGTTGATGTAGGTTCAGCATATAATGATCCAAGTTTACCACCATGATTATAAGGCAGAATCATTGCTTTCATTTCAGGAGTTACATAATCATGCTAAATGCTTTGCACACAATCCCATTTATTTATATTGCGTGCCTTTATTGTTTTTGTTACCTCTAAGTTTTTTTTTTTCGTTATTGCTTTTATTATCCAAGAGCTGACAAGAAAAGAATGTTAAATGTTCCAGTTTTACATTAACATATGGCTTTGTGTGGCGCCCTCTGCAGGTCAGTAAGTGGAAAGAAGCTTTGCTCCAGTTGTGCACATCCCTTGGGTAAAGGAGCAGCTATGATCATTGAGAGCTTGGGGTTGTACTTCCATATTCAGTGTTTTAAGGTAATGCTCGTATGCTTTTGCCTCTTTGTGGGCGTAAGAAACCTGTGCAGGCTCTTAAATCATTCTCTGATGTGTTCTAGTGTGGAATATGTAAAGGGTTACTTGGAGACACAAGTGCTGGAACTGACGTCAGAATTCGAAATGGACTTCTTAATTGTCAAGAATGCTACATAAAATCAAGAGGTGGGGCTTATAGTGCTTTAATTGTATCTTTAAAATGATCCTAAATGTGCAGGTCATTGCAATTCCCTTGCTTTTTGTATCATAAACGGGAAAAATTGTTATTGTTATAAATTATTGTAATTTCCTCAACTATTTGGCTTTTAGAAAGTTAACTCCTAAAACACTATTCACACCCTCACTAGTTCATTTGTTCATATACGCAAATCAAATGATAGTTTTTATCAATTTTTTACCACATTTTAAATGTCGTACTCTGATTAATAATTCTGTGGTTTACTGAATAAACACCTTTGCCTTGCTTAGTCTAATTTTATTGCTTGCATTTTAAATACACACAGTTAAATGTGTATTATAATATATTTACAGTTTAATAAGATTTTCTAAATTATTACATAATTTGAAAAAATATATATAGAAATAGTCTAAGTAGTATTTGTATTGTTGTTTCCACACATCACTTAAACTTCATATCAACAAGTAATCATTTTTTTAACAATAGTGTATTTTATTAAAGTCAAAATGTATCCGGTTTTATGCTATTTTAAGATTGATTTTTGGTTTTCTTATTTCAAGATTGAAAAAAGCACAAGGGTAGAAAAAACCTAAACATATTTCCAGGATATTTTTAATGTGCGTCTTCCTTGCAGCTGCTGGCCAGCCGACAACATTGTGATGCTTCTGGAATTCTGACAAAGAAATGGAACTGAAACCAGGTTAAAGCGACCCAGGACCATACCCAGGAAGAATGGATTTTACGTTCATACAACGTCTTCGACAGTTTTACTTACGGCACAATCAAGCACAGAGATTAAGTCAAAACTGGAATCATGGATACATGATGGGTTTTCCTCTGAACTTTCTTTGACCGACTTTGTGCTCGCTGAAAAACAAATTTATCGCTTACGTGATTAACAGTCCATGAGATATTACAGAGATTACAGTGAATTTGTTCGTACTGTTAGTTTTACACTTTAGAACGAGAATAACAGTAGCACTTTACCTCACGGTGGCCATGTTACACACATCTCAATAGCACAAAGGCCAAAAAACGTACATATTTTCATAAATAGAGATAAAGTCAAATGCCTGTGCCATTTACGTAAATAATATCTAGGTAGCTGCATACACTCTCACAGCACTTGACACTTCAAAATATGTTAATAAATACAATATAGGTGCTAATATGTACCTCAAAGATACTGATTCTTTTTAGTGTATAAACGATATCAAAATCTAAAGATTCACTTGAATCAGAAAACCGATTTGAAGAGGCCAATGGTTAAGGCTCATTACATCATTCTGGGAAAAAAGCATGTTTTGCCATTGGCAGCCATTTAAAAGTAGAAATGTTTTCTGACTAAATAAGCAACTCAAGGCTGTAAACATGTAAACAGTTGGGGGGAGGGGTTTGTAATGGTCTTTTTTTTACAGGAATTAAAGACTTATGAAAAAAAATATGGAAGAAATAAGAAAAATAGTCATTTTTGTAGAAACAATAAGAAAAAATGAGAGGAGTAAAATAAGAACAATATTTTTTTTGTACAGTTATCAATCTGAGTTGTTGCAAATAATATTTTTATTTCAAAATTTGCCACCAATTTACCTACGTGAAAATGCAAGAGGGCGGCATAATTTGAAACTGGCAAAAATAAGGGTATTACCGTTGGATGTTTAACATTTTTACTATATTAAAAAGATTCAAATGATATTATAATATAATAAAGCAAATCTTTTAGTATACTCACTACTGAGGGCATATAGCTAGAATCATCTACATTCACATACTTGTTTAGAGTATGATTTGGACCTAACACCAATGACGTGGAATTATTATCTTATTATTATTATTATCTACAAAATAGCTACATATTGACTGCATGTTGTATTACTAAATACACTGTAACATGGGCACTGTAAAGTAGAGTGAGACTGAATCCATTTCCATTGTGAGGAACATGAGGTAGCACAAATGTCCAGTTTTCATTTAAGAAAATTTTGCATTAATAATAATCTCAGTTTTTGTAAAGGTCTTGCAGGTATGCCACATAATTCTTAAATGTTTTACTAACAGACGACCGCGTTATTTGCGACTCTTAGGCCTAGCTGATTCGTCCCGATGCCTTAAATGACGACATGAAATGAATACAGATAAGATTGTCCATCACCTTTTTTCATTTCTGTTTTGAAAACACACGAACTGGAGTGGTTTTGATTTAAATGTTCTGTTCCTTCCTCCATTTCTCATTGCCTGTTTTATCTTGTTTGATCGGTGAGGGGTTTGATACTTTATTTGTGCAGTATTGTTTAACAGCATGTTGCTAATGGGTAGATCTTACATTTCCATTTGATTATTTTTCAAAACCTGTTATTAATATTTACGTTTTTGCTCTGCAGTTGAATAGTAAGAAGATGCATGATCCCCGAAACTTTCCTTGATTACGCTTTACATTACAATGTCCATATCACACGTGCATTACGCGCTACTAAAAACGTAAAGTATCAACATTAACTGTGCAAAGCAGCTCCACATAATCGGAAGTATTTTATGCGATAACATATAAACACTGTAATGTAAACTGTAACCCTTTTTTTTTTTTTTTAGTATTCCATAAATTGGGTTTTGTGTGTTCTGTTGCCTTTCTCTCTTCTGCAATGTTGTGCCTTAGAAATGCGCTCCTAGATAACGTCTAGTGTCGGCCACCCTTGCATCCAAAGCTTCAAGTTACCAATGTGTATTGGTGAGAGTATTATGCATATGCACTGAGCACTCTGCTTTTACCCTTGTACTTTATTCGAACACTATGAATGTGCGGACAAGAGATTTCAAAAAACGAAACAGACACCCTCTGTAAGCTTTTCACTCACTTCACGTGCATTTAGAGATTGCTCAGTATATCTATATTTATCTAAATCAACTGGAAAGGATTGCGGTCCTACGTGTCACCAAAATATCAAATTGAATAACGAGGACGGATTGCATTCAGCAACGCTAGCGTATACAATTCCTGCTTTTTTAACTTCTGCTTACGCTTTCTGTTAATATTTGAGATTAAAAGACATTGTCATTTAGAAGCGGGGGTTTTGATTGTTGCTTGTTTATTGTTTGTTTTATTTTGTGACATTTTAAGAATATGAACCGAAACAGAAGTAAGGCAATAATTACTGGAAAGAGTAGCCAAGGATGAGTGAGATGTGTGTGACAAATAACTTCATATTCTGTATTTATTATGCCCTTTTAAAAATGAGCGATATAAGACAACCTACAAGACGCTGAAATGCAATGGCTTTTATAGCAAGTGTATGTTTTTAAATAAACTGTAATAAACTATTTTAAATGCACTGGCATTTGACTTGCGTGCTTTTTTTTTCTAAGAACAAATATTGCTCCGTGCGCATTTTTCGTTAACTAAGATTAGTTGTAAATGTAAATACGTCTCACGTAATTGGAGCAGATATCTCATCCGCAGATTTTCAATACACCTTTTTTTATTAGCATTTTAATAAACTCATTAAAAAAAGATAGAAATCAAGTATCTCTCCCATGCTTGTACAAAATGTAAAAATAAAAAAAATATAGCATTATAGGTTTTAGTTGTCAATGAATAAACCTATGCATTATTCATTTCCTATTTGCATGATATCAAAACATAAATAAAATAAATGAGGTAAGCACATGGCACTGTAGACAGTGACACATCGTGTCTTTCACCGTTCAACACATGCAGGAAGTAGTTGCACAGTGAGTTTGGTGACCTCCTGACCTCTGAGCTTCGAGAGAAGGGACCCCTAACAAGGGCAGTTCGTCTGGAGCCTGATCCTCTCTGAGACTGCCTCTGCTGTTCTGTTTGTGGTCTGGGTTTAGGTTAAGCATGGGTTGTGTGCTGTCTGGGTCAGGGACTGTCGTCGTTTTGGAGCTGTCGTAGGAAGGGGAACTGTTCACGTTGGAAGGTGACCCAGTCCACGTAGCTGCACGCTCCTGTTTGCGAAATTTAGCACGTCTGTTCTGGAACCAGACCTAGATTGAAAATAAAATACACCCATTTAATGAATAAATACTTCAAATGTATGTGACCTAATTAAATCCAATCAACAGATTCACTATATTGTCATAAGTATTGGGATTCTCCCCCCTTCTAATGAACAGGTAATTTCCATGAGTGGCTAGAATGTTCAAATTTTAGAAATATGATGGCAATTGTATCATTGTATTTCTATTCTTGAATGGCAAAAACTCATAATCAAACACCAATGACTTGTATACACTATGGACAAAAGTATTGGGACCCCCTTCTTTAGAACAGAAAAAGGCACTTCCGAAACTGTGGCAAGTTTAAAGCATAATTCATGTATTAAAATTGTACTTTCATCTCCCTTGCAAGGGTTTTTGGCTCAAGGTCTGCATTTAAAGTCACACCAGAAGAGTGCATCTGGGATTAGAACTACCAGTCAAGTTTTTCCACACTAACTGAATCAGTCATTTATTTTTGAACCCTGCCTTACGCAGTGGTATTGTCATGAATAGAAAAGGGTCCTGACTGTGCAGGCACCTTAGAACCCAAAAAAAAGAGCAGACACAGAAAACAGAGAAGAATCGTGCACCTGGACTCGGGCTTCGGTGAGGTGGATCTCCTGCGCGAGCTCCTCTCGTGTGTAGATGTCTGGATACTGAGTCTGTGAGAAGACGCGCTCGAGCGCTTTCAGCTGCGCGCTCGTGAAGATGGTGCGGACGCGCCTTTGTTTGCGTCTCTCCTGGACACCTCGCTCGTAAGCCAAAAGATTACGATGAACTGGAAATTGGGTGAAATTTCATTTAAACACACATATATATGTATTGTAGTTTTGTATTGTAGGAGCTGTTTACGCCCTTCAAACGTTAAGATTTTTAAATGTTTATCAACCCTGTATTGTTTTAAAGATACAGTAAAAACAGCAATATAATGACATATTGTTACAATAAAAAAACAAAAAAACGTGATCCTTCAGAAATCATATTCCAATTTGAAATACTGTGCACTTTTTGAAAAATGAGCGATATGACAACCAACAAGAAGCTAAACTTCAATAGCAAATGTATGATTTTAACCAATATAATAGATTACATTAAATGCACTTAAATTGCATTTAACCAACATGCGTCTGTTTTTCTAATATAGCATCAATCTTAGGAATGTAATTTCAAGACTAAAATCTTTCTTTATCCAGGAGATCCCATTGAGACTTCACAGTCACTTCTCCTTTGGCTCAACATTGCTCTGTCTGCAGTTTTTGCTCCGTAATACTAGTTTTACATCTAAATATTTGTATAGCTGAAGCAAAAATCAATTCCGTGCTAAAACTGAAAGCAGTAATGTACACCGTGCTGACTGATTATCCTTCAGAATTCATTTTAATATGCTGTTTTGGCGCTCGATAAACATTCATTCGATCAAAAGTAGCCTAATCAATCAAATCAATCATAACGGACAAAAGCACGCACGCCCTGTATCGTTAATATCGTTTCTGGATATACATTTTTGTAATATTTGGTTGGCTGTCAAAAATAGTTGGCCGTCAGTTTTTAAGTTTCAAACACTAGTCACCCCTAATAAAACAAATGTGATGAAAGCCCAAACTAACCTGTTATGTAGTGTGAGGGTTGGGGAGAACCAGGTGTGAGGAAATGGCAGCTGCTCGTGTTTCCCAGACTGCACCTGTTATACTGAAAAGTGAAGGGCTGACTGCAGGAGCTGAAGCTAGAAGCTCGGCCGGTGTCCATCCCAGACTCGTACCCAGACGGCAGGTAGCTGTACTCCATCACTCTCTCTGCTGTCCTCGGAATCGTTCTCACGAGAGGGCTCTGCGGCTTTTATTAGCCCTGGAGTTTAGTTGATTAAGTCGGTCACTGACACGTGGCGGTGGGTCTCATTGTATTATGCTTTTGACATGTCTCTCCATCATCTCTGCCTCCACCTGCATCGTAGCCTGATAAATGCATTACCATGGCATGTTACGGCCGCATCTACTATTATTATTATTATTATTATTATTATTATTATTATTATTATTATTTTGCAATATTGCATTGAAACATTTGTTTTGAGTTAAAAAAAAAAATAACGCTTCTGAAGCCAGGTGAGATTATTATTATTATTATTTTTGCCTACCGTAAAATAATTAATGAAATATATTTGTAATTCTGCCATTAAAAATGTTGGTCTTATTATTTGAAATATAAATAAGGACTTTTTCTGTAGAGCCTACTTTATGACACATTGGGCCACACATAACTTTTTCAGAAAATAATTACTTTAGCTATGCAGTAATAATGCATGACAATATAAAAACTGATTACTTGAAAAATTAGCCACATGCGTTATTGATTAATTACGAATAGAACAGAATAAAAATAGCATTTTATAGAAATCTGAGAAACCAGTAATCATGCATAGCTTTTATTTTCTTGTATCCTTTGAACCTGCTTCTTAATAGCATTTAATAACAACTTGTTCAATCTCGCCGTTATACACCCCTATCATTGCATTCTCTATCGTATACCAGCGCTTTAATGCAATCTGTGTTGTTAAAAGCGCTATATAAATATAAATGATTTGATTTGATTTTGATTCAACGCACATTTCCCGTGGTTTTATGCCGCTTCGGATTTCTAAACCGTTTTGATTAGGCTACATTCGCATTTATTTGTTCTTACTTACTTTGAACCTTGCACGACATTTGACACGAACTAGGTCAACCCGTTATTGTGTCTAACAAGTGCATAGCCTATGTAGGTGGAAAAGAGAGGCGGGAGATGATGGAGCGGCTTTTGATGCAAATCCCCCCGAGCCTTTGTGCTCAACGAGCGAGTCTCACGTCGAGCTGCTCAAAGGATCGGCGAGCGCGTAACGCATCCATCATAACGTTATGAGAGCAGCAGCTGAACAATAAAAGTCGGCTCTGCTTTAGTCGGGTTCGGCTGGTACCTTCAGCCCACCAGCGCGTTAAAAGGGACATCTGCGCACGTGTCGATTTGCCACGGGCGCATTACGGCTTAACAATGGCTTTCCAATAACATCAAATGATAAATCACGTTATTTTTTGTTGCAGATCGCATGAGATTATGATTCGTCGAGTTATGAATTGTTGCGCTGAAAAGAGGACTGGATCGTAAACCGGTCTGGTGGTTTAATGAACGCTTAATTTGTTTAATAAATCACTTTTCGGTAGTGGGTTGCCAAAATCTTGTTTCGACTAAACGTGGATTGGTTAAATAAAACAACATACACTATATATTTGTAAAAACAAATTTATAGACCTATTGGAATCTACTAGTTTAAAAAAAATCAATCAACACTTTATTTTGAGTAAAAAAATGTAGCATAACGATGTTTATGACTTAGTCTATGAATTTAATTGTTGAGTAAGTCAAGGTCAAGACTATCTATCTATCTATCTATCTATCTATCTATCTATCTATCTATCTATCTATCTATCTATCTATCTATCTATCTATCTATCTAAATTGCTCAGACGAACAGCTGTTTTAAGGTCTAAATATGAACTTCTCCTATAGCTATTTATTGTTTAGATGCAATAATGCCATTATTCTGTTTCAGTGTCTGGTTTGCTGAGCACTAGCCTACCTGGCAATATTTAATCCGGCAACCTTTATGAGCTGAAAAAAATCAGAATAGGCAAGTTTCCCCCACACACAGATAACAACAAGTCAACAATAATAATTATTATTAACGATAGGCTAGGTCCCATTTACAACTAGGCTACCTTTATTGCAGAGTTATTGCAGAGATATCATTTAAAATAATAATATTCTAAGAATATAATTTAATATAATAATATTATCAGTCAATTAACGTAAACTTCTTTATTCACATATTATTTTATACCTTAAATCAAACTAATATTAATAATAAAAATAATTTTCGTTCATAATTTCTTTTCTTTTTTTTTGGTCAAACACGAAATTTGAATCAACAACGGGATCTAGTGCTTGATCAAATCTAAAACTCAGCGCTCTATCAGTGCATACGCAAATACCGTGCGCCCCGGTACATTGCGTCATAACAGTGCGCGAGTTCTACGCTGAATGAAGCGTGCCGGAGGATGCAGCGGTAGATCCGTGTTTATTTGACGTTTTTAGCCTGTCAAAATGAGGGATACTCCGCTTTCAAACTGCGAGAGGCGTTTTCTTCTTAAAGCTATAGAAGAGAAAAAAGTAAGTCACAGCTTTGGATACAATTCGGTTTTAAGATCGTTAGTAATAAATGATGTTGATTTTTGTCATTCTGCAATCAAAATATCTGTTTTACCAGCTATGCCATGTTTCTGTATTCCGTAGCGCTTAGATGGGAGACAAACATATGATTACCGGAATATAAAAATCACTTTTGGAACTGATTATGGCTGCTGCGTCGTTGAACTTGGGAAAACAAGGTATCGTCAGTCATAGTTGGTTTCACAGTGTTTACAAGCGACCTGCTCCCCTACACCAACGGTTTAAAGTCACAGCAAATAGTAAATTTGTCAGGGGCTCTTTCCTCATAAAACCCAGTCTGAGCACGTGCTTTTTCTTTTCAGGGTGTTGTGTCAGGTGTCTTGTGAGCTGGTTCCTCCGAAAGATTCTCGCCCCACAGAAGGCATCATGTTTTTTAATTTGGAGTTGTCTCCCATGGCATCACCAGTCTTTGAGCCAAACAGGTTCGCACTTATTTACAAACGGTCTTGCAGTTTATTCTCTCTCTTTCTCTGGTTTGATAACCTAATGCCTGTGGGTGTCTCAATGTGTTTCTGTGTGTTTTGCAGGCAGTCAGAATTGCTGGTGACCTTAAATAGACAGCTTGAGAGGTGTCTGAGGAATTCTAAATGCATAGACACAGAGTCTCTCTGTGTAGTTTCAGGAGAAAAGGTAATGTTGTGCATGTCGTGTAACATATATAAAACACTACCATTAAAAAGTTTGGACCGGTACATTTTTAAAAAAACTGTTTTAATACTTTTAGGCCATTCAAATCATCAAAAGTTTAATGACAGTAAAGACTTTTAGATTGTTACAGCGAAGTTTAATTTAATATGAACCATTCATAGTAATTTAATATAAAAACAGAACTTTGTTTAACATTGAATCCTGAAAAGAATGGTTTGAAATGCTGTTCAAAAATAATTGTGGGTTTCAGCAAATATCTGTAAGCGGCACAGCTGTTTTCGACATTCATAATAATAAGTGCATTTTGAGCACCAAATCAGCATATTAGCATGATTTCTGAAGGATCGTATAACAATGAAGTCTAGAGTAATGTCAAATTCAGGAATAAATTACATTTTTATATAAATGCAGCCTTCGTGTGCATTTTGAACATTAGTATAATTTCTATATAACAGCAGATCTCTTATCCCATGCCCTACATGCAATGGCCCTTCACCCCCTGTACCTCTATTATTCATAGGTTTGGCAAATACGGGTTGATGTCCATGTGTTAAATCATGACGGAAACTTGATGGATGCAGCAAGCATTGCTGCCATATCCGCTCTCTCACATTTTAGGCGACCGGATGTTGCTATTCAGGGAAGAGACGTCACCGTGGTAAGTCTTAAAAGAGCAGAAAAGCCTGTGCTGTGTTTGTCTTCACTCTGTATTAGTTATTTTTGCTATCATTTTTAACAGTTCAGCCCAGAGGAAAGAGATCCTATTCCGCTGAGCATATATCACATGCCTATATGTGTCAGCTTCGCCTTCTTCCTGCAGGGGTAAGAAACGTCACATCTCTCTCACGAAATCTCTAACAGCTTTTACTGGTTTTAATCTGGAGCAGATTGGAAAAACAGCTGCAGTGGAATTTGTTTGGTTAGATTTGTTTGCTTGTAAATAACAAAACTTGGAACATTGACATTAATTGAAATAGATGGAATCAGCACTGAACTGAATGACATGTGTTATTGAACTGAACTGAATCAACAATAAACTGATTGTAGCTGAATAAATGTACTATTGTCTTTTTCTTTTGAGCTGCTTTACAAAAAAAAAAAAATTGCGTTTTTAAATATAAGTTCACATATTTGATTTAGTTAATTCTGTATACTGTGAAGCTGATTTGAAACGATCTATGTTGTATGAAGTGCTATATAAAAAGGTGACTTGTAAATGCTACTACGTATTGAGTTGCATTTTGAACTTGTCTTGCCTTTTGGTTCTGTTCATTTACAGAAGATGCTAAGTTTTTGCATTCTTTGTTTATATGTTATTCCTTCCTAAGTACATATTTGCTCGTGGACCCTTGTGAACGAGAAGAGAGAGTGAAGGATGGTTTATTGGTGATAGCCATGAACAAGCATAGAGAGATCTGCTCCATTCAGTCTAGTGGAGGGATCATGCTTCTGAAAGACCAGGTAAGAGTGTGTGTTCGTCATATATATATATATATATATATATATATATATATATATATATATATATATATTGGTTTAATTTTACTCATTTTGGTTTACTGTATTGATTTGTCACATCATACTTGACAGTTTTGGACTTTTATGCAGTGAAGTACAGTCAGAAACGTTTTGTTTTCACGCAGGTTTTAAGATGCAGCAAAATAGCAAGCGTAAAAGTTTCTGAAATTACAGAGCTCATCAACAAAGCCTTAGAGAATGACAGAAAAATCAGGTATTTTTGTAGTTTAAAAAGTTTTTCAATTTAAATGCTATCTTAAATGTAAAGGCTTTTATTTTATTACAAGCAATATATTAATTTATATCATACATTTTATATGAAATTAATTGACTGTTTATATGTCCTTTTTTTTTTTTTTAATTCACTTATTCTTTTTAGAAAGGAGGGTGGAAAGTTTGGCTTTGCTGAGTCCATGACCAAAGAGCGAATCACAACTCTTAAGAGAGACGAAGCCCCGGTGGAGATGACAGATGTCGAAGAGACTGCCAATGAGATTGTGAACAAAACAGAAACTCCCACAAAAGCGTATCTATACAGCATGTTTGAGATAGTTTTAGAAGAATTTAATGTCTTGTTCAGAAAAGCAGGAAGAAAGTGTAATGTCTTGGAGCAGATGCATGAAATGTAAGGTAGTTTTGTATTATATATTGTGTTGCTGTGCCAGCTAAATTATTTTACCCAATTACTCCTTGACCCCAGAGCCAGGGTTTCTTCTCCTGTTCTTGTTGCAATGGGAACTGCACAGGTAGGTGAGGGCCTCGTGAATTCATGGGGACTCGATGAGGACGAAGAGGATGAACCTCAGACAGAGGACACAAAAACAGGTAGTGTGTAAGACTTGTGTGTTTATGTGCTACTGAGTGCACACTTTATCTGGTCTGTTTGTGTGTATGGTCCAGATATTTTGTATGTTGTAGGGACTAATGTCGCCACAAGAATAGTAAAGCTGATATAGCGTGTTTTTTATTTATTTATTTATTGGAAGGTTTATGGTTGGGGGATGGAATGTAAACCTAAAGTCTGTACTGTTTAAAAAAACACGTCTACAAAGAGTCCTCATTCAACACAATAATCCATTCTCTCTGTGTGTGTGTGTGTGTGTATGCACTTAGATGAAGTTATGGTAATCTCTGACAGTGAAGAGGAGGAAGTTGTCATTCTTAATGAAGAAGCCCAGTGAGTAAAGTCATTAAATCGGCCTCTTATCCCAAAGTAAAAATACACCATACCAACATAGTGCAACTTACACCGTGTGATATAACCAATTATAATCTTTTTTTTTTTTTTTTTTTTTTTTTTTTAAGGAAATCCACAAAGCCTAAACTAAAATGAACTCATGCACTGCAGAGAAAAGAGATGATCATACATCAGACTCCCATACCACTGGACACTGTTTCTTTTTGTATTATAAAATAAAACTAATACGGAAAAATTCATAATTGTTTGCTTTTCAGTTATTAAAGTAATGTTGTACTGTATGTGAAAAAGGCTTACATAGATGTGAAACTGGTAATTAAAGTATTAATGATGAATAACAGAAGAACATGTCGAGACATAACATTTTTCATGCATGAAATCATAACTACGAAAGCTTACAAATGCATAAATATGGCCAGTACGGGGATCGAACCCGCGACCTTGGCGTTATTAGCACCACGCTCTAACCAACTGAGCTAACCGGCCAACTGAGAAAACTGTGAGGCAAATGTGCTTACAAACGTGTGCCTAAATTGCTCTTTATATACACATGGATATAGCTTTGGAACATTTGTCTTAAAAATATAATATTCCCTTCGTACCTACTTACTCAAATTCAAAAACATTTTACGTGCTAATTTCTAAGTTTTGCCACGTTCTGCGCATGCGTGCCATCTTGACGCGCGCCGCTTGACAGGCATCAGCGGCGCGTTCTCGACAGTAGAGAGGGCGCGCCCGTAGACGTTGCTGCTCAGGCTTCAAGATGGCGGAAGCCCTGACAACTCAAGAGGAGGTGGTAAGATACCTAAATATTTCCACTAAGCCCTACGTAAATTCCTTGGCGTTTCACGCTGAGTCGCCACCAGCTGCTTTGTAGCAATTATTAAGATGATATACCATATAAAATGGTTAATGATTTTTTATTAACAGAGATGTTAATGAGAATCGCGGCCCAGTGGCTGTTTTTGAGGTAACGTTAGCTGAGGTAAATGCTAGCAGTGTTAGCGAACTAGCGACGCTCTACAGGGCAATACACACGCGTAACGGTTTAATAAATATTTACTTGCCGGTATGATTGTAGAATTTTAGGAAACTGCTATATAGCGTGGTAAAACCACTCTTAGGTGTGTTGAATTTAACACAAGCTGTCTAGCAGTAACGTTAAGTTGACATACAACGTGAATGTGGTACGCGGTCTATCTAGTCAGGTTCACATTAATATTATTGCAGCTTGACCTCATTAAATAAAAGCTATTCTAAAAAGATCTGCATCGCTGGCCTGTCATGCGTAGGGATTTACGAATCTCCCTGTCTGTGTTGTTAACTCAGCGAGCCGGGTGTCTAATGTGCTCCTGTGTTGGAAAATGTGAGACAGCTCTCAGTTCTGTCTGTCTTACAGTGAGAACACTCATATCTTGTGCTAGAGGTGCCATTTGTTCTGACTCGTTGAGGAAAAGGTGTAATATGAGTGTAGCATAACGTCTGGCACGACCCGTCTCTCTTGAACGTTACAGCTGTCAGATCATCCTGTTTATGCACATGCTTTTGATTGAGAGGTGGCATCTTAAGGCACTGCGAAAGTGGTTGAGTCTTGCTTGTAGACATCAGGTGTATCAGATCAACGTACTTTAGATTGACTGGTAAATGATTAGTGCATTAGCTTGTGGTCAGAATAAGTAGGACTTAATTGCCTGGAAATATGGTTTAGAGAGTGGAATTGCTGTCCTAATCTTATAACATTAAAATGATTATTACAACTGAGATGTTAGTTTATGCAGTATCTTCAGGATTTTTTTAATTGTTTTTTTTCTCTAAAGAAGCCTTTTATGCTGATCACGGATGCATTTATTTGAAGAGAAATTATGTAAATCAGTAATGTAAAATGTTATTTTTCATTTTCTGTGTAATATATTTTAAAATGTAATTTGTTGCTGTGTTGCAGAGCTGAATCTTAAGCAGTCGAATAAGTGTTAATTTCTTTAAAAAATAATTTAACATTAGCGTATACCTAAATTATTAATAAAATTTTGATTGTGATTTTTGTTTTGCTCTTTTTATTAAGCGTACCTGTTAATTACGCTGAAACAAGCCTTTCTCTTAAATTTCTCTTCTGCCCAGTGGTCTACTTAATCTAAACAAGTCTTGTAGCTATGTGAGGGTGAGAGAGAGAGAAATGCTTAATGATGTTTTAATGACAGAACTTGCCATTACAAATGTTTTTTCTTTTCACTTTTTTTGAACAATACAATGCGGTTAAACATGCAGTGCTGTACGATAAGTGCTCAAAAGTGACTAAAAGTATTAAAAAAGCAGATGACAAATCTATGCATTTTAGATTTTGCACAAAGGAGAGCTAACATTTCTATTGTAATACCTGAAGCAAGCAGTCCGTTCTGCATTCCCATTCATCTCCACTTGCTTTTCCAAAATAAACATGGACTTTTTAATGCCTGTCAATAGAAAAGGATGTTATCTGCAGCCAGATGGTGTCAAGCTAATCCGCCATACTTTGGTCAAGCCAGCATGTTTTATTGGCAATGATGATGATCTCAAAATGCCAAATATCAACTGATTTATCCGTGAGGTTGATACATTGGTTTATTGTTAGTGACAACAGCCAGAGCCAGTCGACACTATGAAGTAAATCATGCATTACATTACATATACTAAGATAAAAAATAGATGCTGAGAGTGAGATGTTTAGCTGATATTGAACATGCTTTTCAGTACTGGATAGAGTAACCCTCCTGATGAAATTTCTGTTTGTGTGTGTGCCAGGCGGTGGAGGAGTTCCTGGCTGAGCTGAGGTGTCGGGAACAGTCTCAGAATGCAGATCTTGTCAGTCAGATGACGGCAGTTAAGTTCCTCATGGCAAGAAAGTTTGACGTCTCCAGAGCCATAGACCTCTTTCAAGCTTATAAGGTACAGTATACAGTACAGCTCAGGTGATAAAACTCACTGTATGAGAGAGTGTGCGTACATTTTGTTTCTTGTGCGTCTGCAGAACACCAGAATAAAGGAAGGTATCTACAATATTAACCCAAATGAGGAGCCTTTAAGAAGCGAGTTACTCAGTGGGAAATTTACAGTTCTGGTGAGTAGCGTTTCAGATGAACATAGTGTGTGTGTGTGTGTGAACATTACTGATCTCCAGGTCAGTTTTTTTGGATGCTGTTACAGGTTTGCTGTTGCTTCTTTGCTGCAGGAACAATCTAGTTGCACAGATTGGAGATGGCTTGATTTACAGGCTGTTTGAATGGTCAGACTGGCTTTGTCAGTCATATTAAAAGCCATATGAAATGTGTGATGAATTGAGAACCTTTTTATTTTGTAACATAAGCTATCTCTTCTTGAATCCGGCTAACTGTAAAATTCTGTTTAAGCACTACCATTCAAACAGTTGGGGCAATTTTGGGAATTTGAGTAAAGAAATTATACATTTTAAGCATAAATATAATTAGTGCTATATAGATAAAAATGTGAGATTAATTCGTTTTTAATTTTTTTTCTGAAATTAATTGCGATTAATCCCAACTAACATTAAAGTTTTTTTAAATATACTTTTATTTCCGTGGGATGTGTTCAGTTGATTAAAAGTGACCATAACAATGCGTATATTGTTACAAATATAATATTTTGTTCATCAAAGGATCCTGAAAATTTAATGGGTTAGGCAACACTGATGATAATAAGCAATATTTCTTGAGCTGCATATTAGAATGATTTCTGGAGGATCATGACATTGAAAATTTAGCTTTGCCATTACATGAATAAATAAAAAATTAATTTGTGGAAAAATACCAATTTTTAGTGATGATTTTTCATAATGTTTTAATCAAATGAATGCAGCCTTAGTAAGCATGAGAGACTACTTTCAAGAACACTTCAAAGTCTTAACACCCCCAAATGGTTGAACTTGAGGCGTATATATGCTTTCGCAAAGACGGTAAAAATAAAAACTCTATGTAACCCAGATTTTGGCAAACGGCAGCTACAAGAATTTTTAATCACTTTCAGATTATGCAAACTAAAAACAGTGCTTCAGCGAAATCATTCATATTTACAGTTCCAGTAAATAAAGCAGAAAGTAAAGGCCACCATCATTGCTAGTGACGGCTAAGGAAATTTAATCTCTGATCTCACACCATCACACGCAGAGCAATTCCATGATCTTTGTTTAGTCTGGGCTTTACTGTTTGTTTCAGCCATTTTTCATTCAGGGTCATGCTGTATACAGAGTTTGCTCAAGTGTTTGTGTAGGCAGTTCTGATGTATTCATCACATCTTAGTTTGTTCAGAGCACTAAACATCCGAGAGAAATCTTTCGGCGATATAAAGAGCAATTCAACTTTTCTGTTACATTAGACTGGCTTAAACTGGTTGGCTAAATTGACTATTTGTGCTTGTCCTTGTTCATGTTTTTCTGAATTTATTTTACTTGTGTGTGTGCATAGCCCGGTCGTGATGCGAAAGGTGCAGCTTTGGCACTTTTTACAGCACGTCTCTATCGGCCAGACATCACTACCCATAAGGCTGTTCTTCAGGCCATTATATATCAGCTGGACAAGGCCATTGAGAGGTAAAATAGACCACATCCATAAATCTGATCAAATTTAATATGGTTAATAGCTTTGCATTTTCATCTAAATCATCTTTCTCTCCCGCAGCGTTCAGACACAGAGAGATGGGCTCATTTTCATCTATGATATGACTAACTCCACATATGCCAATTTTGACTATGAGCTTTGCGTCAAGATTTTGAATCTGCTTAAAGTAAGTGTTTTTATGCTCTCAGAACCATCTGTCTGTTTCACTGTGCGTTCATATGGCTATAACAGAAATCAGTGGAGCTTGGATTTACTTGGATATATACAAAGCTTTTCATCTGTCGTGTGTATTTGCTGTTATCTTTGTAAAATGTGGAGAACTGGAGGTTTAATATTCAGACGCATACAATTAGGGTTTGCTGTTATATTGATATATCATATATATATATATATATATATATATATATATATATATATATATATATATATATATATATATATATATATATATATATATATATATATATATATATATATAGGATAATTTGTCAATGTATTAGAATTGTACACATCGCTGAGATTTTCATTTACTTTTTGTTGTCTAAAATATAGATTCCTTACAGATTTAGTTCTTAGACTCATTTCACAATCTAATTGCTTGTCTTGCAGCTGACAAAAGGCTTATGGTGTTTTAAACCTAAAGTGTCTTTAGGTTCAGTAACAAAAGTTTATATATTTAAAAAAAAAAAAAAAAATGTTTGCATGCTACATTTGTTCATATACTCTAAGTTTGGGATTACTAAGATATTGTAATGTTCTTAAAATAAGTATCTTATTAACTTTTCAGCAGGCATTATTCAGTTTTCAGTGTCACATGATCCATAGACAGTAGAGATTTTTGCCGGTATACAATATGCCGATATTTTTAAACTTATTTTGGCCGTTACCGATATTTCATTTTATTTGGAAACAACAGCAAGTCTCTCCTGTGCAGATTAAAAGCATTTTTTAGTTCAAATTCGGTTATTTTTTAAAAATATCTTATTTGTTAAAATTAGGTAGTTTTTTTTGACAGTACTTTGAAGCATTAAAAATAACTATAAACAAACTATATATCAATCACTACATTTTCCTACAAAAAAGATGCCTAACATTTTTTTCTCTGAAAATCTTTTAGAGCTTATAATTTAAAAGATTTAACACATTATACATTACTGAATATAAAAAGCATTGTATATTTATATGTATTTTATTTTTTAATATATTTATTATATTATTTTATTTATTTTGTTTTGTAATTTACAAGTGTCGTGTTTGTCATTTTTTTCATGTCAGCTATAGCTTCTGACCTGTTAAATCAAAACACACTCATTATTTTGTGACTTCAGTTACTTTACAAAATTAGAAACACAGCCTAAATGTTATTTGTGAAAGGTATTTCACTTTTTATTTAATTAGAAGTAGGCCAACAGTGACCCCTACCATACTAGAAGTCCTTACCCAATGGGCATTAGGACCTGGGTTTGGGGGCTCTGCCGCTGCACATACACTGAACGTGTTATTCTATGCTGTGCTCTCACAGATTAAATGCAGCAATCCCTAACAATCAATCTACTCATCTTTCAGACAAAATTTAGCTTCAAGAATGACACTGCTGATCTAATCTCTAGCACCCTGAGAACATTGGCGAGACCTATCGGTATCATGTTTCAAATCGGGCCATGCTGTTTTTTTTTTTGTTTTTTTTTTTTTATTTAAAGCCGATATCGTCTGATTCTGATTTCAGTCCGATAAAATATTAATTCTAGAAAGTTGATTTGATGTTCAAGGTTAGAATTATTGATGTTGACAACAGTTTATAATTATTTATATTTTTGTGAAAACTGTAACACATTGTTTTTCAGGATTCTTTGATGAATAGAAAGATCAAAAACCAGCACTTTGACACAGTTGTTAAAGCCATTACATTCCCCTTTGATTAATTTAACGCAGCTGAATACAAGTTTAAATTTTTTTTACAAATTCCATTTTTTTACTGTTTGAAAAATTAATTATTTCAGCTTTGCTTTAGTTTTAGATGCATTTTAAATCTTGTACTTGGAAACTATGTAAAAAAAAAAAAATCCTCTGTTTAAATAACTATAATAGTGAAGCAAAGGCAATGCTGACCAGTTCTTGAAATATCTTGAAAAGTCGATATGTCCTGCTATCTAAGGGTGCATGAGATCATTTTTCTCGTTTTGTCCAAAATTGACGAAAAGCATGCAGACATTCCGTTCTCTAATAAACAGATTTTTTCTATTTTAGCTCCAGCCATTACAGTGCATAAAATCAAGCACATATCCACAATCCTCCTGAGACAATAATTTTTAGTTCCAGCATTACAATGCCCCTGTGCACAAAGCTAGATGTAGAGAGATTATTCATTGAGCTTCATGTGAAAGAACTGCTCAATGCCCAGACCTGAACCCCACTGAACACCTTTGGGATGAATTGTCCCGCAGACTGTAAGCTAGGACCCATCACACATCTTTACTGCCTAACCTCACAGATGCTGTCAGCTCTGAATTTGAGCAGATCCTCAGCATGTAGTGTCTTTCTAGAGCAGTGAAAGCTTTAATAATCATTCTAATTCTTTGAGAATAGAGATGTCCACACCGCAACTATAATGTTAACACAGAGGAACATTATTATTTTGAGAATAACTTATTTTCCAGCTGATGAACGATAAGAACTTTGACAGCCAATCTTACTGATAAATAGAATGTTATTATGCATTGGCATGGATATTAATGTAGCATAAATGCCTGCTTAAAATATTGACTTAAAATATAGTAAAATTGTGTTAAAAATATTGTCTATTTTACAGTATTTTTTTATCAAATAAATTGAACCTAAATGAGCATAAGGGACAAATGGTTGTGCGTGTTCTTGATGTTTCAGAGGGTTTGTTTAATGGGTGGGTCTGTGGATGGGAATGGTGCAGCCTTTTTTATGTTGTGCTTACTGTCTTTTTTGTTATTTAGGGGGCTTTCCCTGCTCGTCTGAAATGTGTCTTCATTGTGTCGTCTCCGCTGTGGTTCAGAGCACCGTTTGAGGTGCTTCGTCTGTTTGTGAGAGAGAAACTGAGAGAGAGGGTATGTCTAGAGCTCATTAAACTTTTTCAAGTGGACACTGCTACATTTATCATTTTTAAGGGTGCAATACGTTGAGCGTGATCGCTTGTTTGTGTTCATTTGATACCTCTGCAGGTGTGCACTGTAAAAGCCCACGAATTGGTCAATCACATCCCGGTCAGCTCTCTTCCAGAACATTTGGGTGGCTCATCACAGTACAGTCACATTGCTTGGATCCAGTCCTGCGTCAACTCCAGCCCCAACCACCCTAATAACTCGCCCTACGTCACTGCGGATTGCTTGGGCAGCCTGCTCCGCTCCTACTCCATGGAGCATGGCCAGAACACTTCAGCAGACCCCTTAACTGCCAATACTTCAGGGGCCACCCTCCTGGGGGACGGACTGAACTCAAACTGCCCCATTCTGGATGACGGAAATGCCAATCTGCAGAACCACAGGACAGCAGGACATGCGCATTGGAACGGCTCTGTACTGCCAGGTTCAGGGGGAATCTCGGGGTCCAATGCCAATGTCGTCAATGGGCGTGGCCGGCAACCACCACCACAGTCAGACACGCCCCCTGACACACCCCTGCATCAAAAACACACAGCTGGTGCCATTGTACCAGGAGGTGGTGGGACTGTGGGTATGGAAGGTGCATGTTTGGATGACAGGCAGGATGGCAATGGTGCTGAGGACAGCCTACAGGATGTGGAGTTTCTAGAAGAGGAAGTGGACGGGGAGATGGCGTTCCACCCCTCCCATTGAAATCAAGGCCGCCGCCTCTCCATCACAGCTCCTCCCCGGATATGAGCTGGTTACCGGGAACGGAAACGGCTGCTTTGTCGGTGCACATGGCAGAGCCGGGCGGAATGAGCTTGCAGGATCTGGTGCAGCATGTGAAACGTAAAAAGAAGAAGGGCATTTATCAGGAGTACGAGGAGATCCGCAAAGAACCTCCTGCTGGGACCTTTGACTACTCCAAGTAAGTGACTCTTGCTTTCACAGATTGATAATATGAAACATTTAAAGACAAAGAAATGTTTGCTTATATAAATACGATGCTTATTCTGACAGGAAAGCCTCTAACCAGATAAAGAATCGCTACAGCGATGTCCTTTGCCTCGACCAATCACGTGTTCGACTCTGTCAGCTCAACAATGAGGATGATGAGGTCAGAGTAAAGCTCTTGTTCCTTTATGATTTGCATTGTTCAGTGTAGTGTAATTTTTTTTAAAGTTTCAAATTTCATTTTTTATGTGCTTTTTGTATTTCTGTATAAATTTAATTTATTTGTATAAATTAAACTGCTATATATATATATATATATATATATATATATATACATATATATACACAAACCGGATTCCAAAAAGTTGGGACACTATACAAATCGTGAATAAAAACTGAATGCAATGATGTGTAGGTGCCAACTTCTAATATTTTATTCAGAATAGAACATAAATCACTTAAACAAAAGTTTAAACTGAGAAAATGTACCATTTTAAGGGAAAAATATGTTGATTCAGAATTTCATGGTGTCAACAAATCCCAAAAAGTTGGGACAAGTAGCAATAAGAGGCTGGAAAAAGTACATTTAAGCATAACGAGGAGCTGGAAGACCAATTAACACTAATTAGGTCAATTGGCAACATGATTGGGTATAAAAAGAGCTTCTCAGAGTGGCAGTGTCTCTCAGAAGCCAAGATGGGTAGAGGATCACCAATTCCCACAATGTTGCGCAGAAAGATAGTGGAGCAATATCGGAAAGGTGTTACCCAGCGAAAAATTGCAAAGACTTTGCATCTATCATCATCAACTGTGCATAACATCATCCAAAGATTCAGAGAATCTGGAACAATCTCTGTGAGAAAGGGTCAAGGCCAGTAAAACCATACTGGATGCCCGTGATCTCGGGCCCTTAAACGACACTGCACCACAAACAGGAATGCTACTGTAAAGGAAATCACAGAATGGGCTCAGGAATACTTCCAGAAACCATTGTCAGTGAACACAATCCACCGTGCCATCCGCCGTTGCCAGCTGAAACTCTACAGTGCAAAGAAGAAGCCATTTCTAAGCAAGATCCACAAGCTCAGGCGTTTACACTGGGCCAGGGATCATTTAAAATGGAGTGTGGCGAAATGGAAGACTGTTCTGTGGTCAGACGAGTCACGATTCAAGTTCTTTTTGGAAATCTGGGACGCCATGTCATCCGGACTAAAGAGGACAAGGACAACCCAAGTTGTTATCAACGCGGTTCAGAAGCCTGCATCTCTGATGGTATGGGGTTGCATGAGTGCGTGTGGCATGGGCAGCTTGCATGTCTGGAAAGGCACCATCAATGCAGAAAAATATATTCAGGTTCTAGAACAACATATGCTCCCATCCAGACGTCATCTTTTTCAGGAAGACCCTGCATTTTTCAACAAGATAATGCCAGACCACATTCTGCATCAATCACAGCATCATGGCTGTGTAGGAGAAGGATCCGGTACTGAAATGGCCAGTCTGCAGTCCAGATCTTTCACCTATAGAGAACATTTGGCGCATCATAAAGAGGAAGGTGCGACAAAGAAGGCCCAAGACGATTGAACAGTTAGAGGCCTGTATTAGACAAGAATGGGAGAGCATTCCTATTTCTAAACTTGAGAAACTGGTCTCCTCTGTCCCCAGACGTCTGTTGAGTGTTGTAAAAAGAAGGGGAGATGCCACACAGTGGTGAAAATGTCCTTGTCCCAACTTTTTTGGGATTTGTTGACACCATGAAATTCTGAATCAACATATTTTTCCCTTAAAATGGTACATTTTCTCAGTTTAAACTTTTGTTTCGTGATTTATGTTCTATTCTGAGTAAAATATTAGAAGTTGGCACCTACACATCATTGCATTCAGTTTTTATTCACGATTTGTATAGTGTCCCAACTTTTTTGGAATCCGGTTTGTATATATATAATATTTCCCATGTGTTTTGGTTAAAAGCTGGTTCGTTGACAGTTTTCTTCATCAATTTGATCATTTGTTTTCAGACATCTGACTACATAAATGCAAGTTTCATGGATGGTTACAAGAGGAGCAATGCCTACATCGCTACTCAGGGTGAGAGTCTTAGTCTTTTGAGCTAAACGTTGTGTTGTGAAGTACACATACGTGCATGGTACAGATGTTGGTGTATGTGTGTAAATGTAAACGTCTGGGTTGTTTCAGGGCCTTTGCCAAAAACATTTGGAGACTTTTGGCGAATGGTGTGGGAGCAAATGGTTTTAATAATTGTTATGACTACAAGGTTAGTTTTCTTATGTAAAATTGAGTTGCTTTTCACTTAGGAAATGTTTTGATGCTTTAACAGGATTTTGGACAGAAAAATACACTGTTCTATGAAGTTTTAGTTTTAGATCTCAAAGAGACTCTCAAAAGCATAAAAATAAGTCTTATCGACCCCAAACATTCGAATGCTATCTGTAAAATTAATCTAAAAGTCTTAGTTTTTTTTGTAAGTAATTAAACACTTTCTAAATTATAGAGAAAAAAAAATCTATGTATCATTTTATATTATATAATGTCCAATTACAAATTGCATAATAATGAACATGTAATTGCAGTTGTAGCGACTGTGCTTTTCATTTAATGCATATGCATAATAATTTGTTTATAAATTATTCACATTTGTTAATAGAATGTCTATATATTATTCAGGGATTATTGTATTGAATTTATAGTTGTTTATCATCATTATTTTCAAAGTAAAGATTACACTGGGCTTCTTCATCAGATGTTAAAGATTCGTAATCATCTTTCTATCTCTGTCTCAGAGTTGTAGAGCGAGGCCGAATGAAATGCGGCCAGTACTGGCCATTAGAGGCTGGTCGTACCGAGAAGTATGGGTACTTTTTGGTGAGAAATGTCCATATTGAGATGTTTCAGGACTTTAAGCTATCACACCTGGAGCTCTTCAACACTCAGGTCAGCAACCTTTTTTTTTTTTTTTTTTTTTTTTTTTTTTTTTTTTTTAAATAAATCTTACCTGGTCTCATGGCATAAACTTGATACACTTTTTAGCGAGATATGACGTGTACATATCACTGCAGTTTCTAAAAAAAAAAGAACACTAGAGGCAGTAAAACACCATATTTATAGTTTCTATTAAAAGAAAGTGATTTTTGCGGTTTCTTTATACAATATTAATATACTGGGAGATTTGAAAACTGGTGCTTTTGAATGTCAGCATCACGCATATCCAGCTTCATATCTATGGGGTTTCATAGACGGTAAGTTTGCTCGGTAATAAAAATGTGCCAGGGTTCACCTGTGTTTTAGTGCCATTTAGAGGACATTTGTTTTTGAAACTGTGGTGAAACGTGCATTAAGGTACGTAAAAACAATGTTGTGTAAAAAGTGCACAGTTACATATTTTGATGAAACTTATTTTATCTCTTCTTGACCATTTATTTGTATTTTATTACATTTCCATGAAGTTTGTCAGTTATTATGACTGTCGATGTAAAGTCTGGTCAACCTTTTGCCTTATTCTAGCCAAGAACGGCACACTTGCATCACAAACCGGTTGTGTAGTCAAAGGCCTATTCTGATCCTGAAGCTTCTCTTTCAGACCGGGGAATGTAGGGAAGTGTCTCATTATCTGTACATGAGCTGGCCAGATTTTGGTGTTCCGAAATCAGCGTCAGCCATGTTAGATTTCCGGGCACACGTGAAACAGAGACAAGAGTCCTCATTACAAACACTGTATCCTGATTGGACGGGGCCTCCAGGAGGCCCCCCAGTGGTGGTGCACTGCAGCGCAGGCATTGGCCGAACAGGTGACTTTCTACCTTCACGTCGATCTCATTTCGTAACTGCGCTGCCACATTCTTACAAGTTTTGTTTTTTCCTTCACTCCCCAGGCACGTTTTGTACTTTAGACATTTGTCTCTCTCGTCTGGAGGACATCGGGACAGTGGACATTAAGCAGACGGTGCGTCGAATGCGGACGCAGCGTGCCTTCAGCATCCAAACGTGGGACCAGTACTACTTTTGCTACAAAGCAGTGATCGAGTACGCCCAGCAGAGCGGCCTGCTGCAGCCAGTGGAGTGGTCCGACACCGAGCTGGAAACCGACAGCGAGTGAATCAGGAAAAACAGAACTCGCACCAGAGGGCGCAAAAGGCACGGAAGGAAAAGAAGCCGTCTTTTTCGCCTCTCTTGGATACAGGTAGACTCCACCGCCGAGGAAGGAGCGGAGGATGCTTTTGTCCTGCCACTTTTCAAGCCCTTCTTTTGCTCCGATCCAGACGAGATCGGAGATAGTGGCTTGATGTATGAGTTGTAGCATTTTTTTGTTTTTTCGTTTTTATATAAATACTGACTTGCACATGTGGAATGACAAACTTGAAAAATCCAGTTTATCGTATTACCTGCTCTTTTTTTATGCTCAGTGTTGTCGAAATTCAATATCACTCAACTTGGGGGTTAAATACACACTTTTTATCAAAAGTGTAAAAAACATAAAACTTGAATACTTTTTTTATTTTTTATTTTTTTTTGGTCACGTTCAAATAGCAACTTCTTTGTGTCTGAACAGGTTTCTTGTACTTCATCGTTAAACTAATCTTCAAGCCAAAGGTATGGTGTCGAATGCTTGGATGTATCCGTAATGATCGGTGTGACTTAAACCCTTGTACATCTTGTAACATACATTTATATATTGTGCATAACAACCTTTGAAAAGCCTTGTTTTAATATAATACTCTTAACTTTCTTCAGAATTGTGTATCTATATATAAATAAAAAAAAAAAAACATATATATGGATATGTTGGGTTAAAACAATATGAATAAGGAGGAACACAACTATGTGCTATATTAAATTTTTATATATATATATATATATATATATATATATATATATATATATATATATATATATATATTTTAATGTGCATAAATATATGTAAGGTATATCTTGGTGACTGTTTTGGTCCTGCAGTTTTGATTTTTTTTCATCTAACCGTAATCCATGATTATCCAGCCTTAATGCAGGCCGTCTGTCATTCGCAGAGCATCTTAACTGTGAAGATTCTCTTTGAATTCTGGACCTTAACCTTCAATCACTGCCTTGCTCCCTCTAAAGTATGAACTTTAGGTCTTTTGTTATTTCTGCTTTTTTTTTTAAATCTCCTTCCTCTGCGGGCCTCCAGTTGAAGTATCCTGACCCACTCGGACACTGATTCTGTTACCGTGATTATCTTAAGTGTTCCGTACTGATGTGAAGTTTTGGAGTCATTTGTTACGAGTGAACTGGGGTCTTCAGCTGTACTGTGTGTGTGTGTGTGTGTGTGTGTGTGTGTTTGAAGTCTTGGGGTGAGAGAGCCCCAGATTTTGTGCCTTCAAGTTTTCCGTAGCGCAATGTGTAGTTTCAGGCAATGAGTAGAACAACTGGTCTCACATGCATATAGGGAATTTATTTTAATCTCAGGGGTATACTTGGTGTTTTCCTGCTCTCAAAAACGTCATTTGCCTCTCTGGTAATTATCATTTCCAAAAAAACGAACTTAAAAAAAAAAAAAAGAAAAAACGTGAAAGACAAAAAACAAAGTATACAAATTTTATTTCAAATTTTATACAGCATCTTGTATTATATTCTGTTTTATTTATGCCTTTGTAGAACTCCAGCAGTATTGAAATTTGAATGTTGGTACGAAAAAATGAACAGATACTATTTTAAACAGATAAGCTAAAGAAATCAAACCATGTAACAAAAGACTGATCTTTTTTTTTCTTTTTTTTTTCTCCCCCCATTCAGTTCAGTGTGGAATTATGTTACTCATCATTGTGTTTAATGATAAAATCTGTTATTTTTCCAGATGCCTGTAGCAGAACTTTTTTTTCATACTCTGTGAACTGTTAAAGGGCCAAGACTGAAACACGTTACCGATCAGCATGGCTGCCACTAACAGTTTTTAACTATTTGCCAATGAAAAGACAAGACAGGTTTTACATGTAAGAAAACCAAAAAGGAAAAAAAACAGGATATGAACTTGAATGTTATGATTAGATATAAAAAAAAAAATCACGTCATCTTTGGGAGAACTTTGAATGCTTTCTCCTTGAATATCAGTGCTTGTATGATGACAGATGGTAGTGAATGTGTGAACGTCTCACTCATCTAATGTTTACTTGTTGACTGACTTATCCAATGCAGGTGTGCAGAATGTGCTTGACTGTTTTATACAGCTGATTCCTGCTTGAATGAGACTAAGTGGAAGAGACGCACTTGGCTCTGATTTATTAAAGCAGTCGGGAATGCGATGTGAGTGTTTTTACTTTTTTTTTTTTTTCTTCTTCTTCCTCCTCCTCCTCGTGATTGAGTAATGGCCTTTTTACCCGACATCTGCAGTAGTGTCGTAGTAAACATGAATATTATTCTGAAACTGAGCATGTGTTTGTGTGTTAAAATGAGGTGAAACGAGAACTGAAACGTGAAACAATGACTGTATTGAAATAATATATAACCATTGTCAAAGGAGTGATTTCTTTCAGAATTGGCTGCAGTTTGGTGTTTGTTTGAGCCGAGCAGCGCATTGCTTTGTACTGGTCTCACTTCGGACCCGATTGCTGATTTGAAAAGCTTCGTGCACAAACGTGGTAAACGGTTTTGATTGGCAAAACAATCAAAGTGAGATTTGTTTGGGTGCAATTTTCCAGCAGAAAATTGCACAAGAGTTCTAAAGTGGTTTTGTGCTTTATACTTCATTAGGTGAATGTGTTTCTCAGCTTCTGTGAGGCCCTATAAAAGTGACTGGAATTAATATAAAAATCTCACCAGCACTCCAGACGTTGTTAAACTAAAATATACCCATATATCTAATTTAACTAACTACATAAGGAACAAATGGCTGGTATGTAGTGCTGAAATAGTTTAATGGCAATTAATAGTTATACATTATATTCTTTACCTTAAACTTCACGCGAAATATAAAGCAAAAATGTTATTCCATTTTTAAGATCGTCTTAATTGCATTTTTTTTTTATGTTGTCAAGTATGCTCAATTAAACCGTGCGCTAGGGGACGCTAATATCTAGGGTTTTGGAAAAGCTAATTGGCTGATGGCCAAAAATGAGATGAAATTCTCATAGTGCTGATAGTAAATCAATGCTATCATATAACAGTATAGCAGGCTACTTGCATAAAATGCATAGAAATATCAGTTCACAATAATGTCATGACATAAGATGCTTAGTTTTAAAACCATACCTTGAAAGAGAGATTTACAAATAGTTCTTTTTTGAAGGCCTTGTGCGCCATATTTGATACATTTTAACATGATTTATAAAACAAGTATGCATTCAAGTACATCCAAGTTGCTTTATTTTAAAGTAGCACTAGTAATTTAAAATGAACCCTTTCACTTATAATTATTATTGTAACTTGTTTTTAAAGGTAAAATAATTCTAAAAAGTGTAAGCTATCCATCAAAAGGCCTTCAAATAGTTTTCTTCCTATCTTTCAGCAAAGTTACAATAATACTGCTCGTTCAAAAGCCTTAATTTGTGCATCAAATATGATAAATATTTTTTCCTGATTATTTTTGCTGCTCAATAAATAATGACTCGTTGGACTATTCTTACTATTTTATTTGTAACAAATAAAACTTTTCCAATACAATTGTATTCTCACACATCTGTCCTTACAACATAAAGTAGGAAAATTAAAAAAAGAAAACATCCTCTGAAATATTTACATTTACTACAAAATCAGAGGTAAAAGATTTCCCTTTTGTGTTTCACATTAATTGATGGGTGAAATTGTAAAACCACTCACAACATTCGACGATATGAAAATGGTGATACAATGCATATTTGGTCAGATTACATGATATAGATTGTGCTAGTTTATTTTTCACATGAAACAATGTCATGATTCATCAAAATCTGATGGTGCCTTTGCATCTGTACAAATGGGGGACTGTCATGCACTGGAAAATAGATGATTTATTTATTTTTTTCTCCTCAAAACACTGACAGGTTAGCATAGAATTTCCCATCAAACAAATGCTAATTGATATCCTCTTGAAAATATAAGCATAGCTAGTTTCAACGAAAGTTGAAATTTGAAAAACCCTGAAACTTGGTTGTAAAGTCTAACAGATACGGAGAAGGTAGATCATGGAAGATTTGCATGTTAGGTTTCAAATACAAAACTGACTTAATAAAAAATAAAATACACAAAGACGAAGATGCTGCAAAGAAAGGAAAACATTTCTTTACACTGAACGTAAAAATGAGCTGAAGTTCGCAGTGACCAGACTTTCTTGGAGTTACTAAATGATGACTATTACCACTGGACTAGAAGGAAAACCACTCGTATTAAACCACCCTGTCGTCTAAAGTTTTCAACGATAACAATACGCACATATTGTCTTAAGCTTTGGAACCAAAACTTGTGTTTCTCTTAACATGCACACACTGTGAAATTCATCTCATTCGATACAAATAACATTCTGTGTTGAAGAAATAGTAAGGGTTAGTGCATAGAACAAGAGTGCAGTCGTATCCAAAACTGGAACCACGCGGCCGTTACGGCCCGCGATATTGACGCAGACGCAACAGAGCCGTTTCCATGTGCAAGTTTGTTCCCAAAGTTGTAGATCTAATTTCTCATGCAATGCTTTATGAATCAAAATCTGGGCGTCAAACTTATAGCGTAAAGTCTTTTAAAACGTTCATTTAGCTCGGCTAGCTCTGGCTTTTAAAATCCACTTGGAAAAAAGTTCTCTTTGTTGACGTTAACGCGCTAACATCATCGATACTATCACAAGAACGCAGACATTAACAGTTAGAAATGCACGTTTCCTGCAGCGGCATGGACCGAAAGTGAGAAAACTATTTCCTGTTCTATGCTCCGTTACAATGTCAAATACAAATCATTTAGAATATAATCGCTATTGTATATATGTAATGGAATATGTGGTTCTCTTGGCCCAATATAGATACAATAAATGCGTGTCCTCTCAAAAATGGACACATATTGGCTTTCAGTTATATAATTGTCTAGTCATCTTGGCAGTACTTCACTTGAATGGACGAACCACCCTGGTACTTAAAATTGGTCTTGGTGTGAAATATACTACGTATTAAAATTCACTCTGGAGGATGCAACTGTCTTTGCTTAAGCGTTATTTATTTTTTTGAAACGTAAAAGCGGGTTCATATCCATAAACGTGGAACATTTAACCATTTTTAAACATGTGACTATGATAAGGCACTACCAGTGTCAGATGATCCATTATGTTATTGTTTTAAACGTCACCTCGCGTTTCGAGTTCGTCGAATCCTGACTGAAAGCACGTATATAGTTGATTTGGTAAGTTTAGTGAAGAAAAAAAAAAGAATCCATTTTAAACATTACTGCAATCAGTACTTTTCGTAACTTATGTGCACTGACAAGTACCTCACTCACATAGTATAAATATCACTCAATACATTGACGATTTTTATATATAATGTGCTAATATGCATAATAACATTTCGTTTTATACTTTATATCATATAGGATTAATGAGACGATATAATTACAGTGAGAATATCTCTAATACTTGAGTGGTTTTAAACTCGAAGGTGCAGTTCACGTTCAATATTGCACAGTTTTTGAGACGAATCTCCATTTTTAGCTTGATATTTTTCCTTGTGATAGATATGTACGCATATATCTATGTGTGTGTGCTACAGTTAAAACGAACAGGATACTGGCATAAGCACCGATACTTAGGGTGTCGCTGAATTTCATTTCGTATTTTCACTTTAGTGAGTTGGTGGATCCACTATACAACTGGTGACAAAAAACTGTGGAAACTAGAAACCCGGACTGCATCCCGCAATAAACTGCATGTTTTGGGTGGGTTGAGGGGGGGGTCTGGTATGAAGCAAATTCTGATAAGTAAAAAAAAAATACCATCAAACTGCTTGATTGTGGTTTCCTCTCCGGTTTCGGTCTGTTGAATCGGTCCAGACAGCACGTTGTTGGATTCCAGCGATTTCATTGGATCTGCTGGAAGTTCGCCAGGAGTTTTACTCCACCTCAAATATGACTTGACAACTTTCAGCTATATGATTGGAGCTACGATTTGTTGTGACAACTCTGTATCCCAGCTGCCCTCCCTGTCTGGCTATTAAATTGTGTGCTGTCGGGAAAAATCAAACAGACTCTTGAGCTGCGGGCAACAGAAAGAGGCTGTCGGATTGATCAGACGCAGGTCTCGGTGTGTAATGATGTGGCCCTTGGTCCAGGGGATGGTTTTATGTTGCATAGTGATCAAAACTGCCCAGGTACTCCAACGCTGCTCGGTAGCAGAACTGGTACTGCTCCTGTGGAGGGCGCGCGCGCGCACACACACACACACACACACACACACACACACACACACACACACACACACACACACACATCATTTGAGCCGAATCTCAGACTGCTGATTAGTACACTATCAAAAACTGTTTTGAGATATGAAAAAATTGTATAAAAGATAGTCAGAATTTTAAGTGACAACTGTGAGATAAGAAGTTACATTGTTACACATGGTTGCACTTTATTTTTTATTTTAATGTGTTCTTGTTACAGTGAAATAAATATACGTTAAAGTAATATATATATATATATGGAAATTTATTATAAATCAAGTCATGTTTAGGCCTGTCACGATAACTTTTTGTTGTGCGATATATTGCCCCATAAATAATTGCGTTAAGCACTATTATTGTCATTTTATGCCACTGAATGTATAATCATAATATAACAGCATGAAGGCACACACACTTTCAACAGACAACATTTCATTCTTTTTAATATTTAGATCATGGAAATGAAAATCAAAATACTAGATACCTTAAACCTGCATAAATAGTAAATACACATTTTCTTACAAATATAAATATAAAAATATATATAAATACACATAGATCGTTTCTGGACATTTTTCTCTTTTCTCTCTCTTTTTTCTTTAGCAGTCAGAGCTCTGTATGCAAAAGATCCCTAAACAATGCCATATCTGCAGATTAAACTTTTTTATTGTAGGATTTTTTTCAACAAAGATGCTATTGAAACTGAGCTGATCCAGACAATGACGTCTCTGCATTCAATAATGAAATGCCTTTAGCTGAAAATTGAATGTTTATTCTTGTCATTATACATTACTGACACCAATTCTCCAATTCGATACTGTTCAGTGCTTTGACACAATATATGTTGTTAAAAGCGCTACGTCAATAAAGGTGATTCACTGACTGAATAAAAAAAAACTGTGCGAAACTCACAATAATTTGTAATAAAGTCACATCCGAGCAATGCTTCTTATACTTCTATGGCGAAAGGTTTGCGTGTTTACTCACGAAATGAAAAAGTATTTAAAACATGCAACAAAATGACGTGCGGTCGTTTGAAACGATGCTAACTTGCACTAATTCAAAGGAATTCTGAATAGAATAGAAAGACATGAACAGTGCGTTATGTAGGTCTTACCTCTGTCTGCACCATGGCTGGTCTTTGAGTGCGCAACATTTTGACGGTCTGGAAGATGTCCACCACTCCTTCATAACGCATCCTCTCCAATACTATACTTAGAGTGATAAATACACCTGTCCTCCCAACGCCAGCACTGAGTAACATTAAATACAAGAAGGTGAACATTTCACAGCTCTTTGTCAGACTTCACTCTGATTGGCAATTCGAATAATGACCTGAATTGAGTCATTTTGACTCAAATCAAAAATATATTTACTAAATGCAAGGATAAAATCCATTATAAACCCCTTGACAATCATTCTCCTCACCTGCAATGTACCGAGATGGGTCCATCCTGACCAAACTGCTCTTTTGTTTTGTGCACTTGACCGATAAAATCAATGAAGCCTTCACCAGATTTTGGCACGCCCTGCTCCGGCCAGTCCGTGAACTGAAACTGCCGGACTGTTCTGGATTGACCGTCCTAGGAGAAAGAGACATGTCATGAGAGACAGAGAGTGGCAGGATTTCCACCGGAGGTTATATAAACCACGGGAGCGTCTAAATATTTTATGATAGCTCTCTCTAATAAATAATTTCTAATATTCCAGCTAATGAGTTTCAAGCATTATATAATGCAGTAACATTCGTTAATATTCTGAATGAAAGCTTTATAAAGTGTAATCGAGAAAAAAAATAGTTTTTTTTATGCTGTAAAAATCCCCGTGCTAATCAATAAAAAAAAAACGATCGTTTTTTTACTGAATCATTCAAAAGAACCGACTCAAAGCATTTAAC